>NW_006796844.1:157440-168848 GCF_000442215.2 Lipotes vexillifer | reverse complement strand
AAATTAAAAAAAAAAAAAAAAAAAAAAAAAAAAAAAAGAATGGAAGAAATTTAAAAAGGCATTCAACTTCATGAGGAATAAAGAAAACGCAAATCAAAATACCAAGATATTTTTACCCACCAAATTGGTAAAAGTGTAAAAGTTTGATCAGGTGGTGAACTTGTGGGGATATGGCCACTCCAGTTTACAAACAAGTAGTAAGTAAAAGTGGCCATTTACTTACTGCTTGTTTGTGAATTGGCCCAGTATCAATAACAACTCCCCAAATCTATAAACATACACGTTTGTTTGTGGGAAATGGCTTAATAAATTATGGTATATAAATATTATGGAATTTACACAGTTATTTTATATTTTTAAAAATTTTTGCAGTAATTTATTATTGCAACAATAATTGTATATTTATACTTCAACTGAATGACAGAATTTTAATAGATAAATTATATAAGAAGACCCTTATTGCCAATTGCACCTAGAATGCACATCTATACAGTTATTTAAAAAATAATTAGATCTGTATGTTTTCATCTGGAAAGTTGCTTGAGATTTATTAAGGGAAAATAAATAACAAGTTCAGAGAAGCATGTATGGTTAAGACTCCATTTTATTAAAATAAAACCATATTCACCTATTTTTTTATTTTTCAACAACTGATTTTTAAGGCTTGGCTGGCTTTGTACTAGGCACTGGAGATATATAATGGTGAAAAACACATGATTTCTCCTGCCTTTCTGTATGTTATTTTAGCATAGGAAACACATGGAAAGGAAATATACCTCAAAAAATCAGAGAAGGGAGGGAAAAGAATAAAGATTTTGTTTTACTTTCATGTATTATTTGAATCGTTTCAATAACCTGCATTACTTTTATAACTAAATAAAAATTTTTACATGAACACACAAACAAAAAAGTTATCCTAATGAAATAATTAGAAGGACACCTGGGGATTTATGTACAAGGAGATGTTGTCACACAGTGATGATGAGCTTGGTTTTGGAGTCAGACAGACCCAAGTGTGACTCCACCTTTATTGTTGACCAGGTGTGTGATCCTAAATAAGTCATTCGACTTTTTTATCTCAGTTTCCCTCTCAATAGAATGGAAATCATAATAACACTCAGCTTGAAATGTAAGTGTGAGGATTAAATAAGTTGATGCGTATAAAGCATTTGGCCTAGCATCTGGCATATAGTAAATGTTTAACAAATAGTAGCCATGAAAACAATAAAGATGTTTATCCTAGTATTGTTTATAGTTGCAACATTTTAAATGTCCAACAATAGCTATATAGATAATAGACATTCTATGATGGAGTACTATGAAGTCATTAAAATCACAATTTCAAAGAATTTGTATGAAATGAACAAATATAAATTTGTATTGAGCACAAAGCTATATATTCACTGCAATGTCCATTTTGATAAAATATGTATCTGTGTGTGTGTCTATATGTGTGTGTGTGTGTGTCTATATATATATATATATATATATATATATATATGAAAAAGCACTGGAAGAAAATGTCTAGAATATTAACAAGTTTGCTGAAGCTTTTGTAACTTCCCCTTATCTGTTTTCCAAGTGATGAGCAGTGAAATCTGTTAAAGGGAAAAGGGCTTACATGTTCACCTCTAAACTTAGAAGATGGGGAAGGACAGGTTGTTCAATTTCCATTCTCCTTCACTTGATATAGGAGGAGAATCCCAAGTGATCACAGGGATTACTCCATGCTTAAACTGGGAAGAAAGACCTACTGACTCTCGTAAATCAGGAGCCAGCCTAGACCAGAGAGGTAGGGGGTATGGGGGACTCAGAGGATTTTATATGAGAAAGTAGAGATTCTGATTTAGGAACTGGAAGTTTAGAGCTGGAAGGGAATTTTGGAGGTAATCTAATTCCTTGCTTTTCAAAGTGTGGTATGTGGATCACTCAGGCACTTGTGAGATGCAAAATCTCCAGCTTTATTCCAGATCTACTAAATCAGAATCTGCATTTTAACAAGATCCCCAGGTGATTCTTTTGCACACTGTAGCTTGAGAAATAAAATGACATTCCCATGATTTTTAAAATGAGGAACCTGAGATTTTCAAGAGGTGAAACGATATATTCAAGGTTACATGGGGATTTTAGTGGCAGAGACAGAACCAGAAACAGGTCTCTTGACTCCTGTTCCATCATTTTCTCATATCTTGCTGCCCCTCACTGTGTTAACCAGCTATTCATCCTGATTTGTATACATTATCCAATTCCCAGTCTCCCAAGTCTTTTCTATTCTAGTAAATTTTAGAGGTATGGTGTTTTATTTATTAGATCTATATTGCACTGAGACAAATTATTCTTTCTCTATGGCAGTGGGGGACTTCAAGGTCAGCTTCAATTGCCAGCATATTGAAAATGTTTAACTCATTGGAACCTTCTTAAATGTCCATGGAGATTGGTCTTTAGTTCCTTGTAAATTTGCTGTCACCAGATCCAAGTGAAATCACATTCTAAAGGACAACTGAGAGGCTCAGAATTTCTGACCACAGACTTAAGACACAAACATCTTCCCCACCCTGTCCTTCCCTTTGTTCCCTGTGTCCTACCTTGGTTCTGCTCCCATTCTCTTTTACTTTCATCAAGGGTTTAATTATGCTCCTGGATTCTGATCACAGATTTATTAAATGTTTAAGTTTATGTCCCTTGAATGATGGTTTCCCAGTAATAGAGGCGCATTCAGAAGGAGAATAGCAGGTCAAGCATGGGTGTAATTTGGAAGAGTTTGACATCAGCTATTTCATCTCTGACAGGGTTAATCACTACTCTGGTTTTTCAAGCTCTGGGCTTGCTGGACTGTGCCTGCCAAGGTCAGCTAGGGGCTCCAAATTAATTTTAAAGACATACGGCTGCTTGGAGTTCACTAAGTTATCAGCTCATAATATTTAAAGAGTTATTTATTTTATTTCCCCTCAAATTATGAACCAAAATATAAATTACCTTGAAATAGCTAGAAAATAATACGCCATTGTATTAGAAGAATAAAATCACTAAAGATTGCTGCATTTACAAGCCAAGGCAAATTCCTAGAGAGGATCAACCTTCTTGACAACATACAGGACATATTGGAAGAATTGCTGAGTATTGAGTTAGTCCTATTCAATAAGATTTAACAGATGCCTCTTCTGCATATGACATCATTTTAGATGCTGTAGGGGTTGGAGAGAGGGTCCCAAATTGACTCCTTTATGGAGCTGTAAAGGTAAGGATGGGAAAAATTGTCAATGTCTGTCATCCTAGGGAGAATGTCAGAATCATAAGAGAGGTAGATTTACTATGGGAGTTTGCAGAGGGAGCCTTTCTGTATGTGGAGATCAGGAAAGGCAAGAAATGGTAGTATTTGAGATGGCCTTTAAAATGTAGAATTTTAAAAATCTTTCTATTTTATTTGCAAACCTAAAAAATTACAAAAATGTGTGTGTTTTCTAAGAAGTTAAGTCATTCAGAGGTATGTAAAGAAAATACTGTCTACACTTTCCCCTCCTGAATCCCACTTCCTCTGCTCCCAAAGTAATCAGTGTAATCATTGTTAACAGTTGGGTATATCCTTACTTACCTACACATATCTAAACGTAGATAGACAGCTATCTAAAACCTTGCTTTTTATTATTATTATTTTTTACAAAACAGAATAATACATAGATATATTATTTGCAACATTTTTAATTTAATAAAATCCTGAATATTTTCTCAGATAATGCATAGTGATCCAATTCATTCTTTTTTAATAGATGCACAGTGTTCTGTAGAATCACTGTTCCAGAATTTCACCCACTATTGCCAGAGTGATAGACATTCAGGTTGTTTCCAGGATTTTGTTATTTATACAATGTTGAATTTTGACAGGAAGAGATGGCATCAAAGAGTCAAAGACACAAGAAACATAACTTTGGGCCCAATCATTTCTGTCCATAGTCCTTCCATTGTTAGCAGCTTTGTTTTTAGCACAGCTAATTCTCTTCTTGGTTTCTGGGTTCTTCAGTTATCACTGACAATGGTACTCACTTGATGTATTTCATGCTACACTAGAGAGTCAATCCTTTCCTCTTTCAGCGATGCCTTCCTAGTTCCCACACCCTGTT
This sequence comes from Lipotes vexillifer, assembly GCF_000442215.2. Lineage (NCBI taxonomy): Eukaryota > Metazoa > Chordata > Mammalia > Artiodactyla > Lipotidae > Lipotes > Lipotes vexillifer. The sequence goes on along the minus strand of NW_006796844.1, from coordinate 164,730 downwards.
CAGCATCTGCCCATACCTCTTTCTCAGAAAGAAAAGATCAATGAGGCAAGTCACTTGTCTCAATGGTCACCACTGATTGAATTGTAGTGAACATGTGATTCAAGCTGGGCCAATCAGATTCTGTTCTCTGAGAATTTAGAACTGGGACCTAGAGACATGGTGAGATGCTTAAACTGAGAAGTGCTGTACAGCTGAGATAGAGGGTCATATATGAGCCAAGTACTTGCCAAAACAGAGAAGGTCAAATGCACGGAGGGGGCAAAGACGAAGCAGATGTGTCAATAGAGTGAGGGGAAGAGAAAGAGAGAGAAAAGAGTCCTTCTTTACTTCCCACTGACTCTTCAGTTCCTGGCTCCCATCCCTTATGAGGACTGATTGCACTTCCTGCCCTTGGGTTCCGTAAGATACCTCTGCTTTCTTCTAATAAGTTCCTTCTGTCTGAGCAAGTTTGAGTGATAGTGATTATTTTTTAACTTGCAAACAAGCGATGCCTAACAGACTTGGGCCAGGAGTGGTATTAAGGGTAAATATTGTTCCTCACCAAATTGAAGCTAAAAGAATGCTGTCAAAGCTATCTTACTGGAAGATGTGATAACCTGCTTTCTTCCAGTGTAGAAAGAGATATAGATTGTGTTATTTATTAATACAGAATGTTAGGTGAAGATTAGTGATTACGTGTTTTCAATAAATGAAGTTGAAAAAGTAAAAATCTCACAATGTTCCATTTAGTGAACCTATTTGAAGAAGCACCTCTAGTGGGAACTAGGCCATCAGAAGAATCAGGGCTCCCATCCTGGTATCATGGAAAAAGTATGGACTTAGCATCAGAGATGACTGGCTTGGGTTCTGCTGTGACCTAGTTGTGGGACCCTGGAAACTGAAACATGATCTTCTCTTCTGGAAGCTGAAGGCAATATTAAGGTTATTCAGGGGATTCAATGAAACAAAGTATGTAATGCCTGACATCATACCTGGCACATGATAAGCCCTCAACAGTATTAGTGCCATTTGTTGATCTCCTCCCTGTGGCCCTAGCTCTTCCTCCCATCACTATTTAGGAATAAGCTTCCTTTGATCCCCATCTTCTCTAAGGTTGAAGCTGCCCCACCTTCTCCTCCCTGCTCCACGATGGAGCAAGGTACAGAGAGAAGCCCACAAGAGACCACGGCACCCCAGCCAGAGAGAAAAATACTAGGGGAAGGTGACAGAGCCCTGGAGGGGTGGGGGAGGGGGAAAGGGCTGTATGTGTAACAAAAATCCTTGTGCATATTGCTGAAATTAAAAGCTATCAGACGAAACAACTTTAGAACCAACCACTGAGCTCTTTTACTTCTACAAAGACCAACCCCACCAAATAATTTCAATGCAGTGTGTTCAGAGACACAGCCATAGATAATGTCATGTGGCTGACCATTAGCTAATGGCTGTTCCCTAAGCAGTTTTCTAAGCTGACAGCTACAGGCAGTTATAATTTAGTGTTGATTGAATATAGCCATATGGTGGAATTATAGAAATATGTTATAAAGATTGACCAGTCCTTTCTCTGAAGAGCTTACAAACTAGAAGGATTGTATAAAAAGATACACACATGTACATCTAAAGGATAATAAAAGAAAGCAATTTTTAAAAATTAGGCCATGAAAAAAGAATAAAAATAAAAAATTAGGCCATGAATAAAATTGCTGATTCACATGAAACAATTAGGAAGTTCTTAGCACCTCTGGTCTCTGTGTAGTACAGATGAGAGATTTTATTTCTAATTTTAAGAATTTCCATCTTAAAAAGTACAAAAAGCCTTCGGGAAGGACAAATACAGGCTAGGCTTTTCTAGGTAAGAGGTAGGAATACATAAGAGACCTTTACCACACTCAAGTGTCCTGCTGGGTTGAGCCATCCTTCATAATACAGCTGACTGACTGACATTGATTCCTTTATTAATGCACACAACAGCTTTGTATACCTACTATGTACCAGGCACTGGAAATACAAAGAGTAAGATGCCATCAGGCTGCTTGCCTGTAAAAGCTCTCAGACTAAATACAGATAAATTGCACTACAATTTTGAGTTATGGTAGAAATGTAACTATGCTCCAAGGGAACCTATAAGGAAGAGCTGTTCAGTCTGCCTGGTAATTGGCAGACTTCACAAAGGTGGCATAAGAGCTACCCATATCATTTTACATGCCTGGAATGACATATATGTGTGTATGTGTAAAGGTGTACGAATAGGCATACATATATACATATACATACACACACAACGTATGTGAGGATGATGCCCTTTTCCTCACCCCTGCTGCATATACTAATACTCAGGAGAAATAGAGTCCTTTGGGGGAGAAATAAAAATAAAAAGTCAAGTATATCTACAACTGGGGTTCAGACACAGATTGTCTGGAAAACCACACACATGGTGGATTTTCTGTGAAGTTAAATTTTAGAGCAATAATAGGATCCTGGAGAGAGGGGTCACCAGAAGGAAAAGAGCCGGGCATGATGAACCAGACTCTGTGATAACACTAAAGGTCAGAGGGGACTGAATGGTGGCTCCAGGCGGCTGCCTGGGAATGTGTCCCAATCTGGTTATTTTGGAGACGTGGGCACACGGAGAGAAAAAGATGTGTGTGGACAAAACAAGCTGCCCTACTAAATTCGTAACACATCAAGGCTCAAGTGACCATGCTTTGGAGCCCACTTAATTTTTTGTAACAGAGGGAGAGAGCTTTCTACTTCTCACTTCACATAGAGCACACACACACAAACGCACACACACACACAAGACTGAGCTGTCATAGAACCATAAGGTGAGAGCATTGATGCCCAGCAGAGATCAGCAAAACCTTTCACTGTAGGGCTCCTTTACAATACAAGAGTCTCAACTGCATCCAAGTAAAGCTTCATGTATTCAGTCGTCTGATAAATATGCCTCAAGTCCTGTTATGTGTCAGAGATACTCAGTGTTTAAAAACACATCTGTTGGCCACTCCCTCCTTCCCTCCTTGGTCTAAGCAAAGGGCCTTTCTGAAATGAAGGACACATGGTGGCTAAAATAGCCCATTTTGGTTCCTTCCTCATTAAATGAGGTGGAGCAGGCTTGGAATGGGGAAGAAAATGATTTCTGTGGGGGAAGATGTGAAATCACCGGAAATGGAGCACTGGATGAGAACCACTCCTTCTCATGTGCCCGGAGCAATTAGACAGGTAGATCAGGCAGGAAAAGGCAGACCCTGAAGAAAGTGGTGTAGAGGGCTGTGTAGTTCAGTGGTTGAAAGCAACACTTCTGTTGTCAGACAGCCTGGCTCTGAATTCCAGCCCTACCACTTACCTTGGGTGGGTTACTTGACTTAACTCTGCCCCAATCTCCTCATCTCTAAAATGAAGATATAAATTGTTTTACTTAAAGTGTTTTATAAGGATGAAATGAGTGTAGGCTAGTAGTTATCAAATGTTTTTAGGGCCAGGCAACCTCTTTTTTACATCTTCCAGCCCCAAGTTTTTAATACAAAAATCTCAAGTTTATGAGTGTAGCCCTGCATCACCCAGATCCCCCATTCAGAGCTAAAAGGTTTATTCTCCCAGCTGCCAGGTGTTGTCACCACTACCTTGGCCAAGGTCAGGCCCCCCTCCCAAGGCAGCCCACACCCAATGACTGTTTGACACCCAGGGTTGGAAGCAAAGGGAATATGGCCCTGCCCCTTCACCCTAACAGGGACCCCTGGCAAGGGCCATTACAGCTCCAAACCCCCAGAGGATCAGCTCAGCTGAGTCCTTGCATGTGCAACACAGTCCAACATCTTCCTCTGCTCAGTCCTGCTCCTTGCCCCTCCCCTCACAGGATTGATCCTGAGAGCATTCCCCAAGAAACTTCCTGCATGCTAATCACCACCTCAGTCAGCTTCCTGGAGAACACAACTGGAAAAGTTGAAAGAACAATACAATAAAATCTCACAGTCCCTCCACTTATATTCAACAATTCTTAAAATTTCACCCAAATTGTTGCTTCCTCTCTCTCAATCTCCTTCCTTCCCCTCTTCCTCTTTTGATGAACCATTTTAAAAGTAAATTACAAAGAGCATGACACTTCACGCATAAATACTTGGCCATTTATTTCCTAAGAATAAGAATATTTTCCTCAAAAATCACAATGCCATTATCATACCTAAGGATATTAACAATAATTTTCTGATATCCAGTATTATTCATATTTTCCCAGTTGTCCAAAAATATGTTTTATAGCTGTTTATTTTCGAACCAGGATTCAATCAAAGTTCATAAACTGTGTTTGGCCTTTATGGGTTTCTAGTCTCTTTTAATCTAAAATTTTTTTTTTTTTTTTTTTTTTTTTTTTTTCTTGCGTTATGCGGGCCTCTCACTGTCGTGGCCTCTCCCATTTGCGGAGCACAGGCTCCGGACGCGCAGGCTCAGTGGCCATGGCTCACGGGCCCAGCCGCTCCGCGGCATGTGGGATCTTCCCGAAACGGGGCACGAACCCGCGTCTCCTGCATCGGCAGGCGGACCCTCAAGCACTGCGCCACCAGGGAAGCCCTAATCTAAAATTTTTAAATTTTTTATTGACATTGAGTGTTTGAAGAGTCAGCACAGTTTTCTTACAGAATGTCCCATGCTCTGGACTTTTCTGAATGCTTCCTATGTGTCATTTAACATTTTCTTGTATCTCCTATGTTTCCTATAATGAGAGCATTTTCTGGAGGCTTGATAAGATTCAGAACAACCATTTTTGACAAGAATGCCTCGTAGGTGCTGTTTTATATTCCTCATTGCATACCATCTGTGGGTACCATCAGTGGGCACATGCTGCCAGGCTGCCTACTGTAAAGTATGCCATGCTTGTTCCCTTGGTTAAGGTAGTGGCTACCAGATCATTCCATTGTAAAGGCCTATTTTCCTTTTTGTAATTAGTAATTGAAATTGGGTTGATACTTTGTTAATGGCCAAATATTCTGCTGTCCAACAATCATCTATGCCACGATTTTAATGTCCATGTTCTTTGCCTGAAACAATAATCATATTGAGTGTTCTAAAATAGTAATTTTCTAACTATCATTCATTCCACTTTTCTTAACTGGCATTCTTCTGTAAATGAGAGCTTTCTTCCATATCCCATGACCCTCTTTCTCTCTTTTCCTGTGTTTTGAATATTACTATGGACACATGGATTTTTAAAAAGACTTTGATTTGGCCAATATGAGCTCCTTCAAGCTGGTTTCTGTATCTCTTTGGCATGAACCCATTACTCTGTGAGCACTTTTTTGCTCTCTGGTACAAGTAGATTTCACACACTCCCAGGTCAGCTTGTGCTTTCACATCCCCAGCCCTTGAATCAGCATTTTTTTTTTTTTTTTTTTTTTTTTTTTTTATGAGCTCTGATTTCTGTTAGTGGAAAATGATACTTAAAATCTGAGATCCAAGGACTGGGTATGCTCATTGCTACTGACAAGAAAGGACCTTTTAAACAAAGAAATCTTACTCAAAAGCCCAAAAAGTAAAACATAAAGAAATATGGTTTTTGGTTGTAGTTGGAAGCTGCATCCCTAGGAATCCAACAGAGAAGAGGCAACCTGCAAGTAACAACTTCTGCTTCTTAAATTGCAACCTTTTCTTTTTCAGTAAAGATGTCAATGTCCCATAATCTGAAAATGAGTGTTTCACTATTTTGCTCAAGGGACAGAGAAGTTTTACTTTCACCTGAAATAAAAAGCATTTATTATCATGAAAATTGATTAATGACAACTTGAACAGAAGAGAGATTTCAATTAAGAAGTTTCTGAATCTAGACAATTCCGAATTTGAAAAATTCAGAGACATCAACTGTTGAATTTTACCTTTGTTTTAATATTTATTTTTCTTTCTTTTGCCAAGGGAAGTTTGGATATGCAGAAAAGAGTTCAATATTGATTTTTATACACAATCTTTTTTTACGGAGCTACAAAAAGGAATATATTATAACAGTGAGAAGAATGTTGTTCCTTTCCTGGTATTTGGGCCTCCTTAAATATGAGAAATGATATCCTGTTCTCTTGTGATGAGAAACAGGGCATCAGGGCTCCCCTTGTTTGTTCACTTAGAAGCATCAAGGCAAATGAATGGACTCTTTTAGACAATTAAGCTATGAGACTATTATGGAGGAAGAGAAAGACAGGAGAGTACAGATCCTTTGCAGTGGCATTCTAGAAAGTGCCCAGAGTCATCTGTGGGGAGAGCTTGTCACAATTTTAAAGGCTGCTTGAAATACATGGGATTATCTTACCTTAAAAGAGAGGAAGACAAGACCCTGGCTGAGACTGTGGTTGGTGAGGAAGCAGCAGTCACCCACATTGGACAGGATGGGGGGATATTTGGTCATTTCTGTTGGCTGGACAATGTTCATGTTTTAGCTGTGTTCAGACATGTTTAGGGAGCAGTCTTGTTTTGTCTTGATCCATCCTGGTCAGAGTGGCCTTGTCTGATGCTGACCTTCTGTGAAATTATTTTTGTGTGTCAGGAGAACACCAAAGCCTAGCTGTGAGTGTCAGGCAAGGGGTTTTGTGCTTGCATTTGACCCATTGTGGCATAGGCAGGACCCACTGGTCCATCTCCTGCTGCAGCATTCCTAGTCCTACAGCCCATTGGATGGGGAAAGAGGTGAATGCCAGTGGCTGTTTCGTACTTTTCTCTCTTTCTGCTTCTTTGTGTACAGACCAAATAGAATTACTCCTCATCTTTCAAATGTATATATCTTCAATTCAAGTGAGAGCCAGATATTAACTAGGGTCTCTGAATCCTAACTCTAAACTCTCTGGAGCGTGAACACGATTCACTTGTTTAGATGAGGTGGCTACACCTTTCTGATAACTTTTGACTAGAAGGGAAGGATTGTGCAAGAGAAATATTATTCCATAGGCCCACTCTGTGAAGGAGAGCAGTCCTTAGAGAAGGAAGTTATGTGTGGGCATTGCCTAGTACAGGGACAATCTACCCTCAACAATAGGGTAGAATGACAACAAAGCTAATGCCTTGCATGACTTTAGTGCTTTACAGAAGCGAAGCATTTCCATCAACATTTTTAATCCTTCAAACCACCCTGTGAAATGGGTATAATTTATTTCAACTTAAAAGGGAGGAAGGTGAATTTTAGCAGAATTTAGAGATTTTCCCAAGCCTATACAACCTGTTAATCTAGAACACAGACTTCATGACTCTCAGGACAGCTCTCCCTCTGTTATGAGAGTGAGACTGCTCTTCCCAGACCCTGAAAGCACACTGATGAGGGATCAGCAGGCATTTGCTCAA
>NW_006796844.1:140732-157244 GCF_000442215.2 Lipotes vexillifer | reverse complement strand
GTAGGGAATGGAATTGTCTTTCCTACAGAAGGGGAGAGAGGTGGTGGAAAAGGGAAGAATGAGGCATAAGACTTAATGCAGCTTTTCTGATATGTGGAGGGTTTTGATAAAGCACAGGAACTCTCAGTGAGAACAGAAAAACTATCAAACAAACTCACTTGGAAGCCTGGGGGCCTGTGGATAGGAACAGTATGGAAGAGCACAGAATGGCTGTGTCATGTGGACCGTGCAACCTCTTCTCTTACCATTTTGTCTTTTACACAAAGATTAAAGTGACGTTCTTACTTAGGGGGGTAGGGAGAATAATGGCAGGATGGCTGAAATTCCCTCCAGACCCCCAGCTCTATGATCTATGATTTTAATAAGCTCCACAATGCCAGGAGACCCTATAAAATTGTCCCTGGAGCTGTACTCTCTCCAGCTCCCTGTGGTGGCAGCAATTTTGCATTGAACTATTTTGCATTTTATAGATTTGGTTCTTTCTTACTTAATTAGGCTATTCTTGGGGAAAATGCTGTAATAACCCAGCACATCTTGCAGAGCCTGGCACTGCAGCCATTGGCATGTGGATATCACAGGGGCTCACGGTGTCATCGACAAGTTTCTAACCAGATGTAGGCTTTGACTTGGGCACAGGGAGGATTTTTTAAACACGCTGGGTCATCTCCCAGTGGGTGTTCAGAGGAGTGATGAGCCAGTTAGGTGATCCCCAGGTTTAGAGCAGGTGGAATTCAAAAGTGTATCAAAGCATTTGAGGAAGTTTATACAAGAAGATAAGAGACTCCAGTAAGATGAAGATCAAACGTAGTGTGCTCAGGGCATTTATTTTTTCCCTTCATGTTTCCATTAAAAATTTAAAAAAAAGAAACAATTTGTTATTTTTTGGTTTCTCACTCTGACAGCTGGAGCTGATTTTAAAGGATTAGTAAATTAATCGGTTCAGTTTTGGCCTTTGTCGCAGGGCGACAGATGTTCCCTCGCTGCAGGCAGAGAGCCTCTGGCTTGCTTGTTGGGAGTATTACAGTCCTCAGACAAAGCCCCATAGCCCCCTCTGTTGTTTGAAAGTGTTGGGGGAGTGTTTCCGACCCCCAGGGTGTCTCTGGGGACAGGGGCAGTCCTTGCTGGGGAGGGCAGAGAAGCACACTCCAGAGAGTCTGTGGTCTGGGTTTGTAACACCCGTGACACAGCGCGTGGTTAATAAATGAAGGAAAAGCTCCACAAAATGACCCCCTTCCCACCCATGGTGTTCTCATGCAAAATACTGAAGCCTGTTAAATTTGTCTCCAGTGCCCACACCATCACCCTCAGCATCCCCCTGGTGGCCCAACAGGCACTGTGCAGTCACCCGAGCCCAGCCCTCCCTGCTCACATCCACAGCCAAGCACTGTTGCCCTGACTGCCATTTCCTCCCAGTCCCAGTGTTCTCTGTGAGCCACACAAACACTGCAGTGGGCTTAGGTAGGCAGGAACGGAAGCCCTGTCCTGGCTGCTCAGCTGCATTTTGATCTTACTCCTCTGACCTGGAGTCAGGCCCCTGAGTGCTTCGTCCACCAAGACCTGCACTGTCTTACCTTTTCTGCTGTGACCCCATGGTTTGCAGGCCATTCAGTTTTTCCTCTCTCCTATCACAAATCCCTGGGCTTAGTCTGTATGTCAGAGGTCAAAGGTCCAGTTTCCATGGTGTGAGGAAACTCCACAGCCTCACATTATTGTGTAACCTTCTGATTCCCAGGCTGTAGTTCACTGCCATCCCAGGCGAAGAGAGGAACTTGAATCCTACCAAGCTCCCATCTGGACGTCAGCCCAACTTTTTCCTGCCCTGGCTCCAAACTAACAAACCTGACAACTTTGCTGCAGGTCTCCTGGCCCAACCCTTTCCCTGGTGCCTTGTGCCACTGCTGACTGATCCAGGACTTAGGGACAGACACTGGGGAGGGGCTGGACCTCAGGTGAGCACCTATACTCACATTCATCCATGGAGTAATAGTATTTATTTCTGGAATCCTTTCCCACAGCCCTCAGAAGAGCTGCTTCGTAAATAGAACTCAATTTTCCTCTCAAAGGAATTTAAAATTAGAAGTCTTTGTTCTCCTCTCTCATTTCTTGCATCACAATTGCAATGATATAGATGGAACTTGTCACATTCTCCATCCTGCGTTGGCTATAGAAACAATATTTGCCTCATTAATTTTTCTTTTAGTACATGGAATAAAACATATCTGTTTCCATCAACATTTCAGGTTTTAGGTTTCTGCAGATTTACAATGAGCAGATGTGCTACAGCCTATGAAAAGAACAGGCTTAGAAGCAGTATATATATATATGTGTCCTTTTTCTCCTGCCACTACCATGAAACTTATTCTGAAATTGTGACAGAAAAGGCTAGGGTTTTCAGAGCACAGAAAGATAACCTTGTCTGGTTCTGTCTAGTGGCCCCAAGATAATTCAGATTGTGCTTATTTAGTTGCACTGACTGAAGGAGATGAAGGGTAGGGACTACAGCGTAGGGACTCCTCTCAGATCATCAAGAGAGGATGCTTGGTGTCGAGGCCCTGGACACTTCTGCTCTCCTGATCATGGAAAAGGTTTTTAGACCTGAAATTTAGGATCACATCCTGGTGTCCCATTATTTTTCCTACACCCACATTCTTCAAAGATGGTCAGTATTCAACATATCAACTGAATGCCCAATTTATGAGGGAGTAGAGGGCAGAAATTATTTTAATTGTCAGGCTAAGGAAATCTGAGGGTACGATCTACTCTCAGCCAGATCAATTTTAGGGGTTGCTCTTCCTTGCTTTACTCATCTTGTTGGTAACCATGCTTTTCTAATTCTCATCTAACAATTCTTTAAATCTTCCACCTGAGATTATCCCTCAAAACATGCTCTGTGTTTTCAGATGAATATCCTGTTTTTTTTCATATTCTAGGTAGGTACTGCCTTCTCTTTAGTTAGAATCCACCAGTATCGATCATTTGTTTGAAGGAATGAAAACCCTAAAGTGTAAAGCCTGAAGTTTATGTGGGCAAAGATGGTTCATATATGGTCCCAGTGAAGCAAGAGTGAGCCTGAATGGCACACATTTCATCAGTGTGGTGGCCCTGAGGACTGAACTCAGAGCAGTTGTACCTTGAAAAAGCCACTGTAAATATGCAGTGAGCTGATAACTGAGGAAGGACTGGTGGAGAACAGAGGCAGTAAATTCTACTCTAAGGCATGGGAGAAATATTTTTCTTGGTTGAAAGAATTTATGAGTACTGCAGGGGTGGGGAGTGTAGGAGTAGAGTGGGGTGAGGAGGGAAGGACTGAGCTCATGATTTGTTCTGATACTTATTTTCAGGACTTGAATTGACTCCAGATTATTTTCTATACACTCCAGCATTTTGAAATATATATACAATAAAATCATCAACCCTGCTCTTATTATGAAAACAAAATACAATTTCACAAATTCCTCAGCCCTGGTTATATTTCAAGGTTTGATTAATTTGGGGCTTTTCATCATTCTCTTTGAGTAATCACAGCAAAGATTATCCACTTCAACATTTTCCTTCCCAGGGCAAGATGCAATTTTGCAAAAATCTGGGAAGGTGAGTTGGTGGACAAAGAAGAGACTGAGCACTAACCCCACCCAGTAGATAGGCAAAGTCCCCTGTGCTAATGCCAAACTGCTAAGCCCTGGAGTCGTGCTTACAGACGCTGACTAGGGCGAGATGGTTTAGTTTAACATGGCATGATTCAACAGTTAGCCATGAAACTCTAGACAAAGTCAGGGCTACCCATCACTCTGCATTCCCTGAAAAATATCTTTAGATTGTCTGGTGAACATCAACTTTAGTCAGAATCTGTCTGAGTAGCCCAATGTTTCCCAAGTGTGTTCAAGAGAATCCATGCCCCACAAGATGTCTTGAAACAGAGGGTTTCTGTATCATGAGGATGAGAAATGCTGTATATAATAACCCTTTTGGGAGACTTCCCATGTGGGAAAACATACTAAAGGCTCTGAGATGTCCTGCAGCAAAAAAGTTGGTCCAATTTTATTTAACCCAGAATTGTCCAAACCAATTTGGCCACTAACTCTTATTAACCATTTCCTGCCACTCTGCAACAAGCCGGCCTGTTCTGGCCTCACCTAACTCTGGATAATTCCATGAAGAAATTCTCATCTCTTGAACTTTGTGCTGTTGTTCATAGTGCTTCCCTGCTTGGTAGGATTCTCCCCTCCCCCTCCATCCTCTCACCAGCCTTGCTAATTCCCACCATTTCTGTAAGGTTCAGTGTGAGGGTCACCCCCTCTGGGAAGTCTTCCCATCCCTGGCTGAAATCCTCTCTTTTGGGGCTCCCAGGGGATACTGTACATTTCTCTCCCAGGACACGGGACACTCTATTATAATTATATACCTGTAACTATATGCCTTCCTCTGAAGTTTCTTGAGGGCAGGGGGCATATCTTATTCCTCTTTGTTTTCTCAGAGTCTAGCATAGCATTGGGGTGAAAGTACACAGTAATGGAGTATGTAAATGAGAATTAATGAGATAACATGTGTGAAGCAACGGAGCCCACCTTCCCGGTACTCCTTCCCCTTGGAAAGGCAGGGATTGCACCAGTCACCTGGGGATCCACCATCTTTCCATAGGGCTACCCAAATACATGTTCTCTACCTGGGTTGTGTAAGCATTTGTGGAGAGGCCTGCATGAGAAGACTCATGTCACCTCTTGCCAACTAAAGCTCCTGGGGTCAAAAACTCTATCTATTGACCAACTGATCAACCACAATAGAACTTACATGTTTAAATGAGATCCTTAGGTGATTTTCTTATGATTGAAGACTGAGAAATACTGTTCTTATGCAGAGCAGGACTGGATAAGTCATTATGAGATAGGACCTACCTCCAAAAACTTCAAAAGAACAACCATGGTGGTCGTTAAAAAGAAACATCTAAGAAAATAGGTTAAGTGAATTGGTATGTAGTAAAAATAATTAACATGCCTTGGTTTTATTCTCCCAGGCATTGTTCTAGGTGCTTTTACATGTATTAACTAAGTTAATTCTCCTAACAACTACCTAAACGTCAACTATGGAACATGTAGAGAAATAACTCCATTTTGAATTTGACCATTTTTTAAAAAAAATCTTTTAATTTGGGGGCTTCCCTGGTGATGTAGTGGTTAAGAATCTACCTGCCAATGCAGAGGACATGGTTTCAAGCCCTGGTCCGGGAAGATTCCATGTGCCGTGGAGCAACTAAACCCGTGCATCACAACTACTGAGGCTGCACACTAGAGCCCACGAGCCACAACTACTAAAGCCCATGAGCCTAGAGCCCATGCTCTGCAACAAGAGAAGCCACCACAATGAAAAAACTGCTCACCACAATGAACAGTAACCCTCGCTCAATGCAACCAGAGAAAGTCTGCAGCAATGAAGACCCAACACAGCCAAAAAATAAACAAATAAATAAATAAATTTATTTTAAAAAATTCTTTTAATTTGAAATAATTATAGATTCACAGAAAGTTCCAAAATCAGTACAGAGAGGTCCCGTGTACCCTCTACCAGGCTTCCCCCAGTGGTAACATTTTACAAAACTTTAGTACAATATCAAAACCATTGGTACAATCTACAGACATTATTCAGGCATCATCAGTGTGTGTGTGTGTGTGTGTGTGTGTGTGTGTTAGCCCTATGCAAGTGTTCACGTGTAAAGAGTCCTATAACCACCACCACACACATACAGAACTGTTCATCTCCACAAAGGAACTCCCTGTGCGATTGATTCAGTTTTGGAAGGACAGCTGGCAGCTGCAGCAGAGCCTCAGGTTAGCTACTGATACTCATCTTATCGACTGGACATTACCTGCAGTATTGTGCAGTCATCAGTGGGGCTGCAGGATACAGTTAGCGGCAAAAGTTAGCACTACCTCCCAAAGTGTGTCTACTGAGCATCATAGTGTGAACAAAAGAGATAAATATCAAAAACCCAAGGTAGCACCTCTGGTAGTGCTGCAAGTAGCCAGACTTCCTCCCTCTGATCCTTCCACCTGGGTACCCTCATACGGCTAACGTCCCGAGATCCCAAAGAAAAACATCCCATCTTGGTCAAAAGTTTTTCCATGTGAACAATTTGTGAGAAGAATCCACTGTGTCCAGGAAACCATCCAACCCTGGATTCTATGGAGTCACCTGTTTCCACCAATTGTTGCTCAGATAATTGCCATCCTCACTTGTTCAGATCAGCAACTGAAGAATGAAGAGGAGGAGCCAGTTCCTTAGTCACTAAGCACTCGAAGGAGGTGTGCCTGACACACGGTAATCATGGTAATCGTTTCACTTAACTGATCCCTTTCCATATGTCAGGTATTGTGTCAAGCATCTGATTCATTATCCCACTGAATCCTCAAATCTGGGCTGTCTCAGTCTAAGTGTTCCTTCACCACTCTCTCTCCTACCACACCAGTCACCTGATGATTGGGAACTCTTTGTCGTCACAGTCATCAAGTATATTGTGTTAGTAATCCTGATCTTCTCTCTTCCCCTTTCAGAATCACCTTCTGGGCACATCCTATCATCCCCCACAGTTGTCACCATTTCTGAACTGCATTTGTATTTGCTTTTTAGTCCTTATAGAAGATTAAGATCACAGGTCAGTCTTGAGCATGTTTCTTCTACTGTTCACATTAGCTAGTTACAATTTCTGATACTTATATAAACTGTCTTAAGATAGCATTAATGCATTTCACCTAGCTAACAACCTTAAGAGAGAGGGGGCAGATGAGTAGAGAAGTTGTGTATTTAATTTATCATCTAGACTGAGACACTTTTGAGAATAAAAGGAGGACCTGTCAATGATTACCTCAGGGCAGAGGCACAAGTCTGGGCTGTCCCTGAGCAAGCTGGGACACGTGAACACCTACACACGTGGAAGTCAAGACTCAGAGAGTATAGGTAATGTGTCCTAAGTCACATAGCTGCTAAATGGTGGTGTGTGGATTTAGACCCCAGAACAAGAACTTGACCTGCTATGCTGGGCTTTATGACCTCTCTGTTGAATGTTAGATGTGGAAATCTCCAACTTCTTAGCACCTAGCTATCAGTAGAGATCAGGTCTTTCATGGAAAGAGGCTGGATTTCACAGAAAGTCATTCAGGGGCCATGAAGTACCTTGGCACCAACCCCACTGTGTACCCTAGTCTGCTGGCTTTGGAGGGGGCTGAAGTCAGGGGACTCCCTTGTTCACACACTCTCCTCAAATCTCTCTCCATACAGCACCACTATTTAGGAGTGTTGAATAGTGTAAAGATTTTTTAAAACTTCTTTGTAAAGCACAATAATTTTCCCCACCTTTTAAGTGAAACAGTCTGTACAGGAGCACTTTTGTGAACTGTCAACTGTTATACAGATCATTCATTCATTAATTGTTCATTCATTTATTTATCCTTTGTAGTCCATTGGTTCCCTCGACAGTGTAGGGAGTCTGAGGCCCCTGTTCCTTAGACCACACCTACATTTTCTGCCCTATCTCCCTTCATTATCACTCCTCTACCTTGCCCTGGTGAACTCTTGATCTTTCTCCCTTGCTACATTAACATATGCTGTATTTTGTCCAAAGAAACTCCTTTCTACAACATTCCACTTAGCCTGGAAAACTATTCATCTTTAAACTCAAATGTAATTTCCTCCCAAAAGACTTCCCTGACCTCTCTAGATAGAATTAAGCTTTTTGTTTTTTCTCACTTACACTTCTAACACTTAATTTGTTCTTAAGTCTGCTTTATCAACTAGACCATGAGACTTGGAGGGCAGGGACTGGAGCTCTGATTGCCTTGACATCCCCAGACATAGCAACAAAGGATGCTTGAAGAGTGTGTGTTGAATGAATGAACATCATGCCCAATGGCATTACCTGGACTTACCATCATGCTGTTTAAATCCCTCATAGGCAATAGGTAGCAAAATCAAATTCTGAACTCATGGGAGACCAAATTATTTAAACCTGGCCTTCATATCTAAAGGGAGGAGGAAACTTATTTATTGAGTGCTGAATGTGCATGTACCTGGTGAGAACTCAGTAAATGCTCATCTCATGAATGAATAATCTGTACACCAGTTTTGGGAGGTAGATCATGGTAATACCATTTACAGATGACAGAGGTTCAGAAAAGTTTAGTAACCTCTTATGGTCAAAATGGTAGTAAGCAGTAGAGCTAGATTTGAACTCGGATCTGTCCAGCCCCAAAGCCTGTGAGCTTTGTCCAAGCCTGAAGAAAAAGAAGGCAGTGCTTGCAATAGCCCTTGAGGCTGAGGTAGGAGGCTCTGGACACCCGTCAGCAGCCTCTCTGCTACTCCTTGGATTTTTTTCTACAGGAGCTTCTCAGTAGAGAAGCTACTGAGGGCAGGCGGCTTTCCCTTTGGAAGCTCTCAGCTCATTCTCCTGTACCCTTTGGCCAGGCTGACTTGCTTCTCCTTGCCTGCTCTCCTGAGCCATCCTCAAAGCTACCCTTTCTGTGTCCTAGCTCTTCAGACTCTGCGTTCTAAGACATAATCTGAAAGGCTGGCCTCTGTTGACTGAATAATAGATGTCCCCACTTTTCTCACCATGAAACACTTGTATGGGCTTTCTCCCCTGAAGACTGAGAATTCATGCAGAATAGACATAATAATGGGAATTTCAGACCCTGTGACAGGTTGGGGTGAAGGAAGACAAGAAAGAGACTAGGACAGGGGACCTTAAAAACTCACCACACCTGACTTACCACAGTAGTGACTCTCTCTCTCTCTCTTTCTTTCTCTCTCTCTCTCTCTCTCTCTCTCTCTCTCTCTCTCTCTCTCTCTCTCTCTCTCTCTCTCTCCCCTTGGAGCCAGCATCACTTTTCTGGGTCTTTGTTCTATCCCTGCCAACTCAGAGACTCAGGAGGCAGAGGGATAAGGAAAGATGATAAGTTTACAAAAATAGGAGAAAGCTCTGTGAACATCCAAACCTTCACAGTAACAATCTGGAAATGAACAAAATAATATGTAATCAAGGACAAGTGTGTTTGAAGGAAGGAGGGGACCTGTGAGTGAGAGTGACCTGGGGTAACCTTATAATAACCATGAGCCAGCACTTATCAAGTGCTTACTGTGTGCTGGGGACTTCACAGCTCATTTAATCATCACAGTGACCACGAGGTGGATTTTGCTCATGTACCCGTGCTATAGATGAGAACACTGAGGCCCAGAGAAGTTAAGTAGTTTTTCCCAACAAATAAATGGTTTGTGAACTAGAACAACTCACTATCTAAAATTGTTCCTGGCTACCTGCCACCCCTAGATCATATCATGTTGTTTTTATTTATACTTGCTCTATTTAAAATGATGGTGTTTATCATTTGCTTTATCAGTCCCTCCCCTCCCTTCCATTCCTACTCCACTACAGAGTGTAAACTCAGTGATGGCAAGGATCTTACCTGTCTTGTTTGCTGCTGTGGCATCCCTAGATCAATGCTTGGTGCATAGCAGTAGGCCCTCAGGAAATATTTAAATGAAAGAAATGGTGGAGTTGATATTTGAGAACAAGTCTGGTTGCTCCAAGGTCCTTCTCCACTGTTTGCTACTCTGCAAAATGGAGATAATGACCCCCACCTTTCATGGCAGTGATGGTGTCTGCAAATGCCCTAATGTCTTGCCTGGCACACTGTCATTACCCACTAAGTGATGGTCGTGGTTATTGTCCCCTCTTTCTGGACATGTGCTCCATCTGGCAATGCAGCCTTATGTAGAGCAAGACTGGCAATGACTGATTCTGTCTTAAATAGGTCAGTCTGAAAGTAATTTTCATTAAAAAATGAAAGCATGGGATTTCTTTCAAGCTCTGGGAATACCCAGGATTCTACAAACTTATTAGAGTTCAGGCCAAGTGTGGGGTTTGGGTCTGGGTTTTAGAGTTAGGGACCTGCCTGTTCTCAGCACACAGTGTATATGAATAGGGCCCAGGAGGGAGCTGCAACCAAAATGCCTCTCTCACCACCCACCAGTCTTCTCTGTGACCAGACGGAGTGGCCTTACCTGGACCCACCCCTCTGTCAGTCTGCTCTTCCTCAGCCCACAGGCACATTTGTTCCCAATAGTCAGATTCTGTATGCCAGACTTCAAAGTTATCAGGATTGGGCTTCCCTGGTGGTGCAGTGGTTGAGAATCTGCCTAATGCAGGGGACATGGGTTTGATCCCTGGTCTTGGAGGATCCCACATGCTGCAGAGCAACTAGGTCCATGAGCCACAACTACTGAGCCTGAGCATCTGGAGCCTGTGCTCTGCAACAAGAGAGGCCGCGATAGTGAGAGGCCCACGCACTGTGATGAAGAGTGGCCCCTGCTCGCTGCAACTAGAGACAGCCCTCGCACAGAAACGAAGACCCAACACAGCAAAAATAAAATAAATTAATTAATAAACTCCTACCCCCAACATCTTCTTTTAAGAAAGAAAAAGTTATCAGGATTAAGAGTCCTGTTTGTGTCCCTAAGTCACCAACTCAACCCATTTTTTTAAAAAACATTCTGTTTGCCAACATTCTTTCTTTGCACTGCACTTGACTGAATTTAACAGAATTTTCTGATTTATGTGTGAATTATATTTGCTAACTTTGGCTTTGTGGAAATTGGACCCTTCCAAGAGGTGTTTTAACTCTTTGAGTCCACAGATCTTTAAGTGTTCAGTAGCTCTATTGCTCATCCAGACGATGCCAGACCACCCAGGCCATAGTCAGAGCTCTACTCCCAGGCCAGCCCAGAGTGTCTAGAAAGGGAGAAGGGAAGAAGCTCTCAGGGTAAGGGAGACAAGAGTGTGCACACACAGTCTAGTTGTGAGTTAGGGGAATTAAGACTTGAGACCATGTCTGAGGATGTAGCTTTAGCCTCAGTCTAGCTGGTGGGTCACTTTGAGAACAACAAAACCAACAACAAGACAATGTCAGTGTGGGTCCCATGAATCCACAGATGTTGAGAGGGATGTCAGAGTGCATGGGAATGACTGAAGAAGTCTTCGTGGAGGGGGCAGGTCTTAGGAGAAGCACTGGAGGCTGAACAGATTTTGGATAAATAAAGAGGAGTGAAGACAATTCAGATGGGAAGGCTGGCATAAGCAAAGGTTCTAAGATTGAAGGGTGGGGGTGAAGAGGAGGTGGAAAACAGAGTGTGTAATTGGGGAGGGTGGGGAGACTTGGCCAGAGCCAAAGTTTCCTGTGGAATAGTGGTGAGCAATAGGGTTGGAGAAGGGCACAGCTGTTTGGCATATGACTCAATAACATTTACTTAACCTAGTTTTTTGCCCCTTGAAGGAGAGATGGAATGTTCTGCATCCTGAAATTTTATTCAGGTCACAAGAGAGAGATTTTGAAACTATACTTAGGTTCAAGGAAGGAAAAATATTCTCCTTTGCTGGGCATTCTTTTGCCTGCCCCTTAAGTATTAGTGTTTCCCAGGAATCAACCCTTCCTTGTCTTCTTCTCTCTATGAACATTCCCCCAAAGCAGTTTCAACTCCTTCCATGCCTTCATCCACCACGTAGATGCTGCACCTCCCAAGTCTACATCTTTGTGCTTGGTCTTTCTCTTGAGCTCCAGACTCTAAACCTGTGTCTGCTAATCAGCTCAATATCTCTTAGACTGAACATTATCTTCCTGCCAGGACCTCCTTTTCTCTTGCATTCCCTACCTCTCTTAAAGCCTCTTTCCTCCTTTCCTTCCTCCTTTCCTTCCCTTTCTTCTTTCCTTCCTTCTTCTCTTTATTCCTTCCTAAAACATTAATTGAATACTTGTGAGGCACGAGATACCATGTGAAATGTTCTTTTGCCTTTGAGGATCTCATAGTATAGTGGAACAGGTAGATGAAGCCAATAATTTGTTTTCATTTATTTAAAAACTACTTATTAAAAAATACTATTTATGAAACACTGGGATAAATAGAAGTAGACAAACAGTTCTTGAGGAATCCATAAAACTTCTACCTAGGATGCTAGGCTCAAGAGTCTTTCTTTGTTAGATGAAATCTGAGCTAAGTCTTAAATCTTGAGGAATTAACTAGACAAAGAAGGGAAGACAGGAGAAACACTATGAGAGGGCACAAAAGAGAGAGAGTGAGAAAGAAATGTTTGAAAAATGGTGACCATAATAATAAAAATAACAGCTAACGTTTATTTAACACTCGCCACGTACAGTTACCCTGCTGAGCACCTTACATGTTTGTCTAATTGTTTTTGATCCTCATGATAATCTCAGAAATAGGTTGTCATAGCTTACACATTTTGCAGTTGATGACACTGAGCTGCAGATGAGCAAACCTGCCCTTGAACTCTTGTGAATAAGCAGTTGAGCTGAGAACCTAAGCTTCTTTGACTGTGGGACCTGGAAAATGGAGAGGTTCAGGAAGGATGGTTAGCAGAGGCGAAATCCTAAAAAGGGCCTTACATGACTCAGGAAATGGTTTGGGTTTTATCTCAAAAGAAATGAGGAACTGTTCCAGGCTTCTAAGAAAAAAGTTACCTGAGGCAGATCTCCATTTGGCAAGGTCATTTTTGGAGAGGTGTTGAGGATGAATTTGGGAGCAGAGGCAAGACTGGAAGCAGGTGGGTTTGTCAGGGGCTGTTGTCACTGTCCAGATGAGCTTTATGACATCCTGGAGAAAGAAGCAGAATGGACAGACCTTGTCACAACTTGGATGGGGGGAGAGAGGGTGGGTGAAGAACAGTGCTCAGGATTTGAGGAATAATTTACTTTTTCAATAATAACCATTCATTTGATGATTGAGTCAATAAATATTATTATCTGCCTTGTCCCATGGACCATTCTAGGTCCCAGGGATAAAATTGTTATGCAAGATATAATCTATGGCCTCAAGGAGCCCATACTCTAAAGATGGAGATAAATAAAAACCATCACAGATAATCACTGTGAGAGACATGCACAGGCATATCACCCTGAGCTTGGGGAAGCTGAACCATAGGTGGGCTTCCCAGAGGAGGAGATGCCCTGGTGTCTTCCTTGACCTGTGGACTCCCTTTTCCAACTATTGACCAGTCACCTATGTGGGCTGTCCCTCAGACATTTCTAACCCACTATGTCCAAAATTAAAATTGAACTCATGCTCTCACCTCCCACATACATGCCTCTTCTACGTACCATGTTTCACGTCCTGAGCAATTTATTCATTCAATAAATGCATTCTTTGAGTACCCTTAAAGTGCCAGATAGTGTATCGAGCATAAAGCTCAGGGAATTCCTAAAACAAGTTAACATTTTCACTTTAGTTTAAATGAGAAACAGAGTCCATGGGCATCTGAATGATGTATTCAGAGACAAAAGGACAAGACTAAATCCAAGTAACATTATGAGCACCAGCTTTTGCATTTTTGCATCTGTAGCACTTGTGAAAACTGTGACTCTCCTTGGGACCAAATGGATGAACAGGACTCTGAGGCAGGTTTTTCCGAGTGGGGAAGCAGAAACACCACACCCCTGCTGCCATGGCAAAGGGCTCTGTGAGGATGGAGTGACATTGCTCGTCCCCACCACCCCCCTGCCCAGGTCTAATCCCAATGGAAGGAACAGGCAGGGAGTGTCAGACAAGCTGCAGGCTGCTGCCACTGTTCACTCTGGCTAGTGGCACCCGAGGAGAACAGCTTGGAATGTTCTCACTGATAAAGACTGAAAGATTTAAAGGAAGCTTTCTGCTGAGCACAGCTTGGAACATTTCACACAGTTCTGCCATCTTCCAGGTGCTCAATCTTTGTGGAAAGGCTCAGTTCTCAGCAGAAGCTTGGAGATTAACCAAAAAGGAGGAAATGTAGTGGTAAAGCAGATTCTAGGGATAATTGGGAGGCCTCGAGAGAGGTGTCTCCCACAGAACCTACCCCTGAGCCTTGTACCTAATCTGCTCTCCGCTGCCACACTCATTAGCTTTTCAATAAGGTGGTTTCAACGACACACCTCTTTATCTGGCTCACAGGTGTTTTAAATGCCTGAAGATCCTAGGGAAGGAGAAAGAACAGAGGCTGACAAGTCAGAATTGGTCCCATTAGATTCTGAGATCAGCGTTCTGGGGAATTTCTGCCAAATCTGCACTCCACACGGCACCGTGCTAGGGAAGAGCAGCTGCAGATTTCTACAGAGACTTCTTCCCGTGGATCCAAACTTTGGAGTGCACATTGCCAGTGTTGTGGTAGAGAAAGAGGTGACAGGCAGGCAATTTCCAAACACAAGATTCCATACGGATGTTTCCAGACAGCTCTCCCCGAGCCCCAACCGTGCTGCCCACAATTCATAATAGGCCCTGAAAAAGCAGAGCTAGTGCACTGAAAGTTCAGGCCCAATTCAAAAAGGAAATTATTTATACATCTACTGAGTTGTGTGATCTCTATAGGACTCATCTAACCATTAAATTAAGCCCAACTGGAAATGTTTACCAAAAACTTTTAATGTCTCTTCATTCTCTGGTTGAGTCTGTAGCCAAAAGTCAGAGCACAACTTGCCCTTGGAAAGTGAATTCTTGATTCTGAAGCTCATTCTGAAAGAGAAAGCACTTTTCTCTCCTGAGGGATCTGTTCTCACAAGTTAGATAATTTAGATAAATCTCTGGGGGTTGGAAAAATTTGGAGAACACTCTGCTGTCCAAGGCCATTGAACAAGCTGAACTATTTGACCTTGTCAAGTTTTCACAATTCTCACCACAAGCCCAGTTGGAAAGTGGGAGCTTAACTGGCAGATGAAAATGTTCTTGAGTCGGGGCCCAGAGCTGAGGGGGATTTGGGGGTGTTGTGGGAGTGAGAAAGGGCTTGGAGGCGTGAGCAGGCCTGGAAAATATTTCAGTTGGGAAGATATGAGTGCTGACAGGAAGGTCACCGTGAAAGGTTACAACTGAAAAAGATGGGGGAAAACATAACCACCTAAATCTCATGAACGTGTCGGAGGCCACCGGTCGTTTCACTGCTTTGGGGAGCCCTGTGTCTAGGGACTGTCTTGGTAGGGGGCCTTAATGGTTACAATGGGGTAGCCTGCACGTTCATTGGGATGAAAGAGTCAGCTAGCCATTTCCTCCTGGCCCGTCTCGCTGGACCTCTGCTGGACCCTAGTACAGCTTTCTCCAAGAGGCTCTTTTGCCCCTGCTGTTTAACAAGCAGCCTTGGGCAGAGGACGTGAGAGTCTGGGCATCCCCTGGATCATCTGGTCCTCAGGAAGGATCCAGGCTTACACACAGGTTCAAATCATCAGGACATTTTCCTCTTTTTGTCTCTTAATAAGTGATTTTAATTCATCTCTCTTAAATTGGGTGCTATTACTTAATTGTTACTACATTTGCTCTTACTGAAGTTTGATAGAACTTTTAACTCCTAATATAGTGTTTTAGAATATAGAATGTATTCATACTGTATTCATAAGGATGTTGATATAATTCTTATGAATATATTACTTTCACCTCATTGGACTCTACAGAATTAGATAGTATCAGTACAGTATTTTGACTGAAAAAGAGGTCCACTGTTACTTAAGCCATCATTAAAGTTTGACGTGACCACATGGAGACTTTTAAAACAATGAAGACCATTTTCATGTGTTAGGAGTTGTTATTAGAAATCTGTCAAAATAATGTAATATTCACTTCAATAAAATTTGATTGGTTTTTAAAGTAACACATATGCGCACACACACACACACAAACCTAAACAGCCAATAACTGTATCCCAAGCTAAACTCAGCAAAGTTTTGTGAGATTAGCCCTAACCTCATAGATCATTTTAGGGAAGTTGACACTTTATTACCATTTGTTTTTGTTTTGTAATCTCCTTGTAACATTTGTTATTTTGTTTAGGACATTCTTTATCATTTAAATGTTTCTAAATTTTGTGCAGTCAAATAAAAATTTTCCCTTTTTTTTTTTTTTTTTGCGTTATGTGGGCCTCTCACTGTGTGGCCTCTCCCGTTGCAGAGCGCAGGCTCAGCGGCCATGGCTCACAGGCCCAGCCACTCCACGGCATGTGGGATCCTCCCGGACCGGGGCACAAACCCGTGTCCCCTGCATCGGCAGGCGGACTCTCAACCACTGCGCCACCAGGGAAGCCCAAAATTTTCCCTTTATGGAAAATAAATTGTTAGTTTTCACTCAGTGTTCCTAGTTGTTTTGCATCATCCAGTTTTGGGAGGATGCAAAGTGTAACATTTAACCAAAAATAGAAGATTGCTTTTTGATTTTTTACAATTCTGTCCATTTAATACTTTATTAAATAAAAAAAAATAAATCTACAGAAACTTTTAAAGGAAGCAGGTGAGAATGTTGGCAGAGAGACAGCAGGGACAAAGTCATGAAAGTGGGAACAGCCAAGAGCCAATTACTGAGCCCTCAGCACTGTTAGAGCATAAAGTATGAGGTGCTGAGGGGGAGCTGGGGAAGTGAGCGCCGCATGCATAATTTGTAGGTCACGTTAATTGAATTTGGGTCTCTGTGTGATTGGGTTCTATTTAAGGGCCTGAGGAAGAAGTGTGT
>NW_006796844.1:104146-140722 GCF_000442215.2 Lipotes vexillifer | reverse complement strand
GAAGAGCGTTCTGCCTGGAGAAGGGAGACTAACTGAGAGGGGGCAGGCCTGGAGGACAGTATACCTATTAGGAGGTGGTGTTCTAACCCAGATGCGAGAAAATTGTCCTTAACTAGGGCATAAACACAGAGTAAGTACAGGGAAAGGGCTGAATCCAAATCATTAACAGGTTAGGAGAAAGGGCAGAAACATTTAATAGGTAAAATCACTGGAACTTAGCATGGAGTCAAAAATGTTCCCTGGCTTCTCCTGCCAGTAATTGGATGCCTGAGGTGTCACAGAACTGGGAACTCCTGAGAGTGGAGGGCAAGGTTCAAGACGGGGATGGATGAGTTATGTTTTGAATGTGTTTAACATAATAAGATTATTTTGGACACTTTAAGCTTACTTTGCAGACCTCAAAGGATTATATGTCTCCTGCTTGTGACTTGGGCCTGGCCTCTTAACTCTGAGCATTTTTTTATTACAGGGAATTCATTGGTGGTTGCAGCTTCTGAGTATGTCTTGCCCTGGGTGGGTAATTGGTTGCAATGATGCCTTCCTTGCTTTGTGTTTCTCTCTGGGCCCCAGTGGAAATCCCACCTGCACAGATTGGGAGACACCACTGTCAAGCAGATTGCCCAGGTAGTTCTGAGCTGATTCTTTTGAAAGGAATTTGGGAAAGGAGAGAATTTCTCTGACTGTTTTACTGGGAGATTGGGGGCTCCCTGTTTATCATGTGAAAATCATGCCATCGTCTTTTTAATAAACATAGAACAAGTGCCTGCTCAGCACTGGGAAATGGAAATTCAGCCTCTGCTTTCCTGTAGTCTCACAGGTTAGTGAGAATCGAGACAAACAAATTTCCATAGAGAATAAACCCTCCTCCCCTTTCTCTGGGGTTTGCTCTGTATAGAGTAGATAAATTCTATACCAGAAGCCTTCCTTGTGTATGGAATTGATGAGAAGGGTGCTGTGCCTAAGAATTTGATCTAACCCAAGATAAACACAACAAAACAAAACTTTAGTTTTAAAGTTTCAATTTCTTCTAGGTGTTTCCATGGCTAAAGATGGTTGACTGGGGTGGGGAGTGCATTGCTAGGTGGGACTTTGTAAAGGGCCGAGAGGCCCTTATGGGTGGATGGTTTATGAAAGGACACAGAGCCCTGTTACTATTCCTCTGGGTGCTCTCTTCAGGTGGGCTGGGGCAAGGGAGGAGTATCTTCCAGGTGATGTGTTTCTCTTTCCTAGAGATTAGTATACTCAGTATACTCAGATTACTGAGTATGTCAGTGTGTGTGTGTGTGTGTGTGTGTGTGTGTGGCTGGTGTCAACATGTACATATTCTCTCTGGAGATACCCAAGAAACCCAGAATACTGCAGGGAGAATGGGAGGGAGTCTCTTCCCTTTGAGGTGATGGTTAGACCTCCAGGAGGTCTCTACTGAGGACTTTCCTGTTGGAGCACACGGTCCCCAACTCCACACCCCTCACCCCAATTTCCATAGGTTTTTAGCAGATGAATAACTCAAACCATGAGACACATATTGCTCTCGATTATGTTGTCCTGTGGATGGCCCCAGGGATAAAAGAAAGGAGAGATTCTCCTTTCCAAGCTGAGCTGAACTAAATACTTTCAGGAAAAGCAGCAGTGCCACAGCAAGCTTCTTCTGCTCCTCTGGCAGCATCCCCTGAGAGCCAGAGCTAAAATGTTATCAAAGACAAAACAGAACCCACTGCCCTTCCCTCCTGAAACACAGAACAAACCACTTGTTGTTCCTGGGGAAGTCTCTTTTGTGACAATTTTCTGCTTCAAAGTATCCCCAACCTCCAGTAATAGTCACCAACAAAAATTCATTTTTAGGGGAAGGGAGGAGGAATGAAAGAGAACATTGGTCATAATCAAAGAAGGAGATGGGAAGAGACTTCTAGTGCAGAAGAACATAGACTTGGGAAATAATACTGACCTAATGGAGACTCCTGATGGGAAACACTTGCCTGGAAATCTGCTGCCACCCCTGAAAACCTGGGTGGGGTAGTGCTGCTTTCCGGGCCCTGTCGGGATCTCTGAGACACAGCACCCCCTGTAGAAGTTAGCAGGCAGCTGTGTGATCTTAGGCAAGCTATTTAACCTCACTGAGCTTCAATTCCTCATTGGTAAAATGGGTATAATAAAATTACCTACCTCATAGATTTCTTAAGAAGATAGATGCAATGAGCTAATGTTGTTAAGTGCTTGGAACAAACAGCACCCAGAGTTTGCAAGAGTGTTTGTTCCAAAGGGGTTTGAAGTCACTCCCAAGCAAAGCTGCCTGCTACAGTAGAGGGCAGCTGAGTTGGATGTTCAGAACCCCCAGACCGGACCGTGGCCAGGACTATCTGATACAATGAGCCATTGGGAAGCGTGTGATGATGAAGAGGATGTCAAATGAAAGATTTGTGTGCTCTTGCTACAGAACATGATGTAGGTAAGTGGTTAGAGGGCTACACAGCTCATTACTCAGTTTGTAGGACTGAGAACTGAAGATGTGAAAGCCCCAGGCAGATATGTCCCTCCAGCTCCCAGGTCACCTCCTGGTCCCTGAGGTACTCCTGAAGCAAGCTTGAGCCACCATTTTTGCCTCCAGAGGAGAGAAGTTCTATTCTCTTTCAGTCCCATAAATATTCCTCTGGTTTTGCAGTCACTTTCTTTGCCAACCAAATAGGTACCAATAAGTACTTGCCGAATAACTGGGTCCTGCTATGAGAATCCTGGTTGATTGCTATCTGTTCGTTATATCTCTTTGGTATAGAAGCTGTTGTTCATATGAAATAATTTTGGGAACCATCTTAGTTCCCCTTTCCACATATTCTGCAGAGCCCCATCTTCTGCCTGCCACTTTCTCCCACTCTCTATTCCATTAGCAGGGATGGCCGTCAAAAGGCATCCTTTAGAAGCTGCTTCCCACTGCTGCCCTGACAAGATCTCGAAGATGTTGCTGCTTTTCTTTACTGGGCTCATGAATTAGCCTCAGTAATCTTATTCAGCACAGCCAATCGTATTCCCAACACTATTCTCCTTGAATACTTTTACCTCCTTCTTCAGCATCACATTCCATATCTGTACCTATTTATAATTTACCTGTTTACAATTTAGCAGTGATCATAACTGATATCCACTGAAACCTTAAAGTGGTAATCCTACAATAATTATGTTTTAACAGAAATAGCTCTTATTCCCAGGCTGGGCATGTGGAATAGAGTAGGTGATCTATAAATTCTGAACAAATAACTGATGGAATAAAAACCACTCATTTTCAAACACTTATTGAAGAGTGAGATTATTCTGGTACCCAGACTCCATCTGTTCCAGAAGTTAAAAATAAAATGAGAATTCAATTAAAGGTATGCACACAATCCACCCAGAGTTGTACCAGATCATATGATAGTACCCTACATTCCAGCCTATCAGATACTGAAGTTTGTGTATGCCAATAAAGAAAAACACCTTAGAATTGTCAAATTACTTTAATTACATAACAGATACATCAGTGTATATGCGAAACAGCAAAGATTTTTTAAAAGAGCATATCTTACCTTTAAGCTTTCTGGCCTTATTTTTCTGCAGAGGGAAGAGCTCTAAAGGATGTAAGGCTTGTTTACTTTGAGGATGGTCAAGGTCAGTGCCTGAGGGCTCAGCGGTCACTTTGCTTTCTATCTGTAGTACTCACCTCAAGGTTCAGTAAACCAGGGCCCATCGAGGAGCTGATTCCTGAGCTTGATTTATTTTTGTCTGCAGAGAAACCTCTAAGGGGTGTGTGCTAAAGCTCAGTGTTCCCCTTCTAATCTCAATTTTGCTGAGGACTCAGAGGAAACATTTTCCTTGCTATGGAAAGCTTTTACATGTCTCCATATATATTTAGTTTTGTTCAAAGCCTGACTAAAGAGTCCATTAAGTTAGTTGATCCATTAATCCCAATACTCTGTAACTTCTCATTTTTAAGATCCAGATTCTAAGAATTGATGATATAAACAAGATGATGATAGCTTCTAATAGTAGGGCTCATCTCCTTTTTGTTAACATTCCTGGGACAGAAGAATTGAAAACAAGCCCACCCCTGAAAATGCCCTAAAAGTTAAGTAACCACCTGAGAGTGCTGGGGGACAGGGGTGAGGGAGAATATCAGAAAGGAAATCCAAGCATCTCCAGAGAAGTTATCAGATGACCTCTGAATTTCTTCCAAACCCAATGTTCTAAGTGATTCTCTAAGTTATTCCTTCAAATACTCAACACATCCAGCAACAATTTATTGAGTATCTACTCTATGCCAGAAAGAATGCTAGACACTTTGGGTATTAATAGAGTAAAACACAATCCCTACTCCTAGACTAGTGAAAGAATCATGTGCAATAATAATGTTCAAAGATGAATTCACCACCTTTCCCTCCAAATTGTTCCGCCTTCATAGTCTTTCTCAATCATCACACCCAATTTCCCATCAAAACTATGGAAAACATCAGTGATGCTTTTTCTTCCTCCTCCATAGCCAACAGATCCTTAAATCCTACCCATTCCTTTTTATTAATGTTCCTCCTTCTTTCTTCTTCACCCCCACTTCCATTGCTGTGGTTTAGGCCTTTCTTATTTCCTACCTGAATTTCTGCAACAGTCTCCCAGTCTCCTACTTTCTCTCCTATGACATTTCCCATGCACAGGAGTCATCTCCAACATCAAAATTGGTTCCATCTCTGCTAAAAATCCTTCAGTGATTTTCCGTTGTCTTCAACACAAGGCCAAACAACTTAGCTTGGCCCAGAGGTCCTTTGGGATCCAGCCACTAGTGACTTCTCATTTCATTCTTCTCCATGACGGCTTCACACCCTGTATCCTAGCCACATGGACTCCCCTGCAGAGGTTGAGGACATGGGTTCTGCTGCCAGAACTTCTGCGTTTGATTCCCAGATCCACTTCTTACTGGATGGTTGGCTCGTACTGCATGGCACAGCGTTGTGAATGGCCTTCCCAGAACTTGCGATATGGCCACCCCATGTGACCTTAAGAGACTTAACTTCTGGCTGCCTCAGTTCCCTTATCTATAAAAAGGTCACAAATATTGACTCCCTCACAGGGTTTCCTTGAGGATTAAATAAGTTACACATATAAAATGTTTCAGCTCAAACATTATCTCTGCTGGAAGTCTTTCGCTGAATTCAATCCCTCCCCAGACTAGATTGACTCTGCTCTTTCTTTAAGTCCTAATCTCTGCATAGCTCCCCTAGGACATTTAGGACTTTGAAATTATTCTGGAGCATTTTACCTTGAAAATTTTCAAATGTACAGAAAAGTTGAAAGAAGGGTACAATGAGCACCACCTAGATTCAACGAGTGGTTAACATTTTGCCAATTTGCGCTCTCTCTCTCTCCACACACACACATATTTATTTACATCTTTTATTGAACTATTTGATGGCAAGTTGCAGACATCAAGATACCTTTTCTAAAAGGAATAGGACATTCTCAAGCATAAAGATTTTTTTGGTTGTTTCCATTTTTCCCCTTTTTGTCATAGGAAGCTTTATGTATACTTATTCATAGCCCAAAATGAAATAATCAAGAATATATTTCATGCCAAACTCTCAATAAGAACAATTGTGCAGCACTTTCTCAAGACAAAAAGAGGTTTTTTTTCAGCTTCATTCATGACAACATAGCCCTCACTCTTCGTTAGGACTAACCTTTTATCTTAAAGAGCCAGCATCTAAACAGGCAAAATGGCTCTTAATAGTCCTGTGGTAACTGGATCTTACACCACACACAAAAATCAACTCAAAATGGATTAAAGACTTGAACATAAGACCTGAAACCATAAAACTTCTGGAAGAAAACATAGGGGGTAAACTCCTTGACATCAGTCTTGGCAATGAGTTTTTAGATTTGGCACCAAAAGCACAAGGAAACCAAAGCAAAATTAAGCAAATGGTAATACATCAAGCTAAAAATCTTTCTCATAACAAAGAAAACCATCCATAAAATGAAAAGACAACCTAAAAAATGGGAGAAAATATTTACAAATAATATATCTGATAAGGGGTTAATATCCAAAATATATAAAGAACTCTTACAGCTCAGTACCAAAAAGAACCAATTCAATTAAAAAATGGGCAGAGGAACTGATTAGACATTTTTCCAAAGAACGTATACAAATGGCCAACAGTTACATGAAAGGGTGGTCAACATCACTAATAATCAGGAAAATGCAAACCAAAACTGCAATGAGATATCACGTCACACCTGTCAGAATGGCTACCCTCAAAAAGATAAGAAATAACAAGTGTTGGCGAGGATGTGGAGAAAAGGGAACACTAGTGCACTGTTGGTGGGAATGTAAATTGATACAGCTACCATGAAAAATAGTACTGAGTTTCCTCAAAAACTTAAAAATAAAACTACTTACTATAGGATCCAGCAACTCCCCTTCTGGGTATGTATTCGAAGGAAGAATATCACTGTCTTGAAGAAATACCTGCACTCCCATGTTCATTGCAGCATTATTTAAAATAGTCAACATATGGAAACAACCTAAATATCCATCTATAGAGGAATGGATAAAAAAAAATGTTTTACACACATACACACATACACACACACACACACACACACACACACACACAATAGAATTATTTGTCATAAAAATGAAGGAAATACTGCCATTTGTTATAAATGGATGGACTTTGACAGCATTATGCTAAATGAAATAAATCAAATAGAAATAAATCAGAGAAAAGTAAATACTATATGATCTCACATATATAGAATCTAAAAAACAGAACTCATAGAAATAGAGAGCAGATCGGTGGTTGCCAGAAGGGGTGTTGTGGGGTAAGTAAAATGGGTGAAGGGGGTCAAAAGGTACAAACTTCCAGTTATAAGATAAATAAGTCCTGGGGATTAATGTACAGCATGGTGACTATAGTTAACAATACTGTATTGTATATTTGAAAGTTGCTAGCAAGGTAGATCTTATCACAAGGAAGTTCTTATTCACAAGAAAAAAAATAGTAACTGTGTGAGGTGATGGATGTTAACTAAACTTATTGTGTTAATCATTTCACAATATATACCAAATACGTCATATATTTTTTAATATAACAAATCCTTGTATTGTACACCTTAAACTAACACATGCTATATGTCAATTATATCTCAAGAAAACTTGGAGAAAAAAATGACAGGCGCAGAAGCAACTAAACTGTTCTCCAACAATAATTCTCCCTTTATTCCTCTTAGTAACAGAAACTCCAACATTTTCAGGGGTCAATGGCTACTCATCTAGAGACTACATTTCCCAGCCACCTTTGCAGTGAAGAGTGAGGTCAGAGTAAGTTCAGACCAATGGGATGCGAGAGAAAGCCATTCCTGCAATTTCTGGGTTGAGCACTTAAACAGAATCTTCTAGTTAGATACGATAGTTATTATTATCTCTACTTCTGGCACTCTGAGGGAAAATTTTACCTCTCCATGACCCCCAGGCTGAGGGCATATATACATACTATCATATTACCTACTTCACTCTGTTCTAAGATCCTTCCTTTACCTTCCAGGCTCACTGTAGAACTCACTGAGTTCTTCATCATATTTGCCTCCCCAGCACTGAGTAGCAGTCCTTGTCCCTGCCACATTAGAGGTTTCCCATAAATGTTTGCTAAATAAATGAAGGAACTGGGGAATACCCTGTACTACGTTAGGTTTCTCATGTCCAGTACGGTGAACTTACAACATAGTGCAAGGATCACAGAAAGCATCTTATTTGTTTTTGCTAGTAACTCAAAATAGTTGATAGCAATTGGTTGTATTTCAATAGTTAACCCCTCCTTTTATCCCACCCACCCTATACATATTGAGAATGCATCTATGCCTTCAGGTTTCCACCATTCACTAAGTGTTCAAATATCTAGCCAAAAGTGACAAATTTTATTTTCAGTACATATTTTTTAGTGCATTACTACATTATTTGGCCAATGTTAAATGCCACTTTCTGAGAATTTGGTAGCTACTTTCTAGGAAATTCAGCTTTAAAAAGAGGCTGATCAAATATGTTCCTTTAAGCAAAGTTGGTTGGTTTATGACTGGAGGAGGACCTCGCCTTGTGGAATTGTCATGACAATAAAGTAACATTTTGGAGTAAAAAAAAAAAAACACAATAGTTCTGTGGTAAAAATGTTAATAGTTTGGTTGAATATTCACTTGGATGCTATGAAGGCAAAAGAGAAATTTCTTGCCTCCCTTCTCTTTTTCCTTCCAATTGGTATATTATTTTCTAAAAAATCTTGTATTTTCCAAGTGGGGTACATCTGCTGATACAAGCTGGGCTCCAACATCTGAGGTAAATTAATTGACTGGCATCCAGCTTTCACACCTTAATAAAAAACAGGCAAATTTGATTCAAGCTGGAGAGAAAAGCAATGTTCCTACTCTCTCCTGTTCCATAGCACTGAAGTGCACATTCTTTAGACATATAACTTTTAATCATTCCTCACAGAGATGAACATTTCATGCTGACAGCTGTTAGGCAACTTGAAATGTAGACATTAAACTGGTCATCATTATTCATCAAAAAGCAAGTTAGACCATTCAACAGCCACCACAGAATCTTCAATATAAAAGATGATAAATCTGCATGAGCCAATGAGTAGTATTATAGAATAGTAATTAGTTTACGGCTGTAAGGAACCATTGCAACCATCTAGTATATACGGACACTGCAGCATAGAAAGATCACAAACCAGCAACCAGAACTTGCACCTAAGGTTTCTAAAACCAGCACCAGAACTTGAACACAAGCTTTCTAAGCCCAAGTTGTTTCTACTACATGATGCTCTTCAGCAAATACTAGAGACTAGAACCTAACAGCATCAGAAGTAGTAATAATAAGCCAACTAAATGCCTCAGAAAATGAAAACTGTCAGGGAAGTCAGTCATCTGACTAGTTTCATCCATGGATACCTTACCCAGGGAGAAGTGAGCATGGCCATCTGGAATAACACACGTTTTGCATTTACCAGGAATGAATAGTGCAGACCAACCAGAGAGGTCTGTTTAAGTCAATTCAGTTTTCCTTTGCTTTTTAATAGAATGCCATAAATTCTGAATGTTTGTATATGAGTGAAACACATATAGTGTCTCATGAAATTTTACATTCACAATGAATTCAAATAGCTTAGGGGAAAAAGTAATCATAGGGAGTGAAAGCTGCCAAAAGAGATGACAAATTGAGTGTAGGCTGAAGTTTGCCAGGATCCAGCTCTCAAGATACTCACAAAGGGGGAGAAGGCAGTGCTGTCAAGAGGCCCATATGTGGTGCCACACAGAGAGGTGGCACAGAGAAAGAGGTGCATTTGAGGACAGACCGACATACCTAAAGGTGTTAGAAAGAGCATTAACAAAACTCTCTTGAGAACCTGTTTACTTATAAATAATGAAAGAAGGATTTAAAAACGCTAATAATAGCAATATTAACTATAAATAACACCTTGATATGGCTAATGGTCACCTACTCATCTCTGTATAATTGGTTCCTATGCTGGTCTCCTAGCTTCTCTTTGCTCCAGCCAAGTTGCTTTTAATCCTTTGACTATGCCCTGACTCTAATTGTTGGCACACATTCCTTCCTCTGCAGAGAACATGGTCTCCTATTTCACCTAAATGCTTATTCCTTGGGCTTCATAGGAAACAACAGTTCTTCATGGAAACTTTCCCTGATTCCCTGAGGATAATTGGGATCTGCCTGTTTTTTGTTCTCATAGCAACTTACAGGGTTTTTGAATAGCAATTATGGTAATTTTAATGCTTGTTCAATGCATCTTCTATGAGACTCTCAGTTCCAAGAGGCCAGGAACTATGTCTGTATTCCCAGCTCCCAGCACAGTGCCTGGTACAAAGATACTCAGTAAATACTTGTTGACCCAATTACTATAAAAAAAAAAAGATAACATCTGAATGGTATTTCCTGGTGAGTAAATATGTTCATTTCATAGGGAATTTGGGATAACATTTAGTAGCTCCGTGAAATTACCAGAAATTCCATACGTCAAATTCTCATTTATCTCAGGATAAATCACGGAATTGGAAGTTAAAGTCTCCAGATAGTCTTATTGTAACCTTGTTTATATATAATTGTTTTTATTTTATATATAATCATTCTAGTCCCCTTTTCCCCCTCTAGACTCTTTCATACCAGAATTTTTAATAAACTGGCAGAAAGCAGTTAACTAACTCTTTTTGTTTCCTCTCTTTGTTCAATCATTGATCCATTGGTTTAAGCATTGATTCATATGTTCACTCACATGTTCTGTCATGAGAGGTGTGGAAGGTCTCTGCTTGTCTTTGCTACCCTCTAGCCTCAGTAAAAATGATGTTGGAATAATTCAAAGCATAAGGCAGACTATGGAAGCAAGGAATCTGCAACAGCCACAGTCTGTAAAATCAACTTATTGACTAAAAGTCTGATGGCTTGGAGAGCACTGGGCTTTGTATCCTCCAAGCTTCCTCCACATGACCCATTGCAACGCTGGTCCCAAGCAAAAACTTCTCATTCCAGGACCTTTCCACTTGGAAGGCCTTTGACTCAGACCACACAGGGGATTGTGTCCCCTGAGGCCATCAGGTCCTAGAGCAATCCCACAGCTAAGGTGGAACCTTCCAATATAGGATCTCCATAGCCTTATGGAGTGAAAGAATGAGGATGTATATGTATATAAAACTACAGAAGCAAATAAATTAATCATTATCGTCTGAAGGAAAGTTGGATTTTTTGTGTGTCTCTACTTCCTAAACTATCATTAACATGATTACTTTTTTCTTTAATTTTTTTTTAATTAGGAAAAAATGAAATGTCCCCACAGAAGCCCCATAATGAATGCATTGTTGAGCTCAAAGCTCTTCAGTACTCTGCCAATGGGAGCCAAGTGGCCATGGATGGAGAGAGAGGTAACTATAAGAATAGGTGGTTCCCAAGAAAAATGCCCACAGACCTCACAATACCTGATAGTATCCATTATTTGGTGGATATTTTTTCAACAGACAAGATTAGTGGATGAGTACAACGTGAAGTATGTTTTCTAGTAAAACATGGAATATTTTCTAGCCAAGCCAATTTTCTTCTAGAGATAATTATTCTCTCCTCTAAAATCTAGATTCCTTTGGTTAATACACAATTTCTCAAGGAAATGCTTCTTCCTCCCAGCTTCCATAGACCGTAGCCTCCTAGGGATGGGAGGAGGTTTCTATATTAACTTAATCCACAATGTTGGTATTAGTTAGTTCTATGTTTCTACCAATTCACACAGATAAGAATCTCCCTGCTTGTGTGCACCCCATTTGTTGATAAGGATGACCCACATCTCATGTCTAAGATTGACTTTGGAAACTTTATTGAGGTTTACTTTTGTGTGATATTATCACTTAATCTATATTATTAAATCTCACAAGGGCTAGTGGGTAAGGTAGGGAAAAGTCAGGCAAAGGTAAGGCTAAAGAGAGTGGCTTTTGAAGCCTTTTGGGCAAGGTAATGGTCAAATCTAGTGAATGAGGAAGACCACTTCCTAGCTGGACAGAATCCATACCCCTCCACCTTCAAACTGACAGCTTTGTGGGGCTAGCACTATAGAGATTTACTCCTGTGTCCAGTGTAATGTGCTTTGTAAACTTTTCTGCCCACAGGCTGCTCAAAAAGAATGCCAAATAAATCACTTTTTGGCATGGATTTTTAATCTTTCATATGTTTCATATCTTTGGAAAAATAAAATAAGCATGCCAGTGGATTGTGCTTAGCTCTTAACAGTGAGGTGAAATGTCACTTCTGCATTAACCCAGATCAATGAGCTATTACATAGGAAATTGGCTAAATGGCACCAAAGCCACCAATGCCATTAATACAGCAAAAAGAATACGTTCCTATCTGCTTTAGGCACTCAGCAAAGGTTATGTGTAGAAGAAACACAAGTGAGAAGGTTTCCATATTTTGGGTGCTATAATAGATTGACTACACAAGGGGCCCCTATTCTCTATCAACTCTCCAAATCCACACCTTACATAATATGACTTTGCATCAGCTCCCAGTAAGAGAGAGAATCTATTTTCCTACTCCTTGTATATGTGGCTTGCTTTAGTCAATGCAATGCAACACAAATAAAATTGTGCCATTTCTGAGTCCAGGTTTCAAGTGGCCTTGTTCTCATCTCTCTCTCTCAGTCTCCTGCTGTGGTATAAGAACAAGCTGGATAAAGCTGTTGGAGGATGAGGAACAATATGAAGCAGTAGAGATTGATTGTCCCAAATGAAGCCAACCTAGACTAGTCAGCCTCCTGCTAACCCATCATCTGTCCACAGGTTCATGAGAGTCCAGTTGAGATCAGTCTAGACCTGCATGCAAATGCCCTGTTAATGCATAGGCTCATGAGAAATAACACATGTTTATTCACGTATACCACTGAGGTCTTGTGGTTATTTGTTACACAGCCATTATTAGAACAAGAGATAACTAATATGGTTCAATATTTATAGGAAGATAACTCATTTTTAATTACTGGTCACCTTTTTCACTTAATCTATGAATTGTTTCTTTTTTTCAAATAAATGTGTATATACATAATTAACTTAATTATATATCTAGCAATATAAAGTTTGTATATGGATAAAATCTAATTTATAAAAAGACTAAATAATTTCTATAAAGCTACATAGATATATAGTAGTCATCAAATCAAGAGCTTCTGATTCTAAATTCTGGGCTCTGGGAAGATTACACTTGAAAGAAAAGGTGATAATGATGATGATCATGATGGAGAAGGAGGAGCAAGAGAAGAAGAAGAAACAATAGAGAGAATATTGGTGATAACAAGGGTGTAGTAGTGATGATGATGATTTTTTTAATAGTTATTGAGCACCTATATGTCAGATACTATGCTAAGAGCTTTATATGCAATGCCATTTAATTATCATAATATTCCTATGAAATAGTTATAATTTTTATCTCCATTTTATGGATGAGAAAACAAATTCAGAGTGGTGAAGGAACTTCACTAAGATCACACAGGTGGTAAATGGCAGAGCTATTCAAATTTCTGTATGTCTGATTCCACAAATTCTTAAATCTGCATTGTAATGTCTTCTCTCTCTATAAGGACATATCATAGACTTATCCAATATGTTAAGAAAAAAAGTTAAAGAAGTCAAAACTAACACTAGGGTGATAAAATCAATAAATCATAACCAGGACGTGGTTGTTTAGTTCCATTCCTCCCATAAAAAAATAGAATCTACTCTACCTTTTGTGTGTGACTTACTTTTGGCCAATGGGATGTTAACAATTGTAACATTTGTGCTTGTGCAATGGGGCTTTCCTGCTTATTGCTCCTGGAATCCTTGGACCATCTTTCAAATAAGCCTGGGATGGGAGACTATATAGAGAGAGTTCCCAGTCATTCTAGCTGTCCCAGGGAAAGCTATCATATATCAGCCAGCCTCAGCCTATCTACTGCTAGCCCATGAGTAAACCCACTTGCTACCAACCAAGCCTGGTCTAGACAAGAAGACTGTCCAAGTGAGTACAGTCTGCAGAATGGTGAGCTAAACAAATAGCTGTTGTGTCAAGAATTTTAGGATGGCTTGTTCCCCGGAAATAGCTAACCAATACAGAGGGCATAGATGCAGCATCATCAGCCATGTCAATCTTCAGGGACTGGTGCTTTAAGATCCAGAGAAGAGAAGAGCTTCAACAGTACAGTTATCATGTAGTACCTTTGGCAGATGACACTCGAGACTGCTGCTGGAGGCTGCTGTTTTCCCAGCTTTCCAACAGTAGGATTTGTTGTACTGCTATGTTTTTCACAGTTAGATAAACTGAAGCTATGAATATTTAATGCTCTGGCTGCACTTCCCTCCTGTGTACTCTGATCAAGTCACAACATTGTTTTATCATTTCCTCTCCCCTGCTGGGCCCTGGGAGCCTTTTGTGGCTAAATGGATGATTACTTCATCACCTCTACCCGGGTCTGTAGCATACTATGCATATGTCAAAATCATCTTAGGCTGCATTTCATGTAGCTTTTCCAGAAATTGTTCATTCTCCAAAATAACAATTGATGCTCCTGATAAATGCCATAATTTAAATTACCTATACATAAATCCATCTTTCCCAATCATGGGTAAATTCTTCAAAATCAGAGACTATACCTTATTCATCTTTGACATTTCCATGCTTAGTGCAGAGCCTAACACAAATCTACTTCTCAGTATGCTATACAAGTGAATGAATCAATTGATGAACCATGGGCTTTGGACAGGCCCAGGGTCATACTGATTCATTGATGGGACCATAATGTGATAGTGTCGCATTCTTTTTTGAACAACATATTTCTGCATTTTGAGCGTCTTTGAAACATCAGGGGTTTCCTTTGGTTTACATGATTTTGCCTTCTGGCTCACTTTGGTTTGCAGAATCTTAATTTACATGTAATAAAATCCAATGTAGATCTTTATTTATTCACTATTTCTACAAAAATAAAGATTAAAGAGGAAGGAAAATAATTTGAGAGAAACATCTGAAGACCTCTGGGCATAGATAAAGGAAAAGCTGTGGTTATTATAAGGAGTCTTTCCTGAGATGTTACCTTCTCCATGAAGCCAATACTTCACCACCTCACTTACAATAGCAACCATCCATGCCAAATCCAAACAGTTCAAATCCTGAATATTCTGCTCTATATTTTAAAAGGTATTTATTGCCTTTAAATATACCATAATAATGATTAGCACGTAGTAGGAGCTCAGAAAATATTTGTTCTATAAATGAATATATCCACAGCTATTGTGGGAGACAGAATTCTAAGGTGAACTCCAAGATTCTCACTTTCTGATTGCACATCCTGCATAATCACCTCCATTTGAGTATGTGAAGGACCTGTGACTATGATGAGACAACACTCCCAACCCTCATGATTAGGTTATGCTTTATGGTAAAGGTGAAGGAATTTTACAGATGTGATGAAGGTTTCTAAAATAATCAAAAGAAAAAGGTTGGATCAAGATGGTGGAGTAGAAGGACTTGTGCTCATTCCCTCTTGCTAGAGCATGGGAATCACAACTAACTGCTGAACAATCATCAACAAGAAGACACTGGAACTCAACAAAAAAAAATATCTCACATCCAAAGACAAAGGAGAAGCCACAAGGAGATGGTAGGCAGAATCACAATAAAGTCAAATCCCATAACTGCTGGGTGGGTGACTCACAAACTGGAGAATAATTATACCACAGGACTCCACTCACTGGAGTGAAGGTTCTGAGTCCAATGTCAGGCTTCCAAACCTGGGGGTCCAGCAATGGCAGGAGGAATTCCCAGAGAATCAGACTTTGAAACCTAGTGGGATTTGATTGCAGGACTTTGACAGGACTGGGTGAAATAGAGACTCCACTCTCGGAGGACACACACAAGTAGTCTGCACATCAGGGCCTGGGGCAAGGAGCAGTGACCCCATAGGAGACTGAACCAGACCTACCTGCTAGTGTTCGAGGGTCTCCTGAAGAGGTAGGGGGTGGCTGTGCCTCACCACGGGGATAAGGACACTGGCAGCAGAAGATCTGGGAAGTATTCCTTGACATGAGCCCTCCTGGAGTCCACCATTAGCCCCAACAAAGAGACTGTAGCCTCCAGTGCTGAGTCGTCTCAGGACAAACAACCAACAGGGAGGGAACACAGCCCCACCCATCAGCAGACAAGCAGATTAAAATTTTACTGAGCTCTTCCCACCAGAGCAACACCCAGCTCTACCCACCACCAATCCCTCCCATCAGGAAGCTGCGCAAGCCTCTTACATACCTCATCCATCAGAGGGGAGACAGCTGAAGGAAGAAGAACTACAATCCTGCAGGCTGTGGAATGAAAACTGCATTCACAGAAAGATAGACAAAATGAAAAAGCAGAGGACTATTTACCAGATGAAGAAACAAGATAAAACCCCAGAAAAACAACTAAATGAAGTGGAGATAGGGAACCTTCTAGAAAAAGAATTCAGAATAATGATAGTGACCTTGGAAAAAGAATGGAGGCAAAAATCAAGAAGATGCAAGAAATGTTTAACAAAACTTAGAAGAATTAAAGAACAAGCACCTAGAAAAATTAAAAACAAACAAACAGAGATGAACAATACATTAACTGAAATGAAAATTAAACTAAAAGGAATCAATAGCAGAATACAACAGATAAGTGACCTGGAAGAGAGAATGGTGGAATTTACTGCTGCCAAACAGAATAAAGAAAAAGAATGAAAAGAAATGAAGACAGCCTAAGAGACCTCTGGGACAACATTAAACGAACCAACACTTGCATTACAGAGGTCCCAAAAGGAGAAGAGAGAAAGGGCCTGAGAAAATATTTAGAGATTATAGGCAAAAACTTCCCTAACATGGGAAAGGAAATAGTTACCCAAGTTCAGGAAGTGCAGAGAGTCCCAGGCAGGAAAAACCCAGAGAGAAACATGGCAAGAAACATAGTAATCAAATTGACAAAAATTAAAGACAAAGAAAAATTATTAAAATGAACAAGGGAAAAACCACAAATAACATACAAGGGAACTCCCATAAGGTTAACAGCAGATTTCTCAGCAGAAACTCTACAAGCCAGAAAAGAGTGGCACAATATATTTAAAGTGATGAAAAGGAAGAACTTACAAGCAAGATTACTCTACCTGGCAAGGATCTTATTCAGATTTGATGGAGAAATAAAAAGCTTTACAGACAAGCAAAAGCTGAGAGAATTCAGCACCACAAAACCAGCTCTACAACAAATGCTAAAGGAACTTCTCTAGTGGGAAACACAAGAGAAGAAAAGAACCTACAAAAACAAACATAAAACAATTAAGAAAATGGTAATAGGAACATACATATCAATAATAAACTTGAAAGTAAATGGATTAAATGCTTCAACCAAAAGACACAGGATTGTTGAATGGATACAAAAACAAGACCCATATATATGCTATCTACAAGAGACCCACATCAGACCTAGGGACACATACAGACTGAAAGTGAGGGGATGGAAAAAGATATTCCATGCAAATGCAAATCAAAAGAAAGCTGGAGTAGCAATACTCATATCAGATAAAATAGACTTTAAAATAAAGAATGTTACAAGAGGGCTTCCCTGATGGTGCAGTGGTTGAGAGTCCGCCTGCCGATGCAGGGGACATGGGTTCGTGCCCCGGTCTGGGAAGATCCCACATGCCACGGAGCAGCTGGGCCCATGAGCCATGGCCACTGAGCCTGCGTGTCTGGAGCCTGTGCTCCACAACGGGAGAGGCCACAGCATTGAGAAGCCCACGTACCGCAAAAAAAAAAAAAAAAATGTTACAAGAGACAAGGAAGGACACTACATAATGATCAAGCGATCAATCCAAGAAGAAGATATAACAAGTATAAATATATATGCACCCAACATAGGAGCACCTCAATACATAAGGCAAATGCTAACAGATATAAAAGGGGAGATGGACAGTAACACAATAATATGGGAGACTTTAACCACTCACTTACACCAATGGACAGATCATCCAGACAGAAAATTAATAAGGAAACACAAGCTTTAAATGACATGGTAGACCAGAGAGATTTATTTGACAGTTATAGGACATTCCATCTGAAAACAGTAGATTACACTTTCTTCGCAAGTGCACGTGGAACATTCTCTAGGATAGATCACATCTTGGGTCACAAAAC
The DNA here is from genome assembly GCF_000442215.2 of Lipotes vexillifer. Lineage (NCBI taxonomy): Eukaryota > Metazoa > Chordata > Mammalia > Artiodactyla > Lipotidae > Lipotes > Lipotes vexillifer. The sequence goes on along the minus strand of NW_006796844.1, from coordinate 122,992 downwards.
AAGCCTCAGTAAATTTAACAGAATTGAAATCATATCAAGCACCTTTTCCGATCACAACGTTATGAGATTAGAAATCAATTACAGGGAAAAAAACATAAAAAATACAAACACATGGAGGATAAACAGTACATTACTAAATAACCAAGAGATCACTGAAGAAATCAAAAAATAGCTAGAGAGAAATGACAATGCAAACACAATGATCCAAAACCTATGGATGCAGCAAAAGCATTTCTAAGAGGGAAGTTTATAGCAATACAATCCTACTTCAAGAAAGAAGAAAAATTTCAAATAAACAATCTAACCTTACACCTAAAGGAACTAGAGAAAGAAGAACAAACAAAACCCAAAGTTAGTACAAAGAAAGATACCATGACGATCGGAGTAGAAATAAATGAAATAGAAACAAAGAAAACAATAGCAAAGATCAGTAAAACTAAAAACTGATTCTTTCAGAAGATAAACTAAATTGATAAACCTTTAGCCAAACTCATCAAGAAAAAGAGGGAGAGGACTCAAATCAATAAAATTCGAAATGAAAAAGAAGTTACAGGAGACACTGCAGATATACAAAGCATCCTAAGAGTCTACTACAAGCAGCTCTATGCCACTAAAATCGACAACCTGGAAGAAATGGAAAAATTCTTACAAAGGTATAACCTTCCAAGCCTGAACCAGGAAGAAATAGAAAACAAGAAGTGACCAATGACAAGTAATGAAATTGAAGCTGTGATTAAAAATATTACAAGAAACAAAAGTCCAGCACCAGATGGCTTCACAGGTGAATTCTATCAAACATTTAGAGAAGAGCTAATACCCACCCTTCTCAAACTATTCCAGAAAATTGCAAAGGGAGGAACACTCCCAAACTCATTCTATGATGCCACCATCACCCTGATACCAAAACCAGACAAAGATACTAATAAAAAGAAAATTACAGACCAATATCACTGATGAACATAGATGCCAAAATCCTCAACAAAATACTAGCAAACAGAATCCAACGCCACATTAAAAGGATCATAAGCAAAATAGCTAATGGAAAATATTATGATAATTATATGTTATATGATATTTATCATAATATATTGTATTAGCTATTATATAATATATTCATATTTATAAAATATATCATATATAGTTTATATATAAATGTATAAGGTATACTATATTATATATAATATTAAATATATTTACATCAAATAGAAATATATTCTAATAATATATAATATATATTATATTTAATATAATTGATTATATTAATTATAATTTTAATATAATCGATTATAATTTTAATATAATGTTATATGGTTATACATAATTATAATACATAACACATAATTATATATAATATATAAATATAATAACATACATAATATATAATTATACAATTATAAAGCATATAATATGTAATATTAGTATATGGCATATATAATATATATTCTGTATATCATATATAATAATATTATATATGATATAATACAATATATTGTTTATATTTTATGTGTATTATATTATATATAATATATATATCATATGTATAATATATATTTTTATATATGTTATATTTGATATATATCATGTATATTATATATATTATTTTACATATATTAAATAGATATATCATATATTATATATATTATATATACATATATGTATTATGATATGCTTGATATGTATTGTAAATATGTATTTTATATATAATGCATGCATTATATATATAATATATGTAGTATATTATATATGATTATAATTAATTATTATATATAATTATCAATTAAATTTATTATTATCATTTTTTTGCTGTACATGGGCCTCTCACTGTTGTGGCCTCTCTGTTGCGGACCACCGGCTCTGGACACACAGGCTCAGCAGCCATGACTCACGGGCCTAGCCACTCCCCGGCATGTGGGATCTTCTCGGACCCGGGCACGAACCCGTGTTCCCTGCATTGGTAGGTGGACCCTCAACCACTGCACCACCAGGGAAGACCTATAATTTATTATTATTGTTTATAATAATATTATAAATATATATTGTAGAAATATGTAATTATACCTAACCTACAAATATAATACATTCTATATTATATGTGTAATATATGTTATATATATAATATCTACATATACACAGATACACAGAGACAAACACACATATATAATTCCAGTTAAGTTTTTTAAGTTCAACAAAAAAGTTTCAAGCATCAAATTATGAAAGCAATTCTTGGTCCTAGAACTCATAGTGACACCCCAATCTCTTCAACAGTTTTGCTTCTAAAGTCACATATGATATAAAATCACTTTAAAATTTATTTGCAAAGTCAGACAATATATCACAAGAAAAGAAAACTACACCTATGTCCCTCATGGACATACACTCACCCACAAAAATTATTTGTCTGTAATCATTCTTTTTCATACAGAATTAAGTTCAACAGAGTATATATCATTTGATAAATAAAATATTGTTGAAATTTTCTCTTTATTAAAATAATTATTTGACCAATAAAAATATTGCCAAAATATTTTCTTTCTTATAATTAACTCTTTCAGGAATAAAAACAAATATATAATAATGTAATGAATAACCAATTTCCTGCACCAGACTTTTAGAATTTATAGCATAGATCTAAAATGTCTATTTTTAATTTAAAATAACTTTAATATATAATATACCATGTAAAAATGATAAAATAATTGTTAAAATTTCAAATGGGTTTTCAAGATTTTTCTGTAAAAGGAGTTGACAAGTAAGAAAACATTGAGAAATATTCTCTTACATCATTGGCTAAAGTCATAAAGTCCTTTTAACTATGACACCTGACACCAAAGTTTTTGCCAGAACCGCTCATTCATATTCATCTATGAAGCTCAACAAAAAGCAAAGAGTAAATGAATATTGAATATTGTTTTTACACAGCAAACAGCACAAAAACTTTCCTCCAGCATTCTCTACACTCTGCCAGTTTGTTTGTTTTGTTTTGTTTCGTGGTACGTGGGCCTGTCACTGTTGTGGCCTCTCCCGTTGCAGAGCACAGGCTCTGGACGTGCAGGCTCAGCGGCCATGGCTCACGGTCCCAACTGCTCCACGGCATGTGGTATCTTCCCGGACCGGGGCATGAACCCGTGTCCCCTGCATCAGCAGGAGAACTCTCAACCACTGCGCCACCAGGGAAGCCCCACTCTGCCACTTTGCCCTGTCATTACAGAGCCAGGAGCTAGGTGAGAAGCAGTAAGAAACAATTAGTCCTTGCTCGACCCGTATCAGACACACTATATACCTTAGTTTATTTAATTCTTGTAACCGTCACTTGAAATGGGCATTATTGTGGTTGCCATTTTGCACATGAGGAAACCAAGGGCTAAAGAGGTTATGGGACTTGCCCAAGGCCACCAGGGTTGGAGCTTCCACTCAAACTTATGTGAGTCTGACTCCAAAGACCATGGGGTATATTGTCTGTATCAGTGTGCTAGGGAACTTCAAATTTTAGAACAAATAGAAGCATGTGATAAAATATCATGAATAAAAACACACTATGTCCACCTCGTCAAGATAAGTAAAGTCAATCTTTTCTGCCCTTCTGTGGTCAAGTCAAACTCAAGCAGGAGCTCCTAGAATACTCACAAGTTTCCTGTCTTGTTCTTTCCCTAGTAAATCTGGGAGCACTGGGCCTCAGCAGCTGCTTATCTCCTCCATTCCTAGAGACAGAATGGAAGACTCAACCACCAAGGCAACTTGTGGACTAGGAAACACGTATTGAGAACATACCAGGTCCTCCTCATTGCTTGGTTACCAGGGTCCCTGTATTAATGGATGACCAAAACCCCAGTGTGTTTCTGAAATAATTTGCCTATTTGATAATTTCCACTGTGAGTCCAAGTACACTTCATCTGCATTCCCATTCTCCTCATCTCCCTTGTGTCTCCCCTGTGGAACTCCTCCACTCTCATTCACCTCAAACAAATGCAAAATTCAATGTATATACCTTTGTCACTTTAGGAAGAGAAAAAGAAGGAGGAGGAAGAGGGAGAGAGGATAATAAGAGAAGAAGAAGAAAAAAAAAAGAGTAGAAGTAAGAGAGAAAGTAAAAGGACACAACCTCTTCGAGTTTCATTTTACTGATGTATTAAATAAGGGTATGAGACCAAGTCAATTCCTAATCTTTTCTGAATGTTAAAATTTACGAAGAAAGCTATGAACCCTTTTGTAAGGGGCACGCACACACAGTATTCCAAAGAGTTCATGGATTTTAGGCTAGATCTCTATGATTCCTTCTAACTCTCTGGGATCAATCCCACTATAAATTGAAGTCTAGCCTCTTTTCTTGCTAGCAAATTCTGGTTCTAATTCAAGAGGGTGAAGGAAAAATAATAATGTTGATAATTGTTTTGCCTAGCAACCTGCAAGTGAGAATCTAAATAATGTAAAATGGTACTAAGGATATCATGATCATTCCAAGTATTTTAATATACCCCAGGTAAATCCTAACTCCTCAAGCACCAACACCCCAGTGTAGAAGTCTGACAACATGTTAAGCTGCTACAGCAGTTCTTGGCCTGATTCCTCTTTCCCATCCCACCCTCACTCCCCACCCCCATACCAACTCTCAAAGAAACTGCTGGTAGTTTCTTTGTTCTAAATAAAAAGGCTGAATGGAAAGATGAAATGGGCAATGAAATTTTCTGGGTGTTTTTCCTATTCTATTTTCTATTCTATTCTTTTATAGTCTGAATGATTATCACAGAGGAAGTTCCCTTGGAAGTGTTGTGTTTCCATGGTGATAAAAGAGTTCAGGGTTAACAAACCCGGGTGCTGGGAACCTTCTGCTGCAGCATAGATGCAAGGGAAGGGCTGGCAGTCAAAGTGTCACCAGGGGACCCACTTTCACGGCCTCCTCATTTGAATGGTCACAGAGCCTGACTTGTGCCTTTCTGAATGGACAAACCAGGGATGTCTTGAAAGTAATAATAGCTCCATCACTTCCCCCTATGCAGAAATGTGCTGTGCCCTTCCTCTCAAAGGCCAGGAACTGATGCTTCTCACTAACAACAATCCACAGATTGTTGGAATATGTATGTGTTCTTTGTATTGGCACCAGTAGCTCAGAGATGCCAAGTTTTAGAATCCAAATGTATTTTAGAAAAGCAATCTGACCTTTGGGAACAAGCGATCCTAATAAGTTTTAACCATGTCAGGGTAGGCTAAAAGATGAATTAATTAAAAGGAGAATAGAAAGCATACAGTTTAAATTAAATATCAGATGACCGAAATAATTTCCCTTAAAACATAACTCATTTATTTTGCATGAAACCAAATGACCTGATTTTACTCTTTTTGTATTCTCCTCAATATTCAAGCCTTGATGTCATGAAATTTGTACAGCTTATTTTAGACCAGAATTTAAAAAGAATAATGATGGACTCAAGGTAAGCTCTAAAGGTATTAAAGTAATTGATTCAAAATCTGTGATTTCTTTGAGAGGAGACAAAGGATTCTATATATGATGAAAGGCATGAATGCTCTTAGGATCTCAGATATGGGACAGAATAGCTTTTAGTACATTACAGGGATGTGGTTAAAAAAAAGATTGAGAAATGGGACAGTTTTTCCCATTTTAAGTAGCACTAAAGGACTTTAGAAGTTCTTCTACTAAAAAGACTTAAGCATGTCTTACATGTTCTGTCTCCCATGACCATCCATATGCTAATGACTCTCTAATCTCAGAGTCCCAGATCCATATACTCAGTTACCTATCAGATTTTCTGTTTGAATGTCAGACACACTAAACTCAACAAGAACAAAACTGAACTCCTTGTTTTCACCCCTTCATCTGCTGCTCCTCTCCACCTCAGTGCCCTCTCTCAGTAAAGAGCCAGTAACCACTAGCCCAGCCAGAAATCTGGGAATTATCCTTACCACCCCATCTTCCTCACCCTGAACAATTACAAAGTCTTGTCTATATTCCTGTCAAATCCATTCCCATCTTTCTGTCGCCATCTCCACTATCCTTGTTTAGGCTTCCAAGACTTCTCTTGATCATTACCTCATCCTCCTGCACTGGGTTTCCTGCCTCCAACTTGCCCACATCCACCAACCCATTCTCCACTCTATGGTCAGAGTAATCTTTCTGATATTCAAATATGATTATGATCATTGGTCTGCTTAAAATTAGTCAATGTCTTCTAATGCATTCAGGATAAATCCCAAATTCTGTTCTGAGCATTACATGGCTTGGTAGGATCTGTCCCCTACCTTAGTCTCCAGCTTCATCTATATATATCCAACACTCCCAGCTGCTCCCCACACCCACCCTTCTATCTGCACACACCATGTATGTATAAATTCTAGCTGGGGTGAACTACCTGGTTTCCTAAATGCAATTATTTCTCTGACTCTGGGTCTTTGCTTAGAACTCTGTTCATACTCATAAACATTCTCCCTGTTCCCTGGCCACTTGTTTTGTTGGGCTATGTCCTGCTTATGTTTTAGATGTGAACTTAGTTGAAATTTCTTCAGAGATGTGTATCTTGCCCTCAAATTTTACCCTGTATGGTCTCATAACACCTGTGCTTCCTCTATCAAAGCATTTTACACTATAATTATGCCATATTAGATTATTATAATTGCTTATTTACATTTTGTATTTTTATTTTAGATTTAAGTTCCATGAGGGCAGGGACTGAGTCTGTGTTCACCAGTAAATCCACAGTACCCAACAGAGTATTCAAAAATATTTGTGGAATGTTCTTAAAGACTCTCTGTCTATAAATAAGCACCTGAAGTAATATTGAGATGTAGATTACGTAAACTCCTAAGTCCTCATGCTTTTTTGACTAGCTGTGAGGTCTCAGATACTTCATAATACATTTTTAGTATTTAGCATGGTTAATGTTCTCCTTTTCTTACATTCTATGACTATAACTTGCATTCACCTACCATATATTTCCACCAGAATTATACTGGGAGAACACTCTGGCAGTATCTCTTTTCTAAGAAAATTCCTATGGATTAAAATTTGGCTGATGTAGGAACTAAGAAACCGGCCCTTCCAAAAAAATATGGGTGGAGTGCATTTTCCCAAACATTTTTGACATTTTTTTCCAAGACAGGGAATAATTTGAATGGGAGAGAAGATTAAAGATTACCTCCTTTGGAAATAACATATAGAGAAAGAAAAGTTTGCCAACTGTCTAAATATTTTCACCATGATGTCTTGATAATCTCTGTAATTTCTAACAAATGTAAAATTGTTTGTGCAAATAGTGTTTGAGAGGACCATTAGTGGTTATCTGAACTTTTCTGGCAATATCAGGACATTCATCTGTTGCCAGGCACCTTTCTAAAATTCATTGTTGATTACAACACCTTTCCTTGCAAACACCTTTGCTGGTTACTCCAATGACTACAGAAATAAAACTCAGCCTCACTAGCATGGCTCACAAGACCCTACATTACACTATCCTACCTCTTTCTGAGAGTTCATCTTTCCCAAGTCCCTCCACGTATCTTACATTTCAGTCACACTGTATAACTTACCACTCTCCAAACACACCTTGCCCTTCTAAGCTTCCATGTTTTTTGCCTTTTACCTTGCACCTAGATTCCCTTCTTCCTTAACCATCTTGGCCTAATGCAATTTTATTCATCTGTAATGCTGAACTAGCTAATGGGAGCTCCACTGTGCAGTACCCTAAATATCAAACCATGGTAGTTAAATGTCATCCCAAAACAGTGAGACTGTGGGATTCTGAGTGGATGGATGGTACACACAAAATTGTGGTTAATGAACAAACTAACAGTCCCAAGGACCAGGAAATGTTGATAGCCACATAATTGTATATCCAGTTATAAGGAAAAGCCATCACTTCTAAGTTTCTTGGACATATTCCCTGGACATATTCCAAGTCTCCTGGAGATGGATCCCAGATATTCCCATTCTTTCCTTCTAGTTTGATATTTACTATTCTTAACATTGTGTTCTGCTTGCCACATGGCTGGCCAGCTGTAAACTTCAATTGGACACACCAAGATGGTCAAGCAAACAGAAGTGTCCCTTACATCATCAGGCCCTTCTTGTGTCAGCTTTGACTTCTCGGGTTGCCACATTCATGACATCTGCCAAGACCACCTTCCTACCGAAAACAAAAATCAGAGGATGGTTGGTTGACTCAATGCCATGGTAATTTTTAAAAATCAAGTGATCTTTCTAGTTTGTCTATGTCATCTTTATTTAGATTTTCTGTAATTGGTAAAATAGGAAAGTTGAAAGTTAAAAATAAAATCACTGTAAAAGTTCAGCTTAAACTTGAAAACCCCTTGTGTTTGTAGTCAGTGACATCACACTGTGAGAAATGGAAGCTGGGGAGGCGGAGTCAAGATGGCAGTGTGGGAAGATGCAGAGTTAGCATCTCCCCACAACTAGCACACCTGCTGGCTGCTGGTGCAGGACTCTGATGCCCAAGGAGAAGGGAGGAACCCCAAAGTGAACCAGTAGGACATAGGGAGACTGAGGGGAAAGGAGAAGTGGAGGCCAGGAAGGATTGGTGCTCCTGAGGCCAGGGAGATCAGGGGATGCAGGCGGGAGGGACTTCCTTGGAAGAGCAGAAGAGGAGCGGGAGGCGATTACCCTGCCCACTTGGGCCGGGGAGCCTGCTGAGCTCCCAGGCCAGTGCCCTACAGTCCAAAGCCCCATCCAGGCCATGTGGGTCCTGGGGGCATAAGAGAGAGACCAGAGAGATCGTGAGAAGCAGGTGGGAGGGGACTTCCCAGACTGGAGGAGCAGGAGAGGAGAGGAGGTCCTTTTCCCCACCCATTCTAGCCCAGGAAGACTGCTGGGCTCCCAGGTGAGGTCCCCTGCCCTCTGAGACCAGGGGTGAGTGGCACCCCTGGGCTCCTTCTGTTCCCTCTGCCTAAGCCCCACCCCCCATAGCCCCAGAGCCTTTTCCAGCCCTGTGGGTCCTGAGCATTGGTCCCACTCACCACTCAAACCTTGCCTGGGCTTAGGCCCACCCTCTACAGCCAAGGACTCATCCCCTTTTTCTTTTCTTTTCTCTCCTCTGTTTTACTATTGTGATACTGATATACCTTCCACTTGATGATTCATCTATATTTTTATTTTTATATTCTTTCCAACATATGTGTTAGCTTCCTAGTCTGATTTTATTTTTTATTTTGTTATTTTATTTTTTTTAACCACCCCACATGGTTTGCATGATATTGGTTCATGAGCCTGGGGTTGGGCCGAACCTCCTGCAGGGGGAGATCTGAGTCCAAACCACTGGACTAGCAGAAAACCTCAGATCACATGAAATATTCATTAGAGTGAGGTTTCACAGAGTTCCTCATCTCAGCACCAATACCCAGCTCTACCCAACTGCATAGAAACTCCAGTGTTGGAAGCCTCAGGCCAAACAACAAGTAAGACAGGAACACAATCCCACTCATTAAAAAAAAAAAAAAATGAGATGGCAAAAAATATGTCACAGATGAAGGAGCAAGGTAAAAACTTACAAGACCAAATAAATGAAGAGATAATAGGCAATCTACCTGAAAAGAATTCAGAGTAATGATAGTAAAGATGATCCAGAATCTTGGTAATACAATGGAGGCACAGATTGAGAAAATACCAGAAATGTTTAACAAAGATCTAGAAGAACTAAAGAGCAAACAAACAGAGATGAACAACACAATAACTGAAATTAAAAATACAGTAAAAGGAAACAATAACAGGATAACTGAGGCAGAAGAATGAATAAGTGAGCTGGAAGACAAAATGGTGGAAATAATTGCTGAGGAGTAGAATAAAGATAAAAGAATTGAAGACAATCTCAGAGACCTCTGGGGCAACACTAAACACACCAACATTTAAATTATAGGGGTCCCAGAAGAAGAAGAGAAAAAGAAAGGGTCTGAGAAAACATTTGAAGATATTATAGTGGAAAACTTCCTTAACATGGAGAAAGAAATAGTCACCCAAGTCTGGAAGCACAGAGAGTCCCATTCAGGATAAACCCTAGGAAAAACACAACAAGACACATATTAATCAAACTAACAAAAATTAAATTCAGAGAAAAAAAATAAAAACAGCAAGGGAAAAACCAAAAATAACGTACAAAGGAATCCCCATAAGGTTATCAGCTGATTTTTCAGTGGAAACTCTGCAGACCAGAAGGGAGTGGCAGGATATACTTAAAGTGATAAAAGAGAAAAACCTACAACCAAGATTACTCTACCCATCTCATTCCAATTCGAGGGAGAAGTCAAAAGCTTTTCAGACAAGCAAAAGCTAAGAGAATTCAGCACCACTAAACCAGCTTTACAATAAATGCTAAAGAAACTTCTCTAAGTGGGAAATGGAAGAGAACAAAAAGACCCACAAAAACAAACCCAAAAACAATTAAGAAAATGGTAGTAGGAACATATATATCTATAATAAACTTGAATGTACATGGATTAAATGCCCCAACCAAAAGACACAGAGTGGCTGAATGAATCCAAAAACCCCCATATATATGTTGTCTACAACAGACACACTTCAGACCTAGGGACACATACAGATTGAAAGTTAAGGGATGGAAAAATATATTCCATGCAAATGGAAAGCAAAAGAAAGCTGGAGTAACTATAATTGTATCAGATAAAATAGAATTTAAAATAAAGATTGTTACAAAAGATAAGGAGGGACACTACATAATGATCAAAGGATCAATCCAAGAAGAAGATATAGCAATTATAAATGTTTATGCACCCAACATAGGGGCACCTTATACATAAGGCAAATGCTAACAACCATGAAAGGGGAAATTGACAGTAACACAATGATACTAGGGGACTTTAACACCCAACTTACACCAATGAACAGATCATCCGAACAGAAAATAAATAAGGAAACAGAAGCTTTAAATGAACAATAAACCAGATAGATCTAATTGATATTTATAGAACATTACACCCCAAAGTGGCAGAATACACCTCCTTCTCAAGTGCACACAAAACATTCTCCAGGATAGATCACATATTGGGTCACAAATCAAGCCTCAGTAAATTTAAGAAGATTGAAATTGCATTAAACATCTTTTCAGACAGCAACACTATGAGACTGGAAATCAATTACAGGAAAATAAACTGTAAAAAACACAAATACATGAGACTAAACAGTGTGCTACTATATAACCAAGGGATCACTGAAGAAATCAAAGAATAAAAAAACACATAGAAAAAAATGACAGTGAAAACAAAATAACCCAAAACGTATGGAACGCAGCAAAAGCAGTTCTAAGAAGGAAGTTTACAGCAATCTCATCTCAGAAACAAGATAAATCTCAAATAAACAACCTAACCCTACATTTAAAACAACTAGAGAAAGAAGAACAAAGAAAATCCAAAGTCAGTAGAAGGAAAGAAATCATAAAGATCAGAACAGAAATAAATGAATTAGAAATGAAGAAAACAATAAAAGATCAATAGATCTTTTCTATTCCAGACCAATAAAACTAAAACCTGTATCTTTGAGAAGATAAACAAAATAGATAAACCGTTAGCCAGACTCATCAAAAAAGGAGAGGTTGCAAATCAATAAAATTAGAAATGAAAAAGCAGAAATCACAACTGACACTGCAGAAATATAAAGGATTATAAGAGACTACTACAAAAAACTATATGCCAATAAAATGGTTAGCCACGAAGTAATGGACAAATTATTGGAAAGGTACAATTTTCCAAGACTGAACTAGGAAGAATTAGAAAATATAAACAGACCTATCACAAGTAATGAAATTTAAACAGTAATTAAAAATCTTCCAACAAATAAAAGTCCAGGACCACATGACTTCACAGTCAAATTCTATCAAACATTTAGATAAGAGTTAACACCTATCCTTCTCAAACACTTCCAAAAATTTTCAGAGGGAGAAACACTTCCAAATTCATTCTATGAAGCCACCATCACCCTGATACCAAAATCAGAAAACAATATCACAGAAAAGAAAATTATAGACCAATATCACTGATGAACATACATGCAAAAATCCTCAACAAAATACTCACAAAGAGAATCCAGCAGTGCATTAAAAGGATCATACACCATGATCAAGTGGGATTTACCCTAGGGATGCAAGGATTCTTCAATATACACGTCAATCAATGTGATACACCACATTAACAAATTAAGGAATAAAAACCATATGATCATCTCAAAAGATGTAGAGAGAGCTTTTGATAAAATTCAATACCCATTCATGATAAAAATTCTCCAGAAAATGGACAAAAAGGGAACCTGCCTCAACATAATGAAGGTCATATATGACAAACCCACAGCAAGCATCATACTCAATAGTGAAAAACTGAAAGCATTTCCACCAAGATCAGGAACAAGACAAGTATGTCCACTCTTGCCACTCTTATTCAACATAGTTTTGGAAGTCTTAGCCATGGAAATCAGAGAAGAAAAAGAAATAAAAGGAATCCAAATTGGAAAATAAAAAGTAAAACTGTCTCTGTTTGCAGATGACATGGTACTATACATAGAAAATCCTAATTATGCCACCAGAAAACTACTAGAACTAATCAACGAAGTTGGTAAGGTTGCAGAAATCTCTGGCATTCCTATACACCAACAATGAAAAAATCAGGAAGAGAAATTAAAGAAACACTCCCATTTACCACTGCAACAAAAAGAATAAAATACCTAGGAATAATCCTGCCTAAGGAGACGAAAGACTTGTATTCAGAAAACTATAAAACACTGATGGAAGAAATCAAAGATGACATAAAAAGATGGAGAAATATACCATGTTCTTGGAATGGAAGAATCAATATTCTGAAAATGACTATACTACACAAAGCAATCTGCAGATATAAGGCAATCCCTATCAAACTAGCAATGACATTCTTCACAGAATTAGAACAAAAAATTTTACAATTTGTATGGAAACACAAAAGATGACAAATAGCCAAAGTGATCTTGAGAAAGAAAAGTGGAGTTGGAGGAATCAGGCTCCCCAACTTCAAACTATACCACAAAGCTACAGTAATCAAGACAGTATGGTACTGGCAAAAAAACAGAACTATAGATCAATGGTATAGGATAGGATGCCCAGAGATAAACCCATGTACATATGAGCACCTAATTTACAACAAAGGAGGCAAGAACATACAATGGAGAAAAGACAGCCTCTTCAATAAGTGGTGCTGGGAAAACTGGACAGCTACATGTAAAAGAAAGAAATTAGAACACTCCGTAACACCATACACAAAAATAAACTCCAAATTGATTAAAGACTTAAATGTAAGACCAGACACTATAAAACGCTTTGAGCAAAACATGGGAAAAACACACTTTGACATAAACCACAGCAAGATCTTTTTTGACCCACCACCTTGAGTAATGGAAATAAAAACAAAAATAAACAAATAAGATTTAATTAAACTTAAAAGCTTTTGCACAGCAAATGAAACCATATATAAGACAAAAAGATGACCCTCAGAATGGGAGAAAACATTTGCAAATGAAACAACAAAGGATTAATCTCCAATATATACAAACAGCTCATGGAGCTCAATATCAAGAAAAGAAACAATCCAGTTAAAAAATGTGCAAAAGACCTAAATAGACATTTCACCAGGGAAGACATGCAGATGGCCAAGAAGCATATGAAAAGATACTCAACATCATTAATTATTAGAGAAATTCAAATCAAAACTACAATGCGGTATCACCTCACACCAGTCAGAATGGCCATTATCAAAAAATCTAGAAATACTAAATGCTGGAGAGGGTATGGAGAAAGGGGAACCCTCCTGCACTGTTGGTGGGAATGTAAATTTATACAACCACTATGAAAAGAGTGTGGAAGTTCCTTAAAAAACTAAAAGTAGAACTACCATATGACCCAGCAATCCCACTACTGGACATATACCCTGAGAAAACCATAATTCAAAAAGAGACATGTACCACAATGTTCACTGCAGCACTATTTACAATAGCCAGGACATAGAACCAACATAAATGTCCATCAAAATATGAATGGATAAAGATGTGGCACATATATACCATGGAATATTACTCAACCAAAAAAATGAAATTGAGTTTTTTGTAGCGAGCTGTATGGACCTAGAGTCTGTCAGACAGAGGGAAGTAAGTCAGAAAGAGAAAAATAAATATCATATGCTAATGCATATATATGGAATCTAAAACAAAAGAAAACAAAACAAAAAATGGTACTGATGAGCCTAGTTGCAGAGCAGGAATAAAGAGGTAGACATAGAGAATGGACTTGAGGACATGGGGTGGGAGGGCGAAGCTGGGGCAAAGTGAGAGTAGTATCAACATATATACACTACCAAATGTAAAATGGTTGGTGGGAAGCAGTGGCATAGCACAGGGAGATTGGCTCAGTGCTTCGTGTTGACCTAGAGGGGTGGGATAGGGAGGCTCAAGAGGGAGCAAATATGGGGACATGTGTATGCATATGGCTGATTTGCTTTGTTGTGCAACAGAAACTAACACAGTATTGTGAAGAAATGATACTCCAAAGAAGATCTATTAAAAAAAAGAAGAAGAAGAAACGGAAGCCAGTCATTTCCAATCGACAATCTAATCAGAAGCTGTTTACTGAGAAGGACATGAAATGGGTACACGTATTTTAAATGGAAACAAAAGATATGATGCTTTGTAAAAGAAAAATTAAAACTTTTCAATTAAGAGGATTGCTTTCAAGAGATTCAGGTGGTTTTAGAGTTCAAGTAAATATCCCGCCCCAGAAAATTCATCCTAAATGGAGGTATTTTGCTCATGCCACGTGGTTGGTATTTACTTCAGAATTTCTCATCACTCTCCCTGGCTTGTCTTCCGAGGAAAGATGTTTATCTTCTCAAACGAGTGCTGAGAACTTTCTTCTTGCTGCTTTGCTTTAATTACCTCCACCTGGCGATCTAGGGGAAGATGGTAGAAGAGTAACACGTGGAGATCACCTTCCTCCCCACAGATACATCAGAAATACATCTACATGTGGAACAACTCCTACATAACACCTACTGAACGCTGGCAGAAGACCTCAGACCTCCCAAAAGGCAAGAAACTCCCTCACGTACCTGGGTAGGACAAAAGAAAAAAGAATAAACAGAGACAAAAGAATAGGGATGGGACCTGCACCAGTGGGAGGGAGCCGTGAAGGCGGAAAGGTTTCCACACACTAGAAGCCCCTTCGTGGGCAGAGACTGCGGGTGGCAGAGGGGTGAAGCTTCGGAGCCACTGAGGAGAGCACAGCAACGGGGATACGGAGGGCAAAGCGGAGAGATTTCCGCAGAGGATCATTGCCACCCAACACTCACCAGCCCGGGAGACTTGTCGGCTCACCTGCCGGGGCGGGCAGGGCTGAGAGCTGAGGCTCAGGCTTCGGTCCAAGCACAGGGAGAGGACTGGCTGCGTGAACACAGCCTGAAGGGATTAGTGCACCACGGCTATCCAGGAGGGAGTCCAGGGAAAAGTCTAGACCTGCCGAAGAGGCAAGAGACTTTTTCTTCCCTCTTTGTCTCCTGGTGCACAAGGAGAGGGGATTAAGAGCGCTGCTTAAAGGAGCTCCAGAGAGGGGAGCAAGCCGCGGCTAACAGCACAGATCCCAGAGAAGGGCACGAGACACTAAGGCTGCTGCTGCTGCCACCAAGAAACCTGTGTGCCAGCACAGGTCACTCTCCACACCTCCCTTCCAGGGAGGCTGTGCAGCCTGTCACTGCAAGGGTCCCAGGATACAGGGACAAGTTCTCCGGGAGAATGTATGGCATGCCTCAGGCTGATGCAATGTCCCACCGGCCTCTGCCACCACAGGCTCGCCCCAAATCCGTACCCCTCCCTTCCACAGGCCTGAGTGAACCAGAGCCCCCAAATCAGCGGTTCCTTTAACCCTGTCCTGTCTGAGCAAAGAAGAGACGCCCTCCGGTGACCTACACACAGAGGCGGGGCCAAATCCAAAGCTGAACCCTGGGAGCTGTGTGAAAAAAGAAGAGAAAGGGAAATCTCTCCCAGCAGCCTCAGGAACAGCAGATTAAATCTCCACAATCAACTTGATGTACCCTGCATCTGTGGAATACCTGAATAGACAACGAATCATCCCAAATTGAGGAGGTGGACTTTGAGAGAAAGATTTATAATTTTTTCCCCTTTTCCTCTTTTTGTGAGTGTGTATGTGTATGCTTCTGTGTGAGATTTTGTCTGTATATATTTGCTTCCACCATTTGTCCTAGGGTTCTATCCATCTGTTTTTATTCTTTTTTTTTTTTACTTAAAAATTTTTTTTTCTTAATAATTATTTTTTATTTTAATAACTTTATTTTATTTTACCTTTATTTTCTTTTATCCTCTTTCTTTCTTTCTTTCTTTCTTTCTTCCTACTTTTTCTCCCATTTATTCTAAGCTATGTGGATGAAGGGCTCTTGGTGTTGCAGCCAGGAGTCATTGCTGTGCCTCTGACATGGGAGAGCCAACTTCAGGACACTGGTCCAGAAGAGACCTCCCAGCTCTATGTAATATCAAATGGCAAAAATCCCCCAGAGATCTCCAACTCAACAGCAACACCCAGCTTCACTCAACGACCAGCAAGCTACAGTGCTGGACACCCTATGCCAAACAACTAGCAAGACAGGAACACAACACCAACCATTAGCAGAGAGGCTGCCTAAAATCATAATAAGTCCACAGACACCCCAAAACAAACAACCAGATGTGGAACTGCCCACCATAAAGATAAGACCCAGCCTCATCCACCAGAACACAGGCACTAGTCCCCTCCACCAGGAAGCCTACACAACCCACTGAACCAACTTTAGCCCCTGGGGACAGACACTAAAAACAACAGGAACTATGAACCTGCAGCCTGCAAAAAGGAGACCCCCAAAGAGAGTAAGATAAGCAAAATGAGAAGACAGAAAAACACACAGCAGATGAAGGAGCAAAATTAAAACCCACCAGACCTAACAAATGAAGAGGAAATAGGCAGTCTACCTGAAAAAGAATTCAGAATAATGATAGTAAAGATGATCCAAAATCTTAGAAATAGAATAGAGAAAATGCAAGAAACATTTAACAAGGACCTAGAAGAACTAAAGATGAAACAAGCAATGATGAACAACACAATAAATGAAATGAAAAATACTCTAGATGGGATCAATAGCAGAATAAATGAGGCAGAAGAACGGATAAGTGACCTGGAAGATAAAATAGTGGAAATAACTACTGCAGAGCAGAATAAAGAAAAAAGAATGAAAAGAACTGAGGACAGTCTCAGAGACCTCTGGGACAACATTAAATGCACCAACATTCGAATTATAGGGGTTCCAGAAGAAGAAGAGAAAAAGAAAGGGACTGAGAAAATATTTGAAGAGATTATAGTTGAAAACTTCCCTAATATGGGAAAGGAAATAGTTAATCAAGTCCAGGAAGCACAGAGAGTCCCATACAGGATAAATTCAAGGAGAAATACGCCAAGACACATATTAATCAAACTGTCAAAAACTAAATACAAAGAAAGCATATTAAAAGCAGCAAGGGAAAAACAACAAATAACACACAAGGGAATCCCCATAATGTTAACAGCTGATCTTTCAGCAGAAATTCTGCAAGCCAGAAGAGAGTGGCAGGACATATTTAAAGTAATGAAGGAGAAAACCCTACAACCAAGATTACTCTACCCAGCAAGGATCTCATTCAGATTTGATGGAGAAATTAAAACCTTGACAGACAGGCAAAAGCTGAGAGAGTTCAGCACCACGAAACCAGCTTTACAACAAACGCTAAAGGATCTTCTCTAGGCAAGAAACACAAGAGAAGGAAAAGACCTACAATAACAAAACCAAAACAGTTAAGAAAATGGGAATAGGAACATACATATCGATAATTACCTTAAATGTAAATGGATTAAATGCTGCCACCAAAAAACACAGACTGGATGAATGGATACAAAAACAAGACCCATATATTTGCTGTCTATAAGAGACCCACTTGAGATGCAGAGACACATACAGACTGAGAGTGAGGGGATGGAAAAAGATACTCCATGCAAGTGGAAACCAAAAGGAAGCTGGAATAGCAATTCTCATGTCAGACAAAATAAACTTTAAAATAAAGACTCTTACAAGAGACAAAGAAGGACACTACATAATGATCAAGGGATTGATCCAACAAGAAGATCTAACAATTGTATATATTTATGCACCCAACATAGGAGCACCTCAATACACAAATCAAATACTAACGACCATAAAAGGGGAAATGGAAAATGACACATTCATAGCAGGGGACTTTAACACCCCACTTTCACCAGTCGGCAGATCATCCAAAATGAAAATAAATAAGGAAACACAAGCTTTAAATGATACATTAAACAAGATGGACTTAATTGATATTTATAGGACATTCCATCCAAAAACAACAAAATACACATTTTTCTCAAGTGCTCATGGAACATTCTCCAGGATAGATCATATCTTGGGTCACAAATCAAGCCTTAGTAAATTTAAGAAAATTGAAATAGTATCAAGTATCTTTTCTGACCACAGTGCTATGAGACTAGATATCAATTACAGGAAAGGATCTGTAAAAAATACAAACACATGGAGGCTAAACAATACACTACTTAATAATGAAGTGATCACTGAAGAAATCAAAGAAGAAATTAAAAATACCTAGAAACAAATGACAATGGAGAGACGATGACCAAAAACCTTCGGGATGCAGGAAAAGCAGTTATAAGAGGGAAGTTTATAGCAATACAATCCTATGTTAAGAAACAGGAAATATCTTGAATAAACATAAACATCTCAAATGAACAACCTAACCTTGCATCTAAAGCAATT
>NW_006796844.1:0-104136 GCF_000442215.2 Lipotes vexillifer | reverse complement strand
AGGGAAAGAAGAACAAAAAACCCCCAAGGTTAGCAGAAGGAAAGTAATCATAAAAATCAGATCAGAAATAAATGAAAAAGAAATGAAGGAAATGATAGCAAAGGTCAATAAAAGTAAATGCTGGTTCTTTGAGAAGATAAACACAATTGATAAACCATTAGCCAGACTCATCAAGAAAAAAAGGGAGAAGACTCAAATCAATAGAATTAGAAATGAAAAATAAGAAGTAACAACTGACACTGCAGAAATACAAAAACTCATGAAAGATTACTACAAGCAACTCTATGCCAATAAAATGGACAAACTGGAAGAAATGGACAAATTCTTAGAAATGCACATACCAAGACTGAATCAGGAAGCAATAGAAAATATGAACAGACTAATCACAAGCACTGAAATTGAAACTGTGATTAAAAATCTTCCAACAAAAAACAGTCCAGGACTAGATGGCTTCACAGGCGAATTCTATCAAACATTTAAAGAAGAGCTAACACCGATCCTTCTCAAACTCTTCCAAAATATAGCAGAGGGATGAACACTCCCCAACTCATTCTAAGAGGTCATCATCACCCTGATACCAAAACCAGACAATGATGTCACAAAGAAAGAAAACTACAGGCCAATATCGCTGATGAACATAGATGCAAAATACCTCAACAAAATACTAGCAAACAGAATCCAACAGCACATTAAAAGGATCATACACCATGATCAACTGGTGTTTATTCCAGGAATGCAAGGATTCTTCAATGTATGGAAATCAATCAACATGATACACCATATTTACAAACTGAAGGAGAAAAAACATATGATTATCTCAATAGATGCAGAGAAAGCTTTCGACAAAATTCAACACCCATTTATGATAAAAACCCTGCAGAAAGTAGGCATAGAGGGAACTTTCCTCAACATAATAAAGGCCATATATGACAAACCCACAGCCAACATCGTTTTCAATGGTGAAAAACTGAAAACATTTCCACTAAGATCAGGAACAAGACAAGGTTGCCCAAACTCACCACTTTTATTCAACATACTTTTGGAAGTTTTAGCCACAGCAATCAGAGAAGAAAAGGAAACAAAAGGAATCCAAATCAGAAAATTAGAAGTAAAATTTTTGTCACTGTTTGCAGATGACATGATACTATACATAGAGAATCCTAATGATGCTACCAGAAAACTACTAGAGCTAATCAATGAATTTGGTAAAGTAGCAGGATACAAAATTAATGCACAGAAATCTCTGGCATTCCTATATACTAATGATGAAAAATCTGAAAGTGAAATCAAGAAAACACTCCCATTTACCATTGCAACAAAAAGAATAAAATATCTAGGAATAAACCTACCTAAGGAGACAAAAGACCTGTATGCAGAAAATTATAAGACACTGATGAAAGAAATTAAAGATGATACAAACAGATGGAGAGATATACCATGTTCTTGGATTGGAAGAATCAACATTGTGAAAATGACTCTACTACCCAAAGCAAACTACAGATGAAATGCAATCCCTATCAAACTACCACTGGCATTTTTCACAGAACTAGAACAAAAAATTTCACAATTTGTATGGAAATGCAAAAGACCCCGAATAGCCAAAGCAATCTTGAGAATGAAAAACGGAGCTGGGGGAATCAGGCTCCCTGACTTCAAACAATATTACAAAGCTACAGTAATCAAGACAGTATGGTACTGGCACAAAAACAGAAATTTAGGTCAATGGAACAGGATAGAAAGCCAAGAGATAAACCCACGCACATATGGTCACCTTATCTTTGATAAAGGAGGCAGGAATGTACAGTGGAGAAAGGACAGCCTCTTCAATAAGTGGTGCTGGGAAAACTGGACAGGTACATGTAAAAGTATGAGATTAGATTACTCCCTAATACCATATACAATAATAAGCTCAAAATGGATTAAAGACCTAAATGTAAAGCCAGAAACTATCAAACTCTTAGAGGAATACTTAGGCAGAACACTCTATGACATAAATCACAGAAAGATCCTTTTTGACCCACCTCCTAGAGAAATGGAAATAAACAGAAAAATAAACAAACGGTACCTAATGAAACTTAAAAGCTTTTGCACAGCGAAGGAAACCATACCCAAGACCAAAAGACAGCCCTCAGAATGGGAGAAAATATTTCCAAATGAAACAACTGACAAAGGATTAATCTCCAAGATTTATAAGCAGCTCATGTAGCTCAAAAACAAGAAAACAAACAACCCAATCCAAAAATGGGCAGAAGACCTAAATAGACATTTCTCCAAAGAAGATATACAGACTGCCAACAAACACATGAAAGAATGCTCAACATCATTAATCATTAGAGAAATGCAAATCAAAACTACAATGAGATATCATCCGACACCAGTCAGAATGGCCATCATCAAAAAGCCTAGAAACAATAAATGCTGGAGAGGGTGTGGAGAAAAGGGAACCCTCTTGCACTGCTGGTGGGAATGTGAATTGGTACAGCCACTATGGGGAACAGTATGGAGGTTCCTTAAAAAACTACAAATAGAACTACCATATGACCCAGCAATCCCACTACTGGGAATATAGTCTGAGAAAACCAGAATTCAAAAAGAGTCATGTACCAAAATGTTCACTGCGGCTCTATTTACAATAGCCAGGAGATGGAAACAACCTGAGTGCCCATCATCGGATGAATGGATAAAGAAGATGTGGCACATCTATACAATGGAATATTACTCAGCCATAAAAAGAAACGAAATTGAGCTATTTGTAATGAGGTGGATGGACCTAGAGTCTGTAATACAGAGTGAAGTAAGTCAGAAAGAGAAAGACAAATACCATATGCTAACACATATATATGGAATTTAAGAAAAAAAAATGTCATGAAGAACCTAGGGGTAAGACAGGAATAAAGACACTGACCTACTAGAGAATGGACTTGAGGATATGGGGAGGGGGAAGGGTAAGCTGTGACAAAGTGAGAGAGTGGCATGGACATATGTACACTACCAAATGTAAAATAGATAGTGGGAATCAGTCACATAGCACAGGGAGATAGCTCTGTGCTTTGTGACCACCTAGAGGGGTGAGATAGGGAGTGTGGGAGGGAGGGAGATGCAAGAGAGAAGAGTTATGGGAACATAAGTATATGTATAACTGATTCACTTTGTTATAAAGCAGAAACTAACACACCATTGTAAAGCAATTATACTCCAATAATGATGTTAAAAAAATGTCTGAAATAAGAAATGTACAGGAATGTACATAATGCACAGAAATGTATATAATCTGACCACAGGCAATAAAAATAGGAATATAAATAGAAGCAAAAAGAAAGAAATTACCTGCACCTGGGTAAGAAATTATTTTACTTCTTTGTTAGCTTCCTGGGACTTTTAAACACAACTTGTAAAAAAGTTAAGAAAAAAAATTAAAACAATGTTGAAATTTAGTTTAACAGGTGTACAGTTACTGACTGCCCCCACCCACCTAATCCCCCAAAGAATGGGTGCTTCCCCTGAATGTAATTTGGATTTTTATGACCTGGCTTGTGTATGTGGCCCCTGCAAGAACTTCCTAACATTCTGATTTTTTTATAAGTGGTTTACAATTTAAATAGTGCTTCACCACCACTCCTCCCGCGCCACTCCCGCAGAACGATTAGCTGTTGTTCCTATACATTTAGTTTTTGATTTTTGAAGAACCTCATTTGCATTTTGTTTTTATTTTTATATGTTATAATTTCATGTTCGTTTTATGATCGCAAGGCACCCCATCATTTTCGGTAAGTCACATGTGCACTTGGGAATAGCATCTCAGTCATCTGCCCCCTAGAAGATTTCCAATGGAGACCTTGTCTCTGTGGGGAGGTGTAGGTGACAGCTGAGTGCAGGTGGATGCCACACGACTTCCTGCTTCTTGGGTTCTCACCCTCCTAGAGCTTGCTTGAGATTTCCCCCGGTTAAAAACCGACTTCCCACAGGCATTCAAAGGAGATTTCAGTAGGTTAACACCCACCGCTTGAATGGAGAAGGCAAGAAAGAAGGAGGTCAAGGCAGAAAGAAGGTTTATCTTTGAGAATGTGGTTTGACAGTTGGCAGGGAGCTTCCTGCTGCAGAGGGAGTTGTGACCCAGTCTCTGCTTTGTATTAGGGAGTCACGGCCAAGGTTTGTCAAAACAAAGCCACACAAAATATCCTAATGCCAAACGGGCAGAATCTCTAGCCTGTTGCAAATGAAATCATTGGGAATTCCTTGGAGAAAGCAGTACAGCTCTCTGTGGCTAACCTAGTGCAGATGTCTGATTGTACCACCTTATCTCCCTAAGGCACAGCCAGGAGCGTGCTGCTTCCCTTTGCAAAATCCTTTCAGGCTGCCGCCCTCCTTGAACAAAGTCTAAAATCATCAACTTCCCTTTCCAAGCTTTCCCCAGTTTTGTTCTATGTACTTTTCCAATCTCAAGTCACAATATCCCAAATGTGTCAGACATCCTAGCAGCTATGGGCCTTCGCTCAAGCAGTAAACTCTGCCTGGAATGTACTTCCTTCCCTGCAGAAAACCTCTAGTGGAAGATCTATATTTCCTTCAAGGTCCAGCTCAAAGCCAGGTTTTACTCTCTTGTAATTAGTCTCTTCCTCTCACTCTCTTTGAACTCTGTTATAGCATTTCTAATATCATGATTTCCAGGGACAATTAAATTTCAGACTTTTACATCAGTTACACCTGTGTTTTTCTCCCAGCTCTGCAGCTTACTGTGATGTTAACCAAGATATTAATTTTTCCCAAACCTCAAATTTTTCCTCTGATAAATGGGAATTATTCTAAAATAGCGGAGTTGTGAGGATTAAAATAAAAAATATCAGGAGGAAAGTCTTAAAATAGTGCCTGGCATATACAAGTTTCCTATGATATTTTCTTTCTCTCAATAGGCTGTGCTATTAGGACCATATCCTACTTGACGTGTATTCTCAGAAGTACAGTGATTTCCACCTGGTAAGGGCTAAATAATTTTTCTTCCCTTAAGATATTTATTGAGCAGATTCATAATATGAAGCCAGGAAAATCACACTAAACAATGCAAATGTATTAGGTCTCTGTGCAGAGCCCCCTCCTAAATTTGGTTTGGTTAGAGGCCACTGCTGTAGGCTTCCAGGCAGAGTTGCTTGGTGAACAGCCCTGCTCCTTCTCCCCTTGTCCATAAAGTAGGCAAACACCAGCTTGCTTACTCTCAAAACCAAGAAGAAAATGAGATTAACAAATCCCAAATAGCCCTCCTAATGACAAGTATACTATTTTTTCCTCCTAAAATCTGAACAGGAAAGATGTTGTAAACAGGTGATCTAGAGCAGTGGTTCTCAAACTTTTGGAATTGTGATTTCTTTACATGCTTAAAATTTTTGATGACTTCCAAAAGCTTTTGTTTATGTAGGTTATATGTAGCTATATTTTATTACAGTAGAAATTAAAACAGAAAAATTTTAAATATTTATTAACATTTAAAAAATAATATACTGTGTTAGCATAAATAATATACATTATGAAAATAACTACATTTTCTAAAACAAACCAACAAATTAATGAGGAAAGTAGCTTTATTTTTGATTTTTACAAATCTCTTTAATGTCTGGTTTCATAGAAAACAGCTGGATTCCCATATCTGGGTTTATTTTTAATATATAACAAATTTATTGGAGTATAATTACAATAGTGTGTTGTTTCTGCTTTATAACAAAGTGAATCAGCTATATGTATATCCCCATATCTCCTCCCTCTTGCGTCTCCCTCCCATCCTCCCTATCCTACCATTATAGGTGGTCACAAACCACTGAGCTGACCTCCCTGTACTATGTGGCTGCTTCCCGCTAGCTATTGATTTTACAATTGGTAGTGTATACATGTCCATGCCACTCTCTGTCCCAGCTTACCCTTCCCCCTCCCCATGTCCTCAAGTCCATTTTCTATGTCTGCTTCTTTATTCCTGTCCTGCCCCTAGGTTCTTCATAACCTTTTTTTTTTTTTTACAGTCCATATATATGTGTGAGCATACAGTATTTGTTTTTCTCTTTCTGACTTACTTCACTCTGTATGACAGACTCTAGGTCCACCCACCTCAATAAAAATTACTCAGTTTCCTTTCTTTTTATGGCAGAGTAATATTCCATTGTATATATGTGCCACATCATCTTTACCCATTCATCTGTCAATGGACACTTAGGTTACTTCCACGTCCTGGCTATTGTAAATAGAACTACAATGAACATTGTGGTACATGACTCTTTTTAAATTATGGTTTTCTTAGGATATATGCCCAGTAGTGGGATTGCTGGGTCGTATAGTAGTTCTATTTTTAGATTTTTAAGGAACCTCCATACTGTTCTCCATAGTGGCTGTATCAATTGACATTCCCACCAGCAGTGCAAGAGTGTTCCCTTTTCTCCACACCCTCTCCAGCATTTATTGTTTCTAGATTTTTTGATGATGACCATTCTGACTGATGTGAGGTGATACCTCATTGCAGTTTTGATTTGCATTTTTCTAATTAGTGATATTGAGCATCCTTTCATGTGTTTGCTGGAGATCTGTATATCTTTTTTGGAGAAATGTCCATTTAAGTCTTCTGCCCATTTTTGGATTGGGTTGTTTGTTTGTTTTTTTTTTGATATTGACCTGCATGAGCTACTTGTAAATTTTGGAGATTAATCCTTTGTCAGTTGCTTCATTTGCAAATATTTTCTCCCATTCTGAGGGCTGTCTTTTCATCTTGTTTATGGTTTCCTTTGCTGTGTAAAAGCTTTGAAGTTTCAATAGGTCCCATTTATTTATTTTTATTTCCATTTATCTAGGAGGTGGGTCAAAAAGGATCTTGCTGTGATTTATGTCCTAGAGTGTTCTGTTTTCTTCTAAGTTATATAGGTTCTGGTCTTACATTTAGGTCTTTAATCCTTTTTAAGTTTATTTTTGTGTATGGTGTTAGGGAGTGTTTTAATTTCATTCTTTTACTTGTAGATGTCCAGTTTTCCTTCTTTTTCCACTTAGTGAAGAGGCTGTCTTTTCTTCATTGTATATTCCTGTCTCCTTTATGAAAAATAAGGTGACCATATATGCGTGTTTTTATCTCTGGACTTTCTATCCTATTTGATTGATCTATATTTCTGTTTTTGTGCCAGTACCTTACTGACTTGATTACTGTAGCTTTGTAGTAGAGTCTGAAATCCAGGAGACTGTTTTTCTTCTCAAAATGGCTTTGGATATTTGGGGTGTTTTTTGTTTCCATACAAATTCTGAAATTTTTTGTTCTAGTTGTGTGAGAAGAACTATTGGCAATTTGATAAGGATTGC
Source organism: Lipotes vexillifer (assembly GCF_000442215.2). Classification (NCBI taxonomy): domain Eukaryota; kingdom Metazoa; phylum Chordata; class Mammalia; order Artiodactyla; family Lipotidae; genus Lipotes; species Lipotes vexillifer. The sequence goes on along the minus strand of NW_006796844.1, from coordinate 96,816 downwards.
ATTGAATCTGTAGATTGCTTTGAGTAGTATAGTCATTTTCACAATGTTGATTCTTCCAATCCAAGAACATGGTATATTTCTCCATCTGTTTCTGTCATCTTTAGCTTCTTTCATCAGTGTCATATTTTTCTGCATAGAGGTCTTTTGTCTCCTTAAGTAGGTTTATTCCTAGTTATTTTATTATTTTGGTTGCAATGGTAAATGGGAGTGTTTCCTTAATTTTTCTTTCAGATTTTTCATCATTCATGTATAGGACTGCAAGAGATTTCTGTGCATTAATTTTGTATCCTGCTACTTTATCAAATTCATTGATTAGCTCTAGTAGATTTCTGGTAGCATCTTTAAGATTCTCTATGTATACTATCATGTCATCTACAGAAAGTTACAGTTTTACTTCTTCTTTTCCAGTTACAGTTTTACTTCTACTTTTCATTTTATTTCTATTTCTTCTCTGATTGCTGCAGCTAAAACTTCCAAAACTATGTTGAATAAAGTGGTGAAAGTGGAAAACCTTGTCTTGTTCCTGATCCTAGAGGAAATGGTTTCAGTTTTTCACCATTGAGAATGATGTTGGCTGTGGGTTTGTCATGTATGGCCTTTATTATGTTGAGGTAACTTCCTTCTATGCTTAATTTCTGGAGAGTTTTTATCATAAATGTGTGTTGAATTTTATTGAAAGGTTTTTCTGCATCTACTGAAATGATCATATGAATTTTATCCTTCAGTTTGTTAATATGGTGTATCATATGCATTGATTTGTGTATATTGGAGAATCCTTTCATTCCTGGGATAAACCCCACTTGATCACGGTATATGATCTTTTTAATGTGCTACTGGATTCTTTTTGCTAGTATTTTGTTGAGGATTTTTACACCTATGTTCATTTTGGCCTGTAGTTTTCTTTCTTTGTGACATTGTTGTGTGGTTTATGTACCAGGGTTATGGTGACCTCATAGACTGAGTTTGGGAATGTTGCTCCCTCTGCTATATTTTGGAAGGGTTTGAGAAGGATAGGTGTTAGCTCTTCTTTTAATATTTGATAGAATTTGCCTGTGAAGCCATCTGTTCCTGGGCTTTTGTTTGTTGGGAGATTTTAATCACAGTCTGAATTTCACTGCTTGTGATTGGTCTGTTTGTATTTTCCATTTCTTCTTGGTTCAGTCCCAGAAGTTTGTGTTTTTCTAAGAATTTGTCCATTTCTTCCAAGTTGTCAATTTTATTGGCATAGAGTTGCTTGTAGTAGTCTCTCATGATCCTTTGTATATCTGCAGTGTCAGTAGTTACTTCTCCTTTTTCATTCCTAATTCTATTAATTTGAGTCTTCTCCCTTTTTTTTCTTGATGAATCTGGCTAATGGTTTATCAATTGTGTTTATCTTCTCAAAGAAGCAGCTTTTAGTTTTATTGACCTTTGCTATCGTTTCCTTCATTGCTTTTTCATTTATTTCTGATCTGATCTTTATGATTTCTTTCCTTCTGCTAACTTTGGGTTTTTTTTTGTTTGTTTGTTCTTCTTTCTCTAATTGCTTTAGGTGTAAGATTAGGCTGTTTATTTGAGATGTTTGTTGTTTCTTGAGGTAGGATTGTATTGCTATAAACTACACTCTTAGAACTGCTTTTGCTGCATCCCATAGGTTTTGGGTTGTCATGTTTTCATTGTCATTTGTTTCTAGGTTTTTTTTAAATTACCTCTTGGATTTCTTCATTGATCTCTTGGTTATTTAGTAGTTTATTGTTTAGCCTACATGTGCTTGTATTTTTTACAGATTTTTTCCTGTAATTGATATCTAGGCTCATAGCGTTGTGGTCAGAAAAGATACTTGACATGATTTCAATTTTCTTAAATGTACCAAGGCTTGATTTGTGACTCAATATATGATGTATCCTGGAGAATGTTCCATATGCAGTTGAGAAGAAAGTGTATTCTGTTGTTTTTGGATGGAATGTCTTATAACTTTCAGTTAAATAAATCTGGCCTAGTGTGTCATTTAAAGCTTTTGTTTCCTTATTAATTTTCATTTAGGATGATCTATCCTTGGTGAAAGTGGAGTGTTAAAGTCCCCTACTATGATTGTGTTACTGTCAATTTCCCATTTTATGGCTGTTAGTACTTGCCTTATTGAGGTGCTCCTATGTTGGGTGAATAAATATTTACAATTGTTATATCTTCTTCTTGGATTGATCCCTTGGTCATTATATCATGTCCTTCTTTGTCTCTTGTAATAGTCTCTGTTTCAAAGTCTATTTTGTTTGATATGAGAATTGCGACTCCAGCTTTATTTTGATTTCCATTTGCACGGAATATCTTTTTCCATACCCTCACTTTCAGTCAGTATGTACCTCCAGGTCTGAAGTGGGTCTCTTGTAGACAGTATATATATGGGTCTTGTTCCTGTATCCATTCAGCCAGTCTATGTATTTTGGTTGGAGCATTTAATCCATTTACATTTTAGGTAATTATACATATGTATGTTCCTATTACCATTTTCTTAATTGTTTTGGGTTTGTTATTGTAGGTCTTTTCCTTCTCTTGTCTTTCCTGCCTAGAGAAGTTCCTCTAGCATTTGTTGTAAAGCTGGTTTGGTGGTGCTGAATTCTCTTAGCTTTTGCTTTTCTGTAAAGGTTTTAATTTCTCCATCAGATATGAAATGAGATCCTTGCTGGGTAGAGTAATCTTGGTTGTCAGTTTTTCCACTTCATCACTTTATATGTGTCCTGCCCCTTCCTTTTGGCTTGCAGAATTTCTGCTGACAGATCAGCTATTAACCTTATGGGGATTCCCTTGTGTGTTATTTGTTGTTTTCCCCTTGCTGCTTTTAATATGTTTTCTTTGTATTTAATTTTTGATAGTTTGATTAATATGTTTCTTGGCAGGTTTCTCCTTGGATTTATGCTGTATGGGACTCTCTGTGCTTCTTGGACTTGATTAACTATTTCCTTTCCCATATTAGGGAAGTTTTCAACTATAATGTCTTCAAATATTTTCTCAGTCCCTTTCTTTTTCTCTTCTTTTTCTGGGACCCCTATAATTTGAACGTTGGTGCTCTTAATGTTGTCCCAGAGGTCTCTGAGACTGTTCTCAATTCTTTTCATTCTTTTTTCCTTATTCTGTTCTGCAGTAGTTATTTCCACTATTTTATCTTCCAGGTCACTTATCCGTTCTTCTGCCTCAGTTATTCTGCTATTGTTCCATTTTAGAGAATTTTTAATTTCATTTATTGTGTTGTTCATCACTGTTTGCTTTTTAGTTCTTCTAGGTCCTTATTAAACGTTTCTTGTATTTTCTCCATTCTATTTCCAAGATTTGGGACCATCTTTACTATCATTACTCTGAATTATTTTTCAGGTTGACTGCCTACTTTCTCTTCATTTGTTCAATCTGGTGGGGTTTTGCCTTGCTCCTTGATCTGCTGTGTGTTTCTGTGTCCTCTCATTTTATTTAACTTACTGTATTTGGGGTCTCCTTTTCATGGTCTGTAGGTTTGTAGTTCATGTTGTTTTTGGTGTCTGCCCTCAGTGGCTAAGGTTGTTTCAGTGGGTGTGTAGGTATCCTGCTTGAGGGGACTGGTGTCTGTGTTCTGGTGGATGAGACTGGATTTTGTCTTTCTGGTGAACAGGACCACATCTGGTGGTGTGCTTTATGGTGTCTGTGGCCTTATTATGATTTGAGGTAGCCTCTCTGCTAATGGGTGGGGTTGTGTTTTTGTCTTTCTAGTTATTTGCCATAGGGTGTCCAACACTGTAGCTTGCTGGTTGCTGAGTGGAGCTGGGTCTTAGGGTTGAGCTGGAGATCTCTGGGAGAGCTTTTACCATTTTATATTACATGGAGTCAGGAGGTCTCTGGTTGACCAATGTCCTGAACTCAGCTCTCCCACCTCAGAGACATATTCCTGACACCCAGCCAGAGCACAAAGACCCTGTCTGCCACATGGCTGAGAATAAAATGGAGAAAAAAGAAAGAAAGAAAAAATAAATAAATAAAATGACTTAAAGTTATTAAAATAGAAAATAAAAAATACATTAAAATAAATATTATAAAGTAATAAAAAGAAAAAAAGAAGAGAGCAACCAAACCATAAAGCAAATTCACCAATGATAACAAGAGCTAGGAACTATACTAAAAAACATACCAAAAAAAGTGGACAGACAGAACCTAGGACAAATGGTAAAAGTAAAGCTATACAGACAAACTCACAGAAAGAAGCATACACATACACCCTCACAAAAAGAGAAAAAGGAAAAAAATATATATATATATATATAAAGGAAGAGAGCAACCATATCAATAAACAAATATAACAATGATAATAAACTCTAAATGCTAAACTAAGATAAACATAAAACTAGAAACAAATTACATGCAGAAAGCAAACCCCAAGTCTACAGTTGCTCCCAAAGCCCACCACCTCAATTTTGGGATGATTCGCTGTCTATTCAGGTATTCTAGAGATGCAGAGTACATCAAGTTGATTGTGGAGGTTTAATCTGCTGCTTCTGAGGCTGTTGGGAAAATTTCCCTTTCTCTTTTTTTCACACAGCTCCTGGGATTCAGCTTTGGATTTGGCCCTGCCTCTGCATGTAGGTCACCTGAGGGCATCTGTTTTTGCCCAGACAGGATGGGGTTAAAGTGGCAGCTGATTAGGTGGCTCACTCAGGCTGGGGGGAGGGAGGGGTACGGAATATTGGGTGAGCCTGCAGCGGCAGAGGCTAGCATGATGTTGCAATAGCCTGAGGCACACCGTGTGTTCTCCTGGGGAAATTGTCCCTGGATCACAGGACAGGACCCTGGCAGTGGCAGGCTGCACAGGCTCCCAGTAGTGGAAGTGTGGATAGTGACCTGTGCTTACACACAGGCTTCTTGGTGGCTGCAGCAGCAGCCTTAGCATTTCATGCGCATCTCTGTTGTCCACGCTGATAGGCGCATCTCCCGCCTGTCTCTGGAAATCGTTTAGGTGGTGCTCTGAATCACCTCTGTTCACGCACCCTGAAACAATGACCTCTTGCCTCTTATGCAGTTCCAGAATTTTTCCTGGACTCCCTCCTGGCTAGCTATGGCTCACTAGCCCCCTTCAGGCTGTGTTCACACAGCCAACCCCAGTCCTCTCCCTGGGATCTGAACTCCAAAGCTGAAGCCTCATCTTCCAGCCCCCACCTACCCCGATGGGTGAGCAGACAAGCCTCTCAGGCTGGTGAGTGCTGGTCGGCACCGATCCTCTGTGCAGGAATCTCTCTACTTTGCCCTCTGCACCCCTGTTCCTGCCTTGTCCTCTGTGGCTCTGAAGCTTCCCCAGCACCACCCACTGTCTCCACCAGTGAAGAGGCTTCCTAGTGTGTGGAAACTTTTCCTCCTTCACAGCTCCCTCCCAGAGGTGCAGGTCCCATCCCTATTCTTTTGTGTCTGTTTTTTCTTTTTTCTTTTGCCCTACCCAGGTACATGGGGAGTTTCTTGCCTTTTGGGAAGTCTGAAGTCTTCTGCCAGAGTTCAGTAAGTGTTCTGTAGGAGTTGTTCCACATGTAGATGTTTTTCTGATATATCTGGGGGGAAGAAGATGATCTTCACATCTTACTTCTCCACCATTTTGAAGGTCTTCCCACCCCCATATCTGGTATTGCATTCAAATGGTTGTGATATGTTAATATGAATAAAAGTGGCCTCACACAGATATGTGGTGGGAAAAAGAATCACTCAACATGGGGTAGCTTCTTGGTTGCAGTGTGGAATCTGAACCATGTCAATGAAATTTCCTTACCTTGTTATGTTAATATTTACTAGCCAGTCTTTCATTTTAAATGGACTTTTTACCACCCATCGTGTTTTAATATCATGCTTTGATCATTTCCAAAATATTGGTTCACTGAGTTATGCAGACCTTCAAAAAGTTAAAAACATTTCATTATATAATATATCAAACTTCGATTTGGTCATATCATCACCAACCTCATGAGAAAAGTCTTTAAATATTGGGAAACTGTCAAGCTTGTGGTAGAAGAAATTAGTTTCTAATTTTTGCTTGAAAGTTACAGATTTTATCATTGGCAGTGCTTACTCTCCATTGTTTTCCTTGAAATAATAGGTTCAGTGGGCTCATTTTGAGAAAATACACAAGTCTGAATAATGATAGTTTGTCCATCAGTCATTTTTCCAAGTGGAAATGGTATTTCATGAAAAAGAGGCCAGTTTTGCTCACTATGCAAGTAATTGCACAGGTACTTTATCTTGAGTCAACTATTTTACTCTGGTGTGCATTAAAATTCCTTTACATACACTTCCTATTTCACAACACAGAGTAATATAAAGATGGGTAATCAGGGTCAAATTATTTTTAATAATTTATTAACTTATTAAAAGTATTTTACAATGCATTATTACTTTATAAATCACAATTTTATTATAAAATTATTAGTTGATTTCTTAATAATTTATTATCTACAAAGTAATTATTTTTACTGCTTCATTAAAGTTATTCTTAAGTCAAACAGGCATTTTCTTTTCACTGTGAGTGCCTGGAAATGAAGAACATAATTACTCTAGTATACTGTTGATGGTTTTCAGTAGATTTGAGGGCCAGAAGCTAAGGAAAGCAGCCATAAGTGGAAAGACATTTTAAAGGCACATTCAAAACTAAAGAGAAATTTCTTCCTACTACACTGGGCATAGAACAGACTCTCCCCCACCCCCTTTTCTTTGAGCCTCTTCCTAAAAGGACATGTCCTGTTCCTTTATTACAGGATTGAGACAGGAGTGATAGTTTCAGGTGCTACCTACAGAGTACTTCTGCAGGGCCTGTGCCATCTGATATTTCCCTTTAAATTTGGTCACTCTGAAAGGGACAAGAGCTGAAAATCAGAATGCATATCTCATCCTAAAGCAAGATCATTAAAACTTTTAAATAAATTCCAGAAGTTTGAGTCTGTCAGCTCCAATGTTTCTTTTCAATCAAAACATCAAAAACAACTACATTACAATGTGAAACTCAGTAATTCAATGAATAAAATCTCCTTTTGCCTTCTTATTAATTTGTTATTTGAAACATGTACTTTATCAAGTAACACTGGGGTGTTAGAGCCAGTGATAAAATATGATATTGTGAAAGGTCTGAGAACAGCAAGAAACCAAAGGTCACTCTCTGTTCAAAAAGGACAAAGACACTCAGAAGGTGGCTTTCCTGATCAAAATTTAGCCTTTGACCTTTGGCAACTTACCATCAATGCTTATGGGACTCATGTCCATAGGACTTATTTGCACACTGGAAAAGTAGGTTGAGTAATGGAGAAAGGCAACTTGCTCCCAGTGGGCTAGGATTAGACAGATTCCAAAGTCATGCTTACTTGAAACATTGTAAGGATTCTAGAAGAAATCATGCACAATGAAATGGTGAGTGAATAATCTAAATAAATTCATCCTGACTCACATTTTTCCTGAGCATATAGAATTTATCTATTCAAGAGAAGTCTAGGTCATCAGACCTAATCATTTTGTTTTAAGTTAAAAAGAGATATGTTGCTGACTAATAGGAAGCAGTACATTTTCTTCTCTTTATGCAGGCCGCATATTTTCCATGTCTTTTACCCTTGAGCAGCAGAAGAAATACTGAGTCTATCCTTTATAGTGGAAGCATCTGTGAATCAGATGTGAGTTCTTTTCTTCACTTTAAACATTGCTGGGAGTGACCTGGGGCAAGTTGTTCTGTCCTTTAGAGTGTGAAATGATCACCAAATTGTTTAGCTCCCCTAGTGCACAGATATAGCTTTACAGTCTCATTGTCATGTATTTTATAGAATCAGAGTACACCTGAGTAAAGTGGAGTGTACTTAAGCTCTAGGTAAATAAAAATGTCTTGAACCCACCCCAACCACTTCCAATTTCAAGGTCTGTGTAAATTCTTGGGAGACCAGGTTCTCCTGGAACCTCTGTCTCTTAGGCTCTTACATACTAATGCTGTCCCTCATGTTACCAACTGATGGGAATCTTTGCTTTACATACTTACACACACACACACACACACACACACACACACACACACACACCCCATACCTAACCTCCTATTATATATTTGAGTATTTAGTAAAAGTTAGCAAAGATAAAGAAAGTGCCAGGGACAGAGACTAAAGACATTTTGTTGGCTCCTCTCTTAAAGAGATTGGGGTTAGAATTTTGGTCTATCAGTTATTAGTTGTAATCTTGGACAATTTGCTTAATCTCTCTGAGCCTTCATCTCTCCCTTAAAAGACATTACCTCCATTATAGTTCTGCTGTAAGAATAAATGAGATAATGCATGTGCAACTCAAGTTTCTGAAAGACTTCCAAGGTCACCCTCTAAAATAGATATGAATGAAAAAAATATTTGGACTTCCACATCTGGGAATACGGTGTCAAATTAATATTCCTCTCACTAAATACAACTAAAATCCCTGGACATTATATGTAAATCAGGCATAATAACACTCTGAAAGGTAAAGAGAAGAAGGCTGATCAGCTAGGAATCTTGCAATACAAAGGAAGACACAGTGGTGAGTTCCCTGGGCTTTCTTTTTGCCTCATATACTCCAGATTTGGAGTTGAAGAAACTGGAAACTGGGAAATGGCAACAGACAAAGACAATTGGCCCCGACAAAAGCTTGATCCCTGTAACCAAAGAACCAGGAAAAAGACAGCTGAGCAAGAAAAAAAACTTTTTGAGAATAACTGCACTACTCCAGCTAAACATCATCTCCACACATAGCAGACAAGAGTGAGTAGGAAGGCTAGACCTCCATCCTTGTAAGACTGTAATGAGGTGTCCCAATAGCACCTCCAGGGTGATATCAGAAAACGTCAAGTCGGAGTCAACACTTTCCTTATTACCCAGCAATAACAAGGCCACCTGCATCACAGTGTTAGTGGAGAACACATGGGGAATTGGAATTCCCACCCCTACCCAGCAGTAATGGGTGGTGTCCCTCCCACTTTCTTTTGTTAGAGCAGTGTCAGAGAAAACCAGCAAAAACAGAAAGTTTAAATAAGATTTATAGTCTCATGACACAATATGAAAATGTCCGGGTTTCAATCACTTATACCAAGAACGAAGAATATCTCAAACTAATGAGAAAAGACAATCAATAAATATCAACACTGAGATGACAGAGATTTTAGAACTATTTAAAGCAGCTATTATAAAAATGATTCTATGAGCAATTTTGAACACTCTTGGGAAAGAATTTTTTTAAAGTAGGAGGCCTCAGCAAATAAGCTGAAAGTCTCATCAAAGTAATAGAAAATATAAAGAAGAACCAAATGGAAAATACAATAACTAGTAAAATGTTCAATGGATGCATTCAATATTAGAATGGAGGAGACAGAGAAAAGAAGTCAATGACCTAGAAGATATAATAGAAAAGTAGAAATTATCCAATCTGAACAACAGAAAGAAAATAGACTTGAATAAAGTGAACAGAGCTTCAGGGACTTATGAGACTATAACAAAAGATTTAACGTTCATGTTACTGAATCCTCAGAAAGTAAGGAGAAAGAGGGTATGGCTGAAATATCCACAAATTTGACAAATAATTATGTGTACAAATTTAAGAAGCTGAGCAAACACCAAACATGATAAACCTAAAAAAATCCATACCAATACACATAATTAAACTTCTAAAAATTAAAGACAAAAAAAAAAATCTCAAAGGCATTCAGAAAAAAACAGAAGACAATTTGAATGTCAGTGGATTTCTCATCAGAAATCATGGAGGCCAGAAGGAAGTGACCAAATATTTTTTCAAGTGCTAAACAGAAAGCCTGTCAATCCATAATTCAATCTCCACCAAAAATATCCTTCAAAACTGAAGGGGAAAAAAAAGAAGAATGAAAGGGAAGTCTAGATATTCTCAGATGAAAGAAATCAAAGAGAACTTTTTGCCAGCAGATATATCCTAAAAGAATGGCTAAGGGAAATTCTCTAAACAGAAAGGAAACAATGAAAGAAATAATTTTGGAATATCAGGAAGGAAGAAAAAACATGGTAAGATAAAATATGAGTAAACATAATAGACTTTCCCTCTCTTCTTGAGTTTTATAAGTTATGTTTGATGATGGAAACAAAAATTATAACACTATCTGATGTAATTCTAAATGAAAAAGACAATTATATTATAAATTAGGAAGGATAAAGGGACCTAAGGGAAGGAAAGTTTCCTGCCCTACATTCAAACTGATAAAATGACAACACAGTATACTCTGATATATTAATGTAATAACTGTAGCAACCACTAAAAAGATATACACAAAGATATCATAAAAATACTATATATAAATCAAAATAAAATTCATAAAAATATTCAAGGAATCCACAGAAAGGAAGAAAAAATAATAGAAAAATTTTTAAAAAGATAGAACACAAAAGAAAAAATACAATGGCAGATTTAAGCCCAATATATTGATATTTACATTAAATACAAATGGTCTACCAATCTACCAAGAAGGCACAGCAAAATGTGTGTGCACTAACCAACAGACCTGTGAAATTTGTGAAGCAAAACTGATAGAACTGAAAGGAGAAATAGACAAGTCTTTAATTGTCGTTGAAAACTATGAAATATGCAGTACAGTAGACCATAACCTGAGCCATAAAACAAATATCAACAAATATAATAGAATTAAAATCAGAGTATTCTTTGTCCACAAATGAAACAAACTAGAAATCAATAACAGAAGGAAACAAGAAAATATCTAAACACTTGGAAACTAAACAATACATTTCTAAATAATTCATAGGTCAAAAGGGAGTGTCAAGAGAAGTAAGAAAAAATAAATAAAAATAAATTATATTGAAATTTGTAGGAAACAGATAAATCTGTGCTAAGGAGAAAATTTATAGCACTAAAATGTATATAAAGAGAAAAAGTCTCAAATTAACAATCTAAACCCCCACCTCAAGAACCTAGAAAAAAGAACATAATAAACCCAATGTATGCAGACAGAAGGAAATAATGAAGAGCAGAAATCAATGGAATTGAAGACAGAAACAATAAAGAAAGTCAATGAGAAGGAAGTGCTAGTTCTTTGAAAATACCAGTGACGTTGACAAACCTTTAGCAAGACTAAAAAAGAAAAGACTCTAAAAAAGAGTGGACATATGTATATGTAGAACTGATTCACTTTGCTATACACCTGAAACTAACACAACATTGTAAATCAACTCTACTCCAGTAAAAATTATTTTTAAAAAGACTAACAAATAAAGAATGAAAAAGAAAAAAAATACACAAATTACTGCTATCAGGAATAAAACAAAGAATATCACTACAGACTCTGTAGTCATTGAAAAGATAATAAAGTAATATTATTAATAGCTTTACACCCATAAATTTGACAACTTAGATGAAATGGACTAATGCCTTAAAAAATACAAACTATCATTATTCACCCAGCATGAAATAGGTCATTTGAATAGCTCTGTTACTATTAAGGAAATTGAATTTATAAGTTTAAAATTCTCAAAAATAAAATCTTCAAGCACAGATGATGTTACTGGAGAATGCTACAAAATAATTAAAGAAGAATTAACATCAGTTCTACACAATTTCTTACAAAAAATAGAAGAGGAAACACTTCCCATTTCATCTTATGAAACTAGTCTTATCCTAATAAGAAAACCAAACATAAACAGTAGATATAAAAAGAAAACAATAGACCAATCTACCTCAGAAGTATAGATTAAAATATCCTTAATAAAATTAGAAAACACAGTTTAACAATATTGAAAAGAAAAGAACAACAAGACAAGAAAAGGAAATAAAAGGCATATAGTTCAGAAAAGAAGGAAGCAGTGTGTATATATCAGTCCCAAACTCCCTAACTATTCCTTTCCCCCATGCTTCTGGCCTGGTAACTGCACTGCTCTATTTAAATTGGATAACCAACAAGGACCTACTGTATAGCATAGGGAACTCTGCTTGACATTATGTAACAACCTAAATGGGAAAAGAATTTGAAAAAGAATAGATACATGTATATGTATAATTGAATCAGTTTGTGGTACACCTGAAACTAACACAACATTGTTAATCAACTATAATATAAAATTAAAAGTTATAAAAAAGAAAACAGAAAATAAAACTGTCCCTATTTGCAAATGACATGATTGTATATATGAAAATCCCAAGGAATCTACAGAAATCATCTAGAACTAATAAATAAGTTCAGAAAGGCACAGAAAAAAACAAAGATAAATATGTCAAAATCAAAGTGGAGGAGAAAATTTGGAAAATATCTTCAGGGTCTAGGGCTAGGCAATGATTTCTTTGACTTGATACCAAAAGGATGACCCATAAAGAAAAAACTGATAAACTGAATTTCATCAAAATTAAAACATTTACTCTGTGACAATGAAAGGCAAGCTAGAATGAGAGAAAACACTTGCAAAGCACATAACTAACAAAAGACTAGTACCTAGATTATATAAAGGATTCTCAAAACTAAACAGTGAAAAAACCAGAAACAATCCAATGACCTAATGGGTAAAGGACATTCACTGAAGAATATACACAAATGACAAATAAGCCCATGAAAAGATGTTAACATCATTAGCCATTGAGGGAAAGCAAAGTTAAATCAAAATGAGATATAACTGCACACCTATCAGAATGACTGACATTAAAAAAAAAAGTGATAATACCAAATCGGGAGAGATTGCAAAGAAACTAGATCACTCATGGATTACTGTTGGGAAAGCAAAATGATACAGACACCCTGGAAAACAGCTTGGCATTTTCTTTAAAACCTAAATATGCAACTACCATACAACCCAGAAATTGCACTCCTGGAAATTTATTCCAGAGAAATTTACACATATGCCTACAGAAAAACCTGTCCATAAAACTTTGTAGTAGCTTTATTTGTAATAGCCAAAAAATGAAAACAATACAGATGTCTTTAATGGGCAAATAATTGAACAAAGTATGGTATATCCATACTATGGAATACTACTCAGCAATAAAAATGAATTATTGATAGCCTTTATGAATCTCCAGAAAATGATGTTGAGCAAAAACAGCCAATTCAAAAAGGTTACAACCTGTACAGTTCCATGTATATAAAAATCTTGAAATGACAAAATTATAATAAGGCAGAAAATACTAGTGTTTTCCAGGGGTTAATTAGGGGATGGGGGCAGAAAGGAAGTGGATGTGACTACAAAGGGGAAACTTGAGGGGTTTTTATACTGTTCAGGTTCTCTGGATGTAAAAATGTATTAGCTTTTACTTTAGGTAAATCCATATCTTTTCTTTTATAGTTTAGGCCTTTGGAGTCTTTCTTAGAAAAATATTGCACACAGCAAGATCATAAAGAAAAAGTCAATTTATTTTCTTCTTACACTTTTATGGTTTTGTTTTCCATTTTTTTTTGTTTGTTTTTGTTTTGGGGGGTTGTTTGTTTGTTTTGTAGCATCTTTATTGGAGTATAATTGCTTCACAATAGTGTCTTAGTTTCTGCTTTATAACAAAGTGAATCAGTTATACATACACATATGTCCCCATATCTCTTCCCTCTTTCATCTCCCTCCCTCCCACCCTCCCTAACCCACCCCTCTAGCTGATCACAAAGCACTGAGCTGATCTCCCTGTGCTATGTTGTTGCTTCCCACTAGCTATAAATTTTAAATTTGGTAGTGTATATATGTCCATGCCATTCTCTCACTTTGTACCCAGATTACCCTTCCCCCTCCCCGTATCCTCAAGTCCATTCTCTAGTAGGTCTGCGTCTTTATTCACGTCTTGCACATAGGTTCTTCATGACCATATTTTTTTGTTTGTTATTTAGATTCCATATATATGTGTTACCATACGGTATTTGTTTTTCTCTATCTGACTAACTTCACTCTGTATGACAAACTATAAGTCCACCACCTCACTACATATAACTCAATTTCATTTCTTTTTATGGTAGAGTAATATTCCATTGTATATATGTGCCACATCTTCTTTATCGATTTATCTGTTTATGGACAGTTAGGTTGCATGCATGTCCTGGCTATTGTAAATAGAGCTGCAATGAACATTGTGGTACATGACTCTTTTTGAATTATGGTTTTCTCAGCGTATATGCCCCATAGTGGGATTGCTGGGTCATATGGTAGTCCTATTTGTAGTTTTTTAAGGAACTTCCATACTGTTCTCTACAGTGGCTGTATCAAGTTACATTCCCACCAACAGTGCAAGAGGGTTCCCTTTTCTCCACCCCCTCTCCAGCATTTAATGTTTTCAGATTTTTTGATTATGGCCATTCTGACAGGTGTGAGATGATATCTCATTGTAGTTTTGATTTGCATTTCTCTACTGATTAATGATGTTGAGCATTCTTTCAAGTGTTTGCTGGCAATCATATATCTTCTCTGGATAAATGTCTATTTAGGTGTTCTGCCTATTTCTGGATTGGGATGTTTGTTTTTCTGATATTGAGCTGCATGAGCTGCTTGTAAATTTTGGAGATTAATCCTTTGTCATTTGCTTCATTAGCAAATATTTTCTCCCATTCTGAGGGTTGTCTTTTCATCTTGTTTATGATTTCCTTTTGTGTGCAAAAGCTTTTAGGTTTCTTAGGTCCCATTTGTTTATTTTTGTTTTTATTTGCATTTCTCGTGGAGTTGGGTCAAAAAAGGATCTTTCTGTGATTTATGTCATAGAGTGTTCTGCCTAGGTTTTCCTCTAAGAATTTGATAGTGTCTAGCCTTACATTTAGGTGTTTAGTCCATTTTGAGTTTATTTTTGTGTATGGTGTTAGAGAGTGTTCTAATTTCATTCTTTTACATGTAGATGTCCAGTTGTCCCAGCACCAGTTATTGAAGGGGCTGTCTTTTCTCCACTGTATATTCCTGTCTCCTTTATCAAAGATAAGCTGACCATATGTGCGTGGGTTTATCTCTGGGCTTTCTATCCTGTTCCATTGATCTCAATTTCTGTTTTTGTGCCAGTGCCATACTGTCTTGTTTACTGTAGCTTTGTAGTATAGTCTGAAGTCAGGGAGACTGATGACTCCAGCTCCATTTTTCTTTCTCAAGATAGCTTTGGTATTTGGGGTCTTTTGTGTTTCCATGCAAATTGTGAAAGTTTTGGCTCCAGTCCTGTGAAAAATGCCAGTGGTAGTTTGATAAGGATTGCATTGAATCTGTAGATTGCTTTGAGTAGTATAGTCATTTTCACAATGTTGATTCTTCCAATCCAAGAACATGGTATATCTCTCGATCTGTTTGTATCATCTTTAATTTCTTTCATCAGTGTCTTATAATTTTCTGCTTACAGGTCTCTTGTCTCCCTAGGTAGTTTATTCCTAGGTATTTTATTATTTTTGTTGCAATGGTAAATGGGAGTGTTATCTTAATTTCACTTTCAGATTTTCGTCATTAGTGTATAGGAATGCAAGAGATTTCTGTACATTAATTTTGTATCCTGCTACTTTACCAAATACATTGATTAGCTCTAGTAGTTTTCTGGTAGCATCTTTAGGATTCTCTGTGTATAATATCATGTCATTTGCAAACAGTGACATCTTTGCTTCTTCTTATCACATTTGGATTCTTTTATTTATTTTCCTTCTCTGATTGCTGTGGCTAAAACTTCCAAAACTATGTTGAATAAAAGTGGTGAGAGTGGGCAAACTTGTCTTGTTCCTGACCTTAGTGGAAACGGTTTCAGTTTTTCACTATTGAGGACAATGTTGGCTGTAGGTTTGTCATATAAGGCCTTTATTATGTTGAGGTAAGTTCCCTCTATGCCTACTTTCTGGAGGGTTTTTATCATAAATGGGTGTTGAATTTTGTTGAAAGCTTTCTCTGCATCTATTGAGATGATCATATGGTTTTCCTCCTTCAATTTGTTAACATGGTTTATCACATTGATTGATTTGCGTATATTGAAGAATCCTTGCATTCCAGGGATAAACCCCAGTTGATCATGGTGTATGATCCTTTTAATGTGCTATTGGATTCTGTTTGCTAGTATTTTGTTGACGATTTTTCCATTTATGTTCATCAGTGATTTGGGCCTGTAGTTTTCCTTCTTTGTGACATCTTTGTCTGGTTTTGGTATCAGGGTGATGGTGGTCTCATAGAATGAGTTTGGGAGTGTTCCTCCCTCTGCTATATTTTGGAAGAGTTTGAGAAGGATAGGTGTTAGCTCTTCTTTAAATGTTTGATAGAATTCGCCTGTGAAGCCATCTGGTCCTGGGCTTTTGTATGTTGTAAGATGTTTAATCACAGTTTCAATTTCAGTGCTTGTGATTGGTCTGTTCATATTTTCTATTTCTTCCTGGTTCAGTCTCAGAAGGTTTGGATTTCTAAGAATGTGTTCATTTCTTCCAGGTTGTCCATTTTTTTGGCGTAAAGTTGCTTGTAATAATCTCTCATGATCCTTTGTATTTCTGCAGTGTCAATTGTTACTTCTCCTTTTTTATTTCTAATTCTATTGATTTGAGTCTTCTCCCTTTTTTTCTTGATGAGTCTGGCTAATGGTTTTTCACTTTTGTTTATCTTCTCAAAGAACAACCTTTTGGTTTTATTGATCTTTGCTATCATTTTCTTCATTTATTTTTCATTTATTTCTGGTCTGATCTTTATAATTTCTTTCCTTCTGCTAACTGGGTTTTTTTTTGTTTTTCTTTCTTGAATTGCTTTAGGTGTAAGGTTAGGTTGTCTATTTGAGAAATTTCTTGTTCCTTAAGGTAGGCTTGTATTGCTATAAACTTCCCTCTTAGAACTGCTTCTGTTGCATCCCATAGATTTTGGGTCATCGTGTTTTCATTGTCGTTTGTCTCCAGGTATTTTTAAATTTCCTCTTGAATTTCTTCAGTGATCTCTTGGTTATTAAGTAGTGTTTCGTTTAGCCTACATGTGTTTGCATTTTTTACAGATTTCTTCCTGTAATTGATATCTAGTCTCATAGCATTGTGGTCAGTAAAGATACTTGATACTATTTCAAGTTTCTTAAATTTACCAAGGCATGATTTGTGACCCAAGATTTGATATATCTGGGGAAGGTTCTATGAGGACTTGAGAAGAAAGTGTATTCTGGTTTTTTGGATTGAATGTCCTGTAAATATCAATTAAGTCCATCTTGTTTAATGTATCATTTAAAGCTTGTTTCCTTATTTATTTTCATTTTGGATGATCTGTCAATTGGTGAAAGTGGGGTGTTAAAGTCCCAAACTACTGTCAATTTCCCCTTTTATGGCTGTTAGTATTTGCCTTATGTATTGAGGTTCTCCTGTGTTGGATGCATAAATATATACAATTGTTATATCTTCTTCTTGGATTGATCCCTTGTTCATTATATAGTGCCCTCCTTTTATTCTTGTAATAATCTTTGTTTTAAAGTCTATTTTGTCTGATATGAGAATTGCTACTCCAGTTTTTTTTTTTTTTTTCAATTGCATGGAATATCATTTCCATCCTGTCACTTTCAGCCTGTGTGTGTCCCTAGGTCTGAAGTGGGTTTCTTGTAGACAGCATATATATGGGTCTTGTTTCTGTATCCATTCAGCCATTCTATGTATTTTGGTTGGAGCATCTGATGCATTTACATTTAAGGTAATTTTCAATATGTATG
Organism: Lipotes vexillifer; assembly: GCF_000442215.2. NCBI lineage: Eukaryota > Metazoa > Chordata > Mammalia > Artiodactyla > Lipotidae > Lipotes > Lipotes vexillifer. Next base: position 79,239 of record NW_006796844.1, on the reverse strand, counting down.
TTCCTATTACCATTTTCTTAACTGTTTTGGGTTTGTTATTGTAGGTCTTTTCCTTCGAAGTTCCTTTAGCATTTGTTGTAAAGCTGGTTTGGTGGTGCTGAACTCTCTCAGCTTTTGCTTGTCTGTAAAGGTTTTATTTGCTCCATCAAATCTGAATGAGATCCTTGCTAGGTAGAGTAATCTTGGTTAGAGTTTTTTCCCCTTTCATCACTTAAATACGTCCTGCCACTCCCTTCTGGCTTGCAGAGTTTCTGCTGAAAGTTCAGCTGTTAACCTTATGGGGATTCCCTTGTGTGTTATTTGTTGCTTTTCCCTTCCTGCTTTTAATATTTTTCTTTGTATTTAATATTTGATAGTTTGATTAATATGTGTCTTGGCATGTTTCTCCTTGGATTTATCCTGTATGGGGTTCTCTGTGCTTCCGGGACTTGATTAACTATTTCCTTTCCCATATTAGGGAAGTTTTCAACTATAATCTCTTCGAATATTTTCTCAGTCCCTTTCTTTTTCTCTTCTTCTTCTGGGACCCCTATGGTTTGAATGTTGGTGTGTTTAATGTTGTCCCAGATGTCTCTGAGACTCTCCTCAATTCCTTTCATTCTTTTTTCCTTATTCTGTTCTGCAGTAGTTATTTACACATTTTATCTTCCAGGTCACTTCTCCATTCTTCTACCTCAGTTATTCTGCTATTGATCCCTTCTACAGAATTTTTAATTTCATTTATTGTGTTGTTCATCACTGTTTGTTTGCTCTTTAGTTCTTCTAGGTCCTTGTTAAACGTTTCTTTTATTTTCTCTATTCTATTTCCAAGATTTTGGATCCTCTTTCCTATGATTATTCTGAATTCATTTTCAGTAGACTGCCTATTTCCTCTTCATTTGTTAGGTCTGGTGCGTTTTTACCTTGCTCCTTCATTTGCTGTGTGTTTCTCTGTCTTCTCATTTTGCAAGCTTACTGTGTTGGGATCTCCTCTTCCCAGGCTTCAGGTTCATAGTTCCCATTGCTTTTGTTGTCTTCCCCCAGTGGCTAACTTTGGTTCTGTGGGTTGTGTTGGCTCCCTGGTTGAGGGGACTAGTGCCTGTGTTCTGGTGGATGAGGCTGGATCTTGTCTTTGTGGTAGGCAGGTCCACGTCTGGTGGATTGTTTTGGGGTGTCTGTTTCCTTATTATGATTTTAGGTAGCCTCTGTGCTAATGGATAGGGCTGTGTTCCTGTCTTGTTAGTTGTTTGGCATAGGGTGTCCTGCACTGTAGCTTGCTGGTCATTGAGTGGAGCTAGGCCTTGGCGTTGAGATGGAGATCTCTGGGAGATTTTCACCATTTGATATTATATGGAGCTGGGACGTCTCTTGTGGATCATTGTCCTGAACTTGGTTATCCAACCTCAGAGGCACAGCCCTGATGCCTGGCTGGAGCACGAAGAGCCTGTCATCCACACGGCTCAGAATAAAAGAGAGAAAAAGAAAGAAAGAGGAATATAAAATAAAATTAAATTAAATTAAAAGTTATTAAAATAAAAAATAATTATTAAATATTTTTTAAGTCATAAAAAAATGAACGAAAGAGGAGAGCAACAAAACCAAAAAACAGATCCACCAATGACAAGTGCTAAAAACTATACTAAAAGAAAAAAAATTAAAATGGACAAACAGACAAATGGTAAAAGCAAAGATATACCAACAAAATCACACACAGAAGCATACATATACACACTCACAAAAAGAGAAAAAGGGAAAAATATATATATATTGTTGCTCCCAAAGTCCACCTCCTTGATTTGGGATGATTCATTGTCTACTTAGGTATTCCACAGATGCAGTGTACATCAAGTTGATTGTGGAGACTTAATCCACTGCTCCTGAGGCTGCTGGAAGAAATTTCCCTTTCTCTTCTTTGTTCGCACAACTCCTGGGGTTCAGCTTTGTATTGGGCCCTGCCTCTGTGTGTAGGTCACCTGAGGATGTCTGTTCTTCACTCAGACAGGACGGGGTTAAAGGAGCAGCTGATTCGGGGGCTCTGGCTGTCTCTGGTCGGGGGGAGGTAGGGGAGGGAATGTGGGGCCAGCCTGCTCTGGCGTGACGTTGCACCAGCCTGAGGCATGCCGTGTGTTCTCCCGGGGAAGTTGTCCCTGGATCACGGGACCCTGGCAGTGGCGGGCTGCACAGGCTCCCGGGAGGGGAGGTGTGAATGGTGACCTGTGCTTGCACACAGGCTTCTTGGTGGCGGCAGCATCAACCTTAGTGTCTCATGCCTGTCTCTGGGGTCTGCGCTGATACCCGCGGCTTGTGCCCGTTCTGGAGCTCCTTTAAGCAGTACTCTTAATTCCTTCTCCTTGCGCACCAGGAAACAAAGAGGCAAGCAAAAGTCTCTTGCCTCTTCGGCAGGTCCAGACTTTTTCCCGGACTCCCTCCTGGCTAGCTGTGGTGCACTAGTTCCCTTCACGCTGTGTTCACGCAGCAACACCAGTCCTCTCCCTGCGCTCCAATCGAAGCCTGAGCCTCAGCTCCCAACCCTGCCCACCCCGGCAGGTGAGCAGACAAGCCTCTCGGGCTGGTGAGTGCTGGTGGGCACCGATCCTCTGTGCAGGAATCTCACTGCTTTGCCCTCCGCACCCGTGTTGCTGCGCTCTCCTCCGTGGCTCTGAAGCTTCCCCCTACACCACGCGCAGTCTCCGCCCACGAAGGACCTTCCTAGTGGGCAACCTTTCCTCCTTCACAGCTCCCTCCCACTGGAGCAGATCCCATCTCTATTCTTTTGTCTCTGCTTTTTCTTTTTTCTTTTGCCCTATCCAGGTATGTGGGGAGTTTCTTCCCTTTTGGGAGGTCTGAGGTCTTCTGCCAGCTTTCAGTAGGTATTCTGTAGGAGTTGTTCCACATGTAGATGTATTTCTGATGTATTTGTTGGGAGTAAGGTGATCTCCACGTCTTACTCTTCTGCCATCTTGAAGCTCCTCCCCCACCCCCGTTTTCCACTTTTAAATCAATTTTTCTATAGATTGGATTAGGAGATATGGTGCTCCATATTGATTTTTTTCCAAATGTAGAATCAACTGTCTGAACACTATTAAATAATGTATCCATAACTCACTGATTTGAAATAACATCTTAATCACTTAAAATATTCTTACATTTACTTGTACTGACTATATCTGGATTTTTATATCTGTACATTTTAACTCTCTTTTTTTCTGTGCCTGAGAATCACCATAATAAATCATTTAAGCACCAGAAAATATTCCAGTGGGAATTCCTGATCATCTACTTTTACTATTCATGAAATCAACAGTTAGGTAAACTTTGGCAAGTAATGTTCTCTGAACTTCAGTTTCTCTGTCTGTAAAATATAACTAAAATACATTTCTCTTTATTACATATAGCATGCCAGATGCTCCTCATTCAAAAACCTATTAATAAAGGATGTGGTAAGAAATTCTGTTTACTTGGATTAGCCCTTTTGTGCACCAGAATCTTGTTTATAAGTATTCTTTAAAAAAGTTTTTTCGGGGCTTCCCTGGTGGCTCAGTGGTTGAAAGTCCGCCTGCAGATGCAGGGGACACAGGTTCGTGCCCCGGTCCGGGAGGATCCCACATGCTGCGGAGCGGCTGGGCCCATGAGCCATGGCTGCTGAGCCTGCGCGTCCGGAGCCTGTGCTCCGCAATGGGAGAGGCTGCAACAGTGAGAGGCCCGCGCTTTTTTATTTTGAAATAGTTTTTTTTATTGTAGTTGATTTAAAATATCATATTAGTTTCAGGTGTACACCATAATGGTTGTATTTTTACAGATTATACTACATTAAAAGTTATAAGATAATGGCTATAATTCCCTGTGCTATATAAAATATATTCTTGTTGATTATCTGTTTTATACATATTAGATTACATCTCTTAATCCCATTAGGGGATGGGATCCTGCCCCTCTCCCTCCCCTTCCCCACCGTTAATCACTAGTTTGTTTTTTATATCTGTCAGTCTGTTTCTGTTTTGCTATATATGAATGTTTGTATTACTTTTCGGATTCCACATATAAGGGATATTATACGGATTTCGTTTTTCTCTGACTTATTTCACTAAGCATAATATTCTCTAGGACCATCCACATTGCTGGCAGTGGCAGAATTTCATTCTTTTTAATGATTAATATTCATATATATCACATCTTTATCCATTTATCTGTTGATGGACATTTGGTTTGCTTCCATATCTTGGCTATCGTAAATAGTACTGCTATGACATTGGGGTGCATGTATCTTTCTGAATTAGTGTTTTCATCTTTTCCAGGGGCTTCCCTGGTGGCACAGTGGTTGAGAGTCTGCCTGCATCTTTTCCAGATATATACTCAGAAGTAGAATTGTTGAATCATATGGTAGTTCTATTTTTAGATTTTTGAGGAACCTCCATACTGTTTTCCATAGTGGTGCACCAATTTACATTCCCACCAAGGGTGCACAAGGGTTCCCTTTTCTCCACATCCTCACCAACATTTGTTATTTTTGGTCTTTTTGATGATAACCATTATGAAAGGTGTGAGGTGATATCGCACTGTAGTTTTGATTTGCATTTCACTAATAATTAGTGTTGTTAAGCATGTTTGCATGTGCCTAATAGCCATCTGTATGTCTTCTTTGGAAAAATGTCTATTCAGATCTTCTGATCACTTTTTGATTGGGTTGTTTTTTTCATGTTGAGTTACATGAGCTATTTGTATGTTTTGGATATTAATCCCTGTCTGTAATATCATTTGCAAATATCTTCTCCCATTCTATAGATGATCTTTTTCTTTTGACACTGGTTTCCTTTGCTGTGCAAAAGCTTTTAAGTTTAATTAGGTCCCATTTGTTCATTTTTGCTTTTGAAATAGATCAAAAAAATCTTGCTATAATTTATGTCAAAGAGTGCTCTTATGTTCTCTTCTAGGAATTTTATGGTTTTAGGTCTTACATTTAGGTCTTTGATCCATTTTGAGTTTATTTTTGTATATAGTGTGAGGGAATGTTCTAGTCTCATTGTTTTACATGTAGCTGTCCAGTTTTCCCAGCACCACTTATTGAGGAGACTGTCTTTTCTCCATTGTATATTCTTTTCTCCTTTGTCATAGATTAATTGATCATAGGTGCTTGGGTTTACTTTTGGGCTCTCTGTTCTGTTCCCTTGACCTAAGTGTCTGTTTTTGTGCCAGTAACATGCTATCTGATTACTATAGCTTTGTAGTATAGTATGAAGTCTGGAAGAGCAATACCTCCAGCTTTGTTCTTTTTCCTCAAGATTGCTACAGCAATTTGGTTTTTCCTTTTTTTTTTGGTTTGCTTGTTTTTTGTGGTTCCATATGTATTTTAAGATTATTTGTTCTGGTTCTGTGAAAAATGTCATGGGTATTTTGATAGAGATTGCATTAAATATGTGTATTGCTTTGAATAGCATGGCCATTTTAATAATATTAATTCTTCCAATCCAAGAGCACAGGATATCTTTCCATTTCTTTATAATCTTCAATTTCCTTCATAAATGTCTTATAGTTTTCAGAGTATAGGTCTTTCACCTCCTTGCTTAACTTTTTTTCCTAGGTATTTTATATTTTTCATGTGATTTTTAAATGGAATCTTTTTTACTTTCTTTCTGATAGTTCATTAATAGTGTATAGAAAAGCAACAGATGTCTTATATTAATATTGTATTCTACAATTTTGCTAAATTCATTTACTAGTTCTAATAGTATTTTGGTGGAGACTTTAGGGTTTTCTATATAGAGTATCTCACCATCTGCAAATAGTGGCAGTTTTACTTCTTCCCTTCCAATTTGGATACCTTTTCTTTTTCTTGTCTGATTGCTGTGGCCAAGACTTCTAATACTATGTTAAATAGAAGTGGAGAGAGTGGGTATCCTTGTCTTGTTTGTAAATTTAAAGGAAAGACTTTCAACTTTTCACCATTGATGATGATGTTAGCTGTAGGTTTGTCATAAATGGCCTTTATTATGTTGAGATATGTTCCCCCTATACCCACTTTTTATCATGAATTGATGTTGAATTTTGTCAAATGTTTTTTCTGAGTCTATTGAGATGACCGTGTGATTTTTATCCTTTCTTTTGTTAATGTAGTGTATCACATTGATTGATATACAAATATTGAACCTTCCTGTGTCCCTGGAATAAATCCAACTTGACCGTGGTGTATAATCCTTTTTACATTTTGTTGAATTCGCTTTAAGAATATTTTGTGGAGAATTTTTGCATATATTTATCAAAGATATTGGCCTGTAATGTTCTCTCTTTTTTGTAGTGTCTTTGTTTGGATTTGGTATCTGGGTAATTGTGGCCTTTTAGAATAAATCTGGGAGTGTTCCATCCTGTCAATTTTTTGGAATAGTTTGAGAAAGATAAGAATTAGCTCTTCTCTATATGTTTGGTAGAATTCCCCTGTGAAGCTCTCTGGTTCTGAACTTTTTTTGCTGGGAGTTTTTTTGTTTTGTTTTGTTTTGTTTTATTACAAATTCAATTTCACTACTAGTGATTCGTCTGTTCAAATTATCTGTTTCTTCCTGATTCAGTCTTGGCAGGTTGTATATTTCCAGAAATTTGTCCATTTCCTCTAGGTTGTCCAATTTGTTGTCATATAACTGTTTGTAGTATTTCATTATGATTTTTTGTATTTATGTGATATTGGTTGTTATTTCTCTTCTTTCATTTTTTATTTTGTTTATTTGGGTCCTCTTTCTTTTCTTCTTGTTGAGACTGGCTAAAAGTTTATCAATTTTGTTTATCTTTTCAAAATACAGCTCTTGGTTTCATTGATCTTTTCTATTGTTTTTTTTTTTTGTGCTTCAAGAAATTCTTTCATAATTGAGATTTTATTGGTTGTTTTGAGGATCAGTACACAGACATTTCAATTTGTACACAATTCTCAACATACATACCAAAAATCTAAAAAATCATGTAGTCGTGATTCTTTTCTGAACAGTTATTCCAGTGACTTTCCAGTTTAAAATTTGGAAGCAAATTTTCCTTCACAGGATATCAAGTACCAATATCTTCAAATATTGGTATGCTGTTACATTGTAAGTCCCACTAATTCACAATTTAATATCACGTACACTACATACTCAAATTGTCAATCATTCACAGCACATTAACAGTTACTAGAAGAACTGGACTACCATGACCAAAAATGTTACAGAGTGCACAAATTCTGCCCAGGAGAGCCAAGATCAAGGGGTGAGTGGTTTGCTTTAGGAAACAATCCTACCAAAAACAACATGGGAAGAGAAGTAATTTAAATTGTTTAAGACATTAAATGCATAACTGACTCCAAACTGCCATTTAATATGCTTTGTATTATAGGATATAAAAGCTACCCTCCAGGGCTTCCCTGGTGGCTCAGTGGTTGAGTCCGCCTGCCAATGCAGGGGACATGGGTTCGTGCCCTGGTCCAGGAAGATCCCACATGCCGTGGAGTGGCTAGGCCCATGAGCCATGGCTGCTGAGCCTGCGCGTCCGGAGCCTGTGCTCCGCAGCGGGAGAGGCCACAACAGTGAGAGGCCCGCGGACTGCAAAAAAAAAAAAAAAAAGCTACCCTCCATCTGTGGAATGTTAAGCTGACACCCAAGACAGTCAAAGCCTCCCATATTCAATATCCCACTATTTTCTGACTGTACCAAAAAATAAACAACCAGCAAATGATTTCACCTCTTTAAAAAAAACATTTACACTTAAAAAATGGGATGAGGTGGGATTCCCTCCTTTTTCAAAATGTTTTTAGAGCTACTAAAACACTTGCATTTACAAAATAGTTGATAAAAATATTCCTCTGGATTGTACAAGAAGGGAAACAGGGACCACTGATAGGACTGGGTGTGTGATATTAATCAGGCTTGGCTTCTTTCTCTCTGCTTCATCAGAAGCTGGGCTCTCCTCGTTTTTAGTTTCTCCATTTTCTGCACGTAAGTCTTCTTCAGTCTCTTGGTTAGCCACTTCAGCCTGTTTTCCCTTTGCTCCCCTTTTCCCTTTTGTTTGCACTTTTTTGTCTGAAGATTTTTTTCCTGCTGCCTTTTTTGGCTTTGTTTCCACTTTTGCAGGAGCTGGTTTAGCTGACAACCTCGCCAATCTCCTCTTGAGCTCCTCCTTCACCGCCCCCTTGGAGGAGCTGAACTTCCTCTTGGGCATCATAGTGGTAGGGCAGGCATGTGCCAGGTGCCTGTGGGCTGCTGCATGCCGAGAGCCTTTGCAAAACTGAGCTTCCTGGCCGCTGCCACTCCTCCTACCCTCTATTGTTTTTTTAATCTCTATTTTATTTATTTCCTCTATAATCTTTATTATTTCCTCCCTTCTGCTGATTTATGGCTTTGCTCTTTTTTTCCTAATTCTTTTAGGTGGTACGTTAGGCTGTTTGTTTTAGATTTTCTTGTTTTTTAAGAAGGCTGTATTGCTATAAACTTCCATCTTATAACTGCTTTTGCTGCGTCCCATAAATTTTAGAGTATTGTGTTTCCATTTTCATTTGTCTTGAGATACTTTCTGATTTTCTCTTTGATTCCTTTACTGACCCATTAGTGTTTTAGTAGCATGTTTTTTAGTAGCATGTTTAGTAGCACATGTTTGTTCTTTCTCCATTTTTTCTTTCTGTAATTGATTTCTAGTTTCATACCATTGAGGTCAGAAAAAAATGCTCGATATAATTTCTATCCTCTTAAACTTGTTGAGAATTATTTTGTCGCTGAGCACGTGATGTATCCTGCATAGCATTCCATGTACATTTGAAAAGATTGTGTATTCTGCTGTCTTTGGATGGAATGTCCTGTAGATATCTACTAAGTTCAACTGGTCTCTTTTGTCATTTGAGACCACTGTTGCCTTAATGATTTTCTGTCTGTGTGATCTGTTCATTGATGTCAGTGTGGTGTTAAAGTCCCCTACTATTATTGTATTACTGTCAATTTCTCCCTTTATGTCTGTTCGTATTTGCTTTATATATTTAGGTGCTCCTGTATTGGGTGCATATATGTTAGCAAATATAATATGTTCTTATTATATTGATCCTTTTATCATTATAAAATACCCTTCTTTGTCTCTTGTTATAACCTTTGTTTTAAGGCCTATTTTGCCTGATATGAGTATTGCTATCCCCTACTTTCTTGTCATTTCCATTTTCATGAAATATCTTTTTCTATCCCCTCACTTTCATTCTGTTTGTGTCTTTAGCTCTGAAGTGTGTCTCTTGTAGACAGTATATAGCAGAATCTTGTTTTTTTAATCCAATCCCACCCTATGTCTTTTGACTGAGGCATTTAGCCCAGTGACATTTAAAGTAATTATTAATAAGTATGTACTTATTGCCATTTTATCACTTGTTTTCTTTCTTTTTTTGTAGTTCTCTGTTCATATCTTTTTTCTTTTTGTTCCTTCCCTTGTGGTTTGATGATTTTCTTTAGTAGTATGCTTGTGTTCCTTTCCTTTTAGGTTTTGTGTATCTAATGTAGATTTTTGATTTGCTGTTACCATGGCACCCATACATCTTGACTTACAACTATATCTGCTTGTTTTATACTGGTAGCCATTTCAGTTTAAACAGATTCTAAAAGATCTACATTTTTTACTTGCCTCTCACACATTTTGTATTTTTTGATGTCATATTTTAACCTTCATGTTTATCTCTTAACTTTTTACTATAGTTATAGTTGTTTTTATAATTTTTTTGTTTTTTAATCATCATACTGGCCTACTTAAGTGGTTGATCCTCAGTCCATACTATATATTTGCTTTTCCTAGTGGGACTTTCCCTTTCCTATAGCTTCTGACTTCTTTTCCACTTAGAGAAGACTCTTTAACATTTATTTCAGGGTAGGTTTAGTATTGATGAACTCTTTTAGTTTTTGCTTGTCTGAGAATCCTTTATCTCTCCTACTATTCTAAATGATAGTCTTGCTGGGTAAAGTATCCAAGGTTGCAGGTTTTTTCCCTTTCCACACTTTAGGTACATCATACCACTCCCTTCTGGCCTATAAAGTTTTTACAGAGAAGTCAGTTGATAGCCTTATGGGAATTCCCTTGTATATGACTCCTTGTTTTCATCTTGCTGGCTTTAGAATTCTCTGAGTATCTTTAACTTTTGCCATTTTAGTTGTGATATTTCTTGGTGTGTGTTTGTTTGGACTCATCTTGTTTGGGACCCTCTGTGCTTCTTTTACCTAGATATCTGTTTCCTTTTTCAGGTTTGTCTAGTTTTCAGCCACAATTTCCTCAAGTACATTGTTTTTTGTGTTTTTTTTTTTTTTGTGATACACGGGCCTCTCACCATTGTGGCCTCTCCTGTTGTGGAGCACAGGCTCTGGACGCGCAGGCTCAGCAGCCATGGCTCATGGGCCCAGCCACTCCGTGGCATGTGGGATCCTCCCAGACCGGGGAACGAACCTGTGTCCCCTGCATTGGCAGGTGGACTCTCAACCACTGTGCCACCAGGGAAGCCCACTCTCAAGTACATTTTTGGTCCCCTTCCCTCTCTCTTCTCCTCCTGGGACTCCTATAATGTGAACATTGGTACACTTCATGTTATCCCAAATATCTTTTAAATTGTTTTCTTTTTTAAAATTTGTTTTTGTTTTTCTGATTGGGTGATTTCCATTATTCTATCTTCCAGATCACTTAAACATTCTTCTGTAACACCCAGTCTGCTATTCATTCCTTCTAATGTGTTTTTATCTTAGCTATTGAATTCTTCATATCTGATTGGGTCTTTTTTTATATTTTCTAGTTCCTCATTAAAATTTTCACTGTGTACATCTATTCTTTTTCTCTAATTCAGTTAACATTTTATTAACAATGTTTTGAATTCTTTATCTGGTAAGTTGTTTTTTTCTATTTCATATTTATTTTTTCAGGGTTCTTCTCTTGCTTTTTCAATTGAGACTAGTTCCTCTGCCTTTTCATTTTACTTAACCTTCTCTGCCTCTGTGAATTTAGGGGGAAAAGTTACCTATTATGCTCTTAAAGTGTTGTTCTTTTGTGGAAACATTCCTACACAGGCTGCATGTGCCCAATGCCTTTGGTGGGAGAGCTGGATTTGACATGGATGCAAGTCATGTTTTTCCTCAGAGTGTGCTGACAGCTAACACTTGGGTAGAGAGTGGGCCTGTAGATGGAGGGGTTACTGCTGGAGCTGGGTATGGGGTGGGACTTCCCTCTGCTCAACGGCCATAATTGCCTTATCAGGGGTGGGGTCTGATTTCCAAGTTGCTGGAGTAGCAGCTCCGAGGGTTGGGCCCCAGATGGCTCTGTTCCCTTTAAGTGTGTGCTTTCCCCTCTCCCTGCACCAGGACCCTTGCTTCAGCAGTGGGGGGGAGTGCTGAAGCAAGTGTGCCCTGTGCAGGCTCTCAGCTTGTGTCAGCCACAGACAGAGGTCTTAGCTGTTTCCAATGCACTGCCTGTGCAGGTGCCAGCAATTGTTTTTCTTGCTCTGCTCAGATGCAGACTCCTGTGCAAGTCTCCTTTGTCCCTCACAGCCAATCATGCCCCCAAGCCTCCACCACCCCTGCCCTATTATGGAGTCACATTGCAGGGCAGTCAGGGCTGCTTGGACTCTCAATGTGTACTGGGGGTTGAGCTGTGGTGGAGCAGGCTCCATCAGAGATCTGGGCAGTTTCTGATGTGCTGCTTGAGTAAGTGCCAACAAAGACCAATGCCCCACCCAGGCTCTTCCCGAGGACTCGGTAATCTCTGCATCCAGGGTCTAGTTTTCCCCCTAGTCATGGCCACCCCAGGTCCAGTGCTACACTGTGACATGAAGTAAGCAGAGCTGGAGCATTCCCTTGGCTAGGGCTAGGGTGCACACTGAGGTGGTCACAGGAAATCTGCCATCTGCTAGAGCAGACCTCTCACTGCCCTGCCTTGGGGGGTGGGCCAGCACATGCATGCTCCTCACAAGTGGTATCCAGGCTTCCCACAGCCCTCCTGTTACTCCCAGCAGTCCTCCAACCAGCCAAGGGGGCTCATCTTCCACCACATAACACCCCAGGGCTGGAGAACCAAATCTGTGGCTCTCACCACTTACTCTCCAGCGTGGGTGTCTGCCCATGTAATCTCCCTTTTCCTCTGAATCCCCTCCCAGGGGCACAGGTCCTGACCTGATCACTCTTTCTCCTTCCTACCCGATTATATGTGTATCTTTCTTACAGTCTTTGTTGTACAGGAGTCCCTCTTCCAGTTTCCAGTTTGGTTTCAGTGAGAATTACTCCACTCGTAGATGTATTTTTTTATGTCTTTGTTGGGGGAAGGTGAGTGCCATGTCCTTTTACTCTGCCTTCATTGTTGATCTCTTTAAGATAGTTTTAGATTAATAGGAGAAGTACCAAAATAATACACAGAGTTCCTTCACTCAGCTTCTTCTTACAATAAAGTCTTATATAACCATAGTACAATTATCAAAATTAAGTTATTAGTCTCAGTACAATACTGATAACTAAACAAGACTTTAATAAAATTTCACCAGCTTTTTTCATTAAGATCCATTTCTAATTCCATGATCTCATCCAGGATCTCACATTACATTAGTTGTCTTGTCTCCTTAGTATCCTCCAATCAGTGACAGTCCCTCAGTCTTTCCTACTCTTTGTTGACTGACACTTTTGGAGAGTACTGCTCAATTATTTTAATAACAGTCTTTTTTTCTCAAAATAAAGTTATTTTCTCTTAAATCAGTAGCATGTCATTGTTTTCCATTTTCTCAGTTGGTGACTAGTTGACACATAGAACAAAAAGCACCACTGGATACTGATTTTTTTACTGGAGGAGATGGGATTCCAGGGTCCCAGCTCTTATTATTTATGCACTTTGGTTCCTAAATGTCAAAATAAAAAGAAAGCTAAAAGCCTGAAATGAAAAAAAGAAGAAGAAAAGGAAGGAAAAATGATGAAACCCTCTGCTCCTCTTCCCCACACAGCTAGAAAGGGCTAGCTTAGCTTAAGACCATGAAAGTCAGAATGAAACCTCTACATTTTCATTAATTTCACACATTATGCATAGTTACTGTTAGCACATATGCTTTCAATCATACCCTGTCTTAAGAACAGTGCAAATGTGGTGTTAAGAGAATTGAACCTGCCAAACATATTTGACATCACAATGCCCTTGAAAGAGCTATCAACTAAACCCAGATATATATGTACATCTCAGCAGTTCTATTTTATTAAACTCAAAACATTTCCACCCAATTTAAACTTACTGTGATAGCACATGTCGTGATGGATTTGGGTGGTGGTTTCCTTTCCAGTTGGCGCTGAGAATGTCATATTAAGCCAGACCACAATCAGATGCCAAGTCCATAATTAGCTTTCTCCTTCCACTTGGGTCTCTTTTGTTTTTTGAGCAGATATGCAATGCTGGATACAACCATGAAGGGATGAGGTGAGAATAAGACCTGCTAGAAGAAATGTGACAATGGTTGTGAAAATCCATTTTAAGAGCAGCAGCTCTTGTTACTTTAAATGTTAACTATGAATTTCCAGCTAAAGGCTGTATTTCTACAATAGTGATTGAAAACTGGTGGTCCCTGGGTCAAATATAGCTCACAGATGTGTTTTATTTGGCTAGTCCAACGTTATGAAAGCATCTGAATTTGTGGCCAACATTTACATATAAAGAGATTCTACACAAAAATATGGATTTCTGGAATCTCATGATGTGGCCACATTGGGCCTACTTTTCCACATGGCAACAATTGGCTGGGGCTGAAGAGCAGCTGGCCGTTTGAGATGGAGTATGTACCATCTGGTTAGCATAATTTCTACCCAGCTCTCTTCTCCTGTTTATGTAACTTGCCTCATTTCTGTGGGTGTTTGGATTTTCAACACTAGTTTATAATCAAGGATAAAGAGAACTTCGATTATTTAAGCTTCTGGTTCTACCAAGGTGATAAAAAAAAAAAAACTGTGGTGAGAAAATATGACCTGTGACTTAGTCTGGGATCCTTCAGAAGTAAACCTGGAGATAAGGACTTAAGTGTGAATAATTTATTTGGGAGGTGATCCCAAGAAACAGTGGCAGTATAGTGGGGAAGTGATTTGAAGAGAAGGTAACCAATAAAGAATGCATTATCAATTAGGTAACTGCTGTGGGAAGGAGTTTAATCATTCTTGTGTCTGAAAGACAGTGTGAAGTATGAGTGTTGGAGTTACCCCACCCAAGAGGCAAGAGAACAGTCATTCCCATCAGTTATTGATTGATGGTTGCTTCCAGAAGAAGTGAATCCTCAGCATTTCCCAATTTGCCATTCCTATGGGCAGATCATGCCAGGAGGTCAGAGAAAACCCTCAGGCAAAGAGAAGCAGATGCTAAAAATTGTAAATTAGTGCCATAGGCACCGAAATGAAAGGCCCAAGAGGATATGTGCAGGGAGGCAGCAGCAGCAGCAGCCACATCATGCTTCTGAGGCTAACACAAAATGATGGGTACAGTGATGATTTTGTCTCACAGAACAGATGGGGCACTTGATATTTGCTAACCAGCAACACAGAATTTCTCTTCCTCTTGAGAACTGCTCATCCTTTGAACCAACTCTAAAAGTTCCCGAAATTAGCTTTTGCTCCCTGCCAGGTAAAAAAGTTGGCTCAATCAAACCTCCCAAAGCAAGGGAGTTGTGAGTATAGAGTGTCTTTTGAAGTCTACCTGGGCTTTGGTCCCCTTATTCACATTTATTCCAGAGCAGGACATGTAAGCACTTTCCATAGTTAGCCAATGGTCAGAATCCAGATGTGAGTAGGTCACATTCGTGGTTTATTGCTAACAATGGTGAGTCATATGAGAATTGGATGTGACTCAAACATGAGCCTAGTGCACGTGAGAGCTTTAGTCATATTGATGTTTCCTTTGGTGAGAATCTGCCTCAAACTCTGTGATGTGTTTACAGTAACTTTGAACTAGAACAGCACAAAATTATAAATTATGTAATTATTTACATGGAGTTTCAATCACTAATTGATCTAATCCTGCTGGTATGACAGCTGGTGGCACTCAGTTACCCAACAGAAACTGACATAATCTCCTGAAGAGCAAGGACAACATCATCAACACTTGAGCAGTATCTGGCTTCTCATAGAAGATGTTTGCTGAGTCCTATGACTCATTTTTTGCTGCTTAGAAGATACTAAGTGCTCAACAACTACATATTCTCTCCATCTTTTCATTCGTTTCTTCCTCCCTTCCTTCCCTCCTCCCTTTCTACTCTCCTTCCTTCTTTCCCTGTCTCTTTGTCTCTGCTTATCAATTGGAACTGGGATGGGGACTAATAAAAGGGTATTCTGGAGATAATGAGATATATAAACAGGTAAGATGGGATGGGAAAGAGCTAATTTCTTGAATATTAGGTGTCTAAGAAGGCATTTTTAAAGTCCAGTATGTCTTCCTGAATTAGGATCAGTCTTGATGGGGTGACAAATGAGGTTAGGCCTAATTCCACTTCAAGCCCTGAGTAGCCATAATGCTGGGTATTGGCTCTCTGCTTTGAAGGCTTTTGCTAAATTGATTTTCTCTTTGGGGAATCCTTCCTAATGTGATCTTAGTGGACTTAAACTAGAAAGTATAGAAGATTATTTAAATACATAATCATTACATTCAGATTCAATTGCTCAGCAAGAACCCTAAAAGGTCAATCCACATTGATGAAATGGTTGATGATTATTTTGGATAATTACTCAACAAGAGTGTGTACATTTAGAAAGGTACTATGCAAAGCAACTAGGACAGTGATTCTCAAGTGGGTGTGAAAGATGAGAGTGCCACTGTGTGTAGGGGGAGGGGTTACGTGTAAGCAGCTGTGGTGAGAGAACATATCAGAATCTCCACAACAAATTTCTCAAGCTACATATCTCCCTCCACCTTGCCGCCTGATTCAGGGCGTGCTGGTTTGGTACGTCACTGAACAAGAACCTCTAGAATAAGGATGCTGTGCACATATAAGAAAAGGATGCTTCCTGTGTAAGCTCTTCTTTCTGCTTAGCCCAGTGTGGAGGGGTCTCCTTTTGATAAAGCTGCTGTGGATATACTGGGACAGCCTTCCTGATGGGAGTATCACTCATTGCCCAGGAAGGTACAAAGCTGGTAGCCTCTGTGGAGGAGCAGCTCACCATTATGTAGACCACACTGGTTGTGATTCTGAGGTTCATAGAAAATTCCAGGGGTGGTCAGTCCCAATGTAGTGTAAAAGGAGAGCTGTCCCTAAGAACCATAACCAAAGCCATCACTTCCACTGACTATAATTATGACTATAATGGCCTTAGTTAGAGTCATTATCTAAGGAAATCATTGTGAACACCATAGGTCCCTGTTAAAATGGCAATATGTTCCTTGAGAGATAATGCCAAATTACCACTGAACCTATATTTTATAGTATGGATACTTCTTATGACTGCTTATTTATTGAGTGCTACATACATACATTATAACAAATCATCAAAACTACAATAAGATGTAGATATTCTTATTCCCTTTTACAGATGAGAAGAAGGAGGCTCTAGTGAGGTTAAGAAATTGGCTCAAGATGTCATAGAGCTATTAAGAGTCAGAGTAAGCACTTCAGTGCATTGTTATGTATTATCTCAAACCCACCAATATTTTTTAGCAAGAAAGAAGGAACACCCATAAGAGGGATGGTGCCAGTTCTAACATTCTATATATGGGGGTCTTTGGTATGACAGTCTAGGTGAGGTGATATTAATTAAGGGAATTTGCTTTGAACCTGTATTTATCAATACATAACAAGCTCACATTTTAAAAAACTTATTTGGAGTGACTTGGAGAGGAGAGTTGATAGAGCTTATGGGAGAGTTTAAGACCCCCAACTACCCCCTTGGTGCCACACTGAGAAGTTTATCCAAAAGTCTTTTGTAAGAAGCTATCAAGTGCCAGGCTATAGGCTGGTCATTAGAGGTATGGTAGTATGTAGTATTGGAAGGAATGTAATGTGGAAGAGGGATGAAACTCAACTCTAGAAAAAGGGATCAAAACTAAAAAACACATTATATGAAGACCCTCTGCAAAGAATCACTTTCTAGCCATCAGAGTTACTCAAATATGGTGTGGGCACTTCACAGTCCTTCTGTCACTGAGGGTTTCAGACAGAGGTAGGATTCCTCAAGATGGTGTAGAGACAGACTTCCCTGGTGGCGCAGTGGTTAAGAATCTGCCTGCCAGTGCGGGGGACATGGGTTCGAGCTCTGGTCCGGGAAGATCCCACATGCCGTGGAGCAACTAAGCCCATGTGCCACAACTACTGAGCCTGTGTGCCACAACTACTGAAGCCCATGCACCTAGAGCCCATGCTCCACAACAAGAGAAGCCACCACAATGAGAAGCCCGTGCACCACATTATGCGAGTAGGCTCCACTCACCACAACTAGAGAAAGCGCACACGCAGCAACGAAGACCCAATGCAGCCAAAAATAAATAAATATATATATATTTTTTAAAGATGGTGTAGAGAGAATTCTTATCATAACTAAGGCATTGGGTAGGGGTATTTGAAGTTTTATTCTAATTTAAAGAGGTGTGTGTGTGTGTGTGTGTGTGTGTGTGTGTACATATGTCTGAGAAGGGGGGGGTAGAAAGAGAGAGAGAGAACACAGACACAGAGTTTTGGAGGAAGGTAGAGAAGAGATTGAAAGATTCTGGTATATGACTTGCCATCCGAAGGCTGAGTCTGGCTGTGATATTGCGGGAGGAGATTCAGGCTAGCATGGAGAGGAAAAAAGATTATGACCCAGAATAATGAAAAACAGCCAAAGAACAGGAACAAGGGAGGTGGAAAACAGGAGTTTGGTTCTGGGACTAGACAGACCTGGTTCAAATCCCATCTTGCCATCTCTTAGCAGGATGTGCTGAAGCACGTGACTTACACTTCAGAGCCTCAGTTTTCTCACTTATAAAATGAAAAAACATTTCCTTCTTCATATGGTTATTGAGAGGGTTAAATGATATGAATATGTATATAAAGCACCTAAGTATAGTACCAAGGGTATAGGTTGCTCGATAAATGATTATTATTGTCAGATTTTTATTATGAACTATAATTTCCCCTGGGGCCAACCCTCTCCTTGACTTATCTTGGCTGGATTACTCCTAAAGATAAAATGTCACTATTGAGCCAAAAGCCTTAAACGTGGGCAAATCACTTCCGTTCTACAAACTCAGTTTTACCCCCTTATAAATGAAAAGACTGGATTAGATGTTTCTAGAACTCCCTGCTAACCCCACCCTTATATTCTATTTCATTATCACTGTCAGTCACATCTAATTCTCAGGAATCTCCCACGCGGGACCCTGGCTCCCTGCTCTCCCCACCCCACAACGTGTGCATGCGCACACACACACCAGCACTATTCTTTCTGCTCCTCCGTTTCTAGATAAATCCAGCATCTCTGGTTGAGTCATGTTTTTCTATGAAATAAATGAGGTATAAAATTCCTCTTGGACAGAAGCCAAGCTTCTCTAAGTCCTCGAGGGGGAAGCTGCGTCTCTCACTGAGGGCACACCCACACCGGGGAGACTGCGGCAGACACAGGCCTTCTTCTCTGAGACCCCCAAGGGAGAGAGGGAGCCTTTGCCAGATTATGGGATCATTTGAAAGGCCACAACTCCGAAATATCCCAAATTCACAATAGCAGTAAATCCTGTTGTTTCTTTGATCATTCTCATCTAAATGATTATTGTCATCTCTGAGGACTAGAGATTATATATACATATTTTTTACAGTGTTCAAATTTTTATTTTTAAATTTTTATTGGGGTATAGTTGATTTAAAATGTTGTGGTAGTTTCTGCTGTACAACAAAGTGAAAACAGAAATAGAGTCACAGATGTAGAAGACAAACTTATGGTTAACAGGGGGAAAGAGGAGGAGAGGGATAAACTGGGAGATTGGGATTGACACATACATACTACTATATATAAAATAGATAACTAATAAGGACCTACTGTGTAGTACAGGGAACTCTTATCAATATTCCATAATAACCTATATGGGAAAAGAATCTGAAAGAGTGGGTATATGTATATTTAGAGATTTTATCTTTTGCACTACTTTTGAAATTCACGGTATGTGGCCTCCAGACACAGAGCTTTCAAAAAGCCTGAGCACACTCCTCCAGGTTTTCTGGTGTATGAATGCATTTGTGTGTGAGAGAGAATGAGAGAGAGAGAGAGTGTTAGAGGGAGAATACATGGCACCCTGCTGTGATCAGACAACAGTCAGGAAGTTTAGAGTTAACCTTCATATGTCGGCATTCACATAGGAAACCGGGCCTCAATCTCTGCATTCCTGGGTTGCCGTCAGTTTGCCTCAGGATCTCAATGTGCCTTGGTGTCTGTTTCGTGTTTAACTCTGCCCCACATCTGACACCACATGAAACCTGTCACAGTTTTGCTGTTAGAGGGTGGTTAATATCTGAAGAGGGTGGGTGCCCTTACCAAGCACCCCCAGGGGAGATATGGAGCTGGAAAGATAAGGATCAGTGTCATGGAGAAAATGACACAGGCACAAACACCAGAAACTGGTATTTAAACTCCCAATTCATAAGGGACCCCCATATTTTCACATTAGCTGGCCTTGTCTGTTTCCTGTCATCAGCAAACATATGTTCACCATGGAACCAGCCAAGAGCCCGTTTCAACCAGTTGGTATTTCTGTAAGAAGTGGAGGGGAGGAGAAAGGGAGGAGAAACGTTGCATGGCAGGCCTGTGAGGTGCTATAAATAGTTGCCCTTAGAAAGCTCTGGCTTCTCATTTGCATGAAAGATACCACAAAAGCCAATGTGACTCTCTGAGCTGATGCAACTCTCACTCTACCCTCAGGGTACTGCTGGGTGGGCTCTGGGAGAAGAGAGACTTGGTTCAAATCCTGAATTTGCAGCATACTATTGTGTGATCTTGGGAACATAATTTACTTCCATTTTCCAGTTTCGACTCTCCCACTCTGACCACCATCTTCTACCCTTCCAATACGCTGCCTCCATCAATACTTCAACTCCATCAGCACTTTGACTCCGCATCAGGGCCTCCCGTCTGTTGATCTACAAGTGTTTCACCATCCCTCATCACTTTCATGGCCTCTTCTCACTCATTATCCATCTTAAAATTCCATGGTCATTCAGTCATTATTCCCTTGCAAATATCCCTCATTTCCTGTCCCTCTCTTGCTTTAACATACTTGTTTGGCTAAACCACAAATGTAGTTATATTCACTTCTTTGCGTTCTCCTCACCTGCATCTATACAGTTAGATATTATTGGAGAAAAACACATTATTTTACTGACTAACCTCATTAAATTTATGACTACCACCTTCAACTGGACCATACTTCCCTGGTCCATTCATGGTCTACTTTCCTGACTATCTCATGCTTTTTCTACACTCTTCAAACATCTTCACTGATCTTTTCTCTCATTACTGGCCTTGCTTCCTACTTTCCTGAGAAAATGAAGGAATCAGAAGAAATGCACCACAAATTCCCACCTCCACACCCACCCATCTTCCTATATCTGATTTCTGCTACTATGGATAAAACCTCTCCACTCTCAGCTAAGGAAATTCCAGGATGCTGTTATCTCATCTTACTAAAAATCCCTCTTTTGACCTCCCAGTTTCCTCTATAGGTATAGCCCCATTTCTCTTTTTACCTTTACACAATACTCCTTAAAATACTGGCCTGAGCAATAGTCACTATTTCCGAATAATTTTTTCTGTTCTTTTTTGGATTCACACCAATCAAGTTTTTGCTCCAATGAAAGGGCTCTTATTAAGACCACTGGCAACTCCCATGTTGTTGAAATCAATGGTAGACCCTCAGCAGATATTTACAGAGTGGATGAATGAAACATTCTAAGCCTCATTTTCTTCATATGTAACATAAGACAATAATACACACTTTTGGGCTTCCCTGGTGGCTCAGTTGTTGACAGTCTGCCTGCCTTTACAGGGGACACGGGTTCATGCCCTAGTCCAGGAAGATCCCACATGCCGCAGAGTGGCTGGGCCTGTGAGCCATGGCCGCTGAGCCTGCACATCCAGAGTCTGTGCTCCACAACGGGAGAGGCCACAACAGTGAGAGGTCCGCATACCACAAAAAAATAAAATAATAATAATAAAAAATAATACGTACTTTTGAGGGAGGAGATATGGGGATATATGTATACATATAGCTGATTACTTTATGATACAAAAGAAACTAACACACCATTGTAAAGCAATTATACTCCAATAAAGATGTTAAAAAAAATAAAATAAATAACCTCTGATAATTGGCAACTTACTGAACCCCTCTAGGTATTAATTTCCACATCTAAAAAATAGGTTAAATAATGCTATCTATTTTGTAGAGTTGTTCTGAAGATTAAATGTGAAAATTTACATAAAAATATAAAATGGGATCTAATACATATAACATGTATTAAATAAAATTTAACCATTGTTAAAAAAATAATACATACTTTTGAGGTATTGTTATGAGGATTAATCAACATTCCACAGGCAAAGGATTTAGCAGCGTAAGTGCTAAGTTATATGATGAGCAAAGGAATTTTGCTACATTCTGAGAGGAAATATTATAAATATTTCCTGCAAAGCCTGCAAAGCCTCCTTCAATGCTGAACGGAAAAGGAAAGGTATTGATCATATAAGGTAACTACCCCTGGCCCTAATGGAAAGGCTTCTTCCAGTTCCTATAAAGAGGAGGAATTTCATTTTCCTAACTTGGATATTAAATGTTTCTCTTCACTGAAAGATGAGAATTTATATTGTTTGTTAATGAGATTGTGGGACGTCTTTTCAGAGAGGGCAAGAGTCAGGATCTGGGTAAAAGAGATATCAGCACATTGAGTTTGTTCATGAAATACATCCCAGAATATGCAGAATATGCATGAAACCATTTGAGAATAAGTGAAATCTGGAGAGAGAGAGAGAGAGAGAGAGAGAGAGAGAGAGAAAAGAAGGAAGGAAGGAAGGAGAGAAAGGAACAAAGAAGAGAAAAAAAGAAAGAAATAGAAAGGCAAAGAGAGGTGACCAAGAAATGAGCTTAAGCTGTTGGTTGGAGTCATTAAAAGGATGGGCTGGCCAAGCCAATCCACAGGCAAGTAGATGAGCCAGGGAAAGCATACTAGGGGATTCAGTGTTTCTCTACAAGAATCCCATTATACCCTTTTGGAGGAGATATACATTTCTGAAAACTTGTAGGGCAATTTGGCAATGTGTATTTTAAAAGTTTGAAACAGGGACTTCCCTGGTGGCACAGTTGTTAAGAATCTGCCTGGCAATGCAGCGGACATGGGTTCAAGCCCTGGTCTGGGAAGATCCCACATGCCGCAGAGCAACTATGTCCATGAGCCACAACTACTGAGACTGCACTCTAGAGCCAGAAAGCCACAATTACTGAGCCCAAGAGCCACAACTGTTGAAGTCCGCACACCTAGAGCCTGTGGTCCACAACAAGAGAAGCCACCACAATGAGAAGACTGCACACGGCAACAAAGACCGAACGCAGCCAAAAATATATAAATAAATAAATTTATTTAAAAAAAAAGTTTGAAACAAACATGTCTTTTGATCTAGTCACTCGATTTCTAGGAACGTATCCTGAGGAATAATAATAGATGTATACAGAGATTTAGTTACAAGGCAGTTTCCTACAACACAAGTCCATTGTGTATTAAAAAAAGTCTAAGTGTCTCCCAGTAAGGAATTGGTTAAGTAAATTACTCTGTATAATGGCATTCAATGCAGCCATTTAAAAAATATGCTGGAGATTATATTTCTTGATGTTGAAATATGTTCACAACCTATTGTTAAGTTAAAAACCAGGTTATAAAAAATAAACAAATGGGACCTAATGAAACTTAAAAGCTTTTGCACAACAAAGGAAACCATAAACAAGATGAAAAGACAACCTTCAGAATGGGAGAAAATATTTGCAAATGAAGTAACTGACAAAGGATTAATCTCCAAAGTTTACAAGCTCATGCAGCTCAATATCAAAAAAACAAACAATCCAATCCAAAAATGGGCAGAAGATCTAAATAGACATTTCTCCAAAGAAGATATACAGATTGCCACCAAACACATGAAAGAATGCTCAACATCATTAATCATTAGAGAAATGCAAATCAAAACTACAATGAAGTATCACGTCACACCAGTCAGAATGGCCATCATCAAAAAATCTAGAAACAATAAATGCTGGAGAGGGTGTGGAGAAAAGGGAACCCTCTTGCACTGTTGATGGGAATGTAAATTGATACAGCCATTATGGAGAACAATATGGAGGTTCCTTAAAAAACGAAAAATAGAACTACCATGCAACCCAGCAATCACACTACAGGGAATATACCCTGAGAAAACCATAATTCAAAAAGAGTCATGTACCACAATGTTCATTGTAGCTCTATTTACAATAGCCAGGACATGGAAGCAACCTAAGTGCCCATTGACAGATGAATGGATAAAGAAGAGGTGGGACATATATACAATGGAATATTATTCAACCATAAAAAGAAAGGAAATTGAGTTATTTGTATTGAGATGGATGGACCTAGAGTCTTTCATACAGATAAAGTAAGTCAGAAAGAGAAAAACAAATACCACATGCTGACACATATATATGTAATATAAAGGGGAAAAAAATGGTTATGAAGAACCTAGGGGAGAGGGCAGACAGCAGAAGCAAGAAGAAATACAATCCAGCAGCCTGTGGAACAAAAACCACATTCACAGAAAGATATACAAGATGAAAAGGCAAAGGGCTATGTACCAGATGAAGGAACAAGATAAGACCACAGAAAAACAACTAAATGAAGTGGAGATAGGCAACCTTCCAGAAAAGGAATTCAGAATAATGATAGTGAAGATGATCCAGCACCTTGGAAAAAGAATGGAGGCAAAGATCAAGAAGATACAAGAAATGTTTAACAAAGACCTAGATGAATTAAAGAACAAACAAACAGAGATGAACAATACAATAACTGAAATGAAAACTACACTAGAAGGAACCAATAGCAGAATAACTGAGGCAACAGAATGGATAAGTGATCTGAAAGAGGGAATGGTGGAATTCACTGCTGCAGAAGAGAATAAAGAAAAAAGAATGAAAAGAAATGAAGACAGCCTAAGAGACCTCTGGGACAACATTAAACACAGCAACATTCTTATCGTAGGGGTCCCAGAAGGAGAAGAGAGAGAGAAAGGACCTGAGAAAATACTTGAAGAGATTATTGTTGAAAACTTCCTTAACATAGGAAAGGAAAGAGCAACCCAAGTCTAGGGAGCACAGACAGTCCCATACAGGATAAAGCCAAGGAGAAACATGCCGAGACACATAGTAATCAAATTGGCAAAAATTAAAGACAAAGAAAAATTACTGAAAGCAGCAAGGGAAAAATGACAAATAACATACAAGGGAACTCCCATAAGGTTAACAGCTGATTTCTCAGCAGAAACTCTACAAGCCAGAAGGGAGTGGCATGATATACTGAAAGTGATGAAAGGGAGGAACCTACAACCAAGATTACTCTACCCGGCAAGAATCTCATTCAGATTTGATGGAGAAATCAAAAGCCTTACAGACAAGCAAAAGCTAAGAGAATTCAACACCACCAAACCAGCTCTACAACAAATTCTAAAGGAACTTCTCTAAGTGGGAAACACAAGAGAAGAAAAGGACCTACATAAACAAACCTAAAACAATTAAGAAAATGGGAATAGAAACATACATATTGATAATTACCCTAAACATGAATGGATTAAATGCTCCAACCAAAAGACATAGGCTTGCTGAATGGATACAAAAACAAGACCCATATATATGCTGTCTACAAGAGACCCACTTCAGACCTAGGGAAACATTCAGATTGAAAGTGAGAGGATGGGAAAAGATATTCCATGCAAATGGAAATCAAAAGAAAGCTGGAGTAGCAATACTCATATCAGATAAAATAGACTTTAAAATAATGTTACAAGAGACAAGGAAGGACACTACATAATGATCAAGGGATCAATCCAAGAAGAAGACATGACAATTATAAATATATATGCCCCTAACATAGGAGCACCACAATACATAAGGCAACTGCTAACGCTATAAAACAGGAAATCGACAATAACACAATAAGAGTGGGGACCTTAACACTTACACCAATGGACACATCATCCAAAATGAAAATAAATAAGGAAACAGAAACTTTAAATGACACAATAGACCAGATAGATTTAATTGATATTTATAGAACATTGCATCCAAAAACAGCAGATTACACTTTCTTCACAAGTGTGCACGTAACATTCTCCAGTATAGATCACATCTTGAGTCACAAATCAAGCCTCAGTAAATTTAAGAAAATTGAAATCATACTAAGCATCTTTTCTGACCACAATGCAATGAGATTAGAAATCAATTACAGGGAAAAAAAGTAAAAAACAGAAACACATGGAGACTAAACAATACGTTACTAAATAACCAAGAGATCACTGAAGAAAACAAAGTGGAAATCAAAACATACCTAGAGAAAAATGAAAACACGATGGTCCAAAACCTATGGGATGCAGCAAAAGCAGTTCTAAGAGGGAAGTTTATAGCTATACAAGCCTACCTCAAGAAACAAGAAAAATCTCAAATAAACAATGTAACTTTACACCTAAAGGGACTAGAGAAAGAAGAACAAACAAAACCCAAAGTTAGCAGAGGAAAGAAATCATCAAGATAGGGCAGAAAAAAATGAAATAGAAACAAAGAAAACAATAGCAAAGATCAATAAAACTAAAAGCTGGTTCTTTGAGAAGATAAACAAAATTAATAAACCATTAGCCAGCCTCATCAGGAAAAAGAGGGAGAGTACTCAAATCAATAAAATTAGAAATGAAAAAGAAGTTACAACAGACACTGCAGAAATACAAAGCATCCTAAGAGACTACTACAAGGAACTCTATGCCAATAAAATGGACAACTTGGAAGAAACTGACAAATTCTTAGAAAGGAATAACTTTCCAAGACTGAACCAGGAAGAAATAGAAAATATGAACAGACCAATCACAAGCAATGAAATTGAAACTGTGATTAAAAATCTTCCAACATGCAAAATTCCAGGACCAGATGGCTTCACAGGTGAATTCTACCAAATATTTAGAAAAGAGCTAACACCCACCTTTCTCAAACTCTTCCAAAAAATTGCAAAGGAGTGAATACTTCCAAACTCATTCTATGAGGCAACCATCACCCTGATATGAAAACCAGACAAAGATACTACAAAAAAGGAAAATTCCAGACCAATATCACTGATGAATATAGATGCAAAAATCCACAACAAAATACTAGCAAACAGAATCCAACAACACATTAAAAGGATTATACACCATGATCAAGTGGGATTTATCCCAGGGATGCAAGGATTCTTCAATATACGCAAATCAATCAATGTGATACACCATATTAACAAACTGAAGAAGAAAAAACATATGATCACCTCAATAGATGTAGAAAAAACTTTTGACAAAATTCAACACCCATTTATGTTAAAAACTGTCCAGAAAGTGGGCATATAGGGAACCTACCTTAACATAATAAAGGCCATATATGACAAACCGACAGCAAACACCATTCTCAGTGGTGAAAAATGAAAGCATTTCCTCTAAGATCAGTAACAAAACAAGGGTATCCACTCTCACCACTATTATTCAACACAGTTTTGGAAGGCCTAGCCATGGCATTCGGAAAAGAAAAAGAAACAAAAGGAATACAAATTGGAAAAGAAGAAGTAAAACTGTCACTGTTAGCAGATGACATGATACTATACATAGAGAATCCTAAAGATGCTACCAGAAAACTACTAGAGCTAATCAATGAATTTGGTAAAGTTGCAGGATACAAAAGTAATGCACAGAAATCTCTTGCATTCCTATACACTAATGATAAAAAATCTGAAAGAGAAATTAAGGAAACACTCCCATTTACCATTGCAACAAAAAGAATAAAATACCTAGGAATAAACTTACCCAGGGAGACAGAAAACCTGTATGCAGAAAACTATAAGACACTGATGAAAGAAATTAAAGATGATACCAACAGATAGAGAGAGATACCATGTTCTTGGATTGGAAGAATCAATACTGTGAAAATAACTATACTACCCAAAGCAATCTACAGATTCAATGCAATTGTTATTAAATTACCAATGGCATTTTTTACTCAAGTAGAACAAAACATCTTAAAATTTGTTTGGAGACACAAGAGACCTCGAATAGCCAAAGCAGTCTTGAGGGAAAAAACGGAGCTGGAGGAATCAGACTCCCTGTCTTCAGACTATACTACAAAGCTACACTAATCAAGACAATATGTTACTGGCACAAAAACAGAAACATAGATCAATGGAACAAGATAGAAAGCCCAGAGATAAACCCATGCACCTATGGTCAACTAATCTATGACAAAAGAGGCAAGGATGTACAATGGAGAAAAGACAGTCTATTCAATAAGTGGTGCTGGGAAAACTGGACAGCTACATGTAAAAGAATGAAATTAGAACACTCCCTAACACCATACACAAACATAAACTCAAAATGGATTAGAGACCTAAATGTAAGACCGGACAGTATAAAACTCTCAGAGGAAAACATAGGAAGAACACTCTTTGACATAAATCACAGCAACATCTTTTTTGATCCACCTCCTAGAGTAATGGAAATAAAAACAAAAATAAACAAATGGGACCTAATGAAACTTAAAACCTTTTGCACAGCAAAAGAAACCATAAACACGATGAAAAGACAACCCTAAGAATGGGAGAAAATATTTGCCAACAAATCAACAGACAAAGGATTCATCTCCAAAATATATAAACAGCTCATGCATCTCAATATTAAAAAAACAAACAACCCAATCCAAAAATGGGCAGAAGACCTAAATAGACATTTCTCCAAAGAAGACATACAGATGGCAAAGAAGCACATGAAAATCTGCTCAACATCACTAATTATTAGAGAAATGCAAATCAAAACTAAAATGAGGTATCACCTCACACCAGTTAGAATGGGCACCATCAGAAAATCTACAAATAACAAATAGTGGAGTGGATGTGGAGAAAATGGAACCCTCTTGCACTGTTAGTGGGAATGTAAATTGATACAGCCACTATGGAGAACAGTATGGAGGTTCCTTAAAAAACTAAAAATAGAATTACCATATGATCCAGCAACCCCACTACTGGGCATATACCCAGAGAAAACCATAATTCAAAAAGACACATGCACCCCAATGTTCATTGCAGCACTATTTACATTAGCCAGGTCATGGGAGCAGCCTAAATGCCCATCGACAGACAAATGGATAAAGAAGAAGTGGTACATATATACAATGGAATATTACTCAGCCATAAAAAGGAATGAAACTGGGTCATTTTTTGAGATGTGGATGGATACGGAGACTGTCATACAGAGTGAAGTAAGTCAGAAAGAGAAAAACAAATATCATATATTCATACATATATGTGGAACCTAGAAAAATGCTACAGATGAACTGGTTTGCAGGACAGAAATTGAGACACAGATATAGAGAACAAACATATGGACACCAAGCGGGGAAAACGGCAGGGTGGTACGGGTGGTCGTGTGATGAATTGGGTGATTAGGATTGACATGTATACACTGATGTTCATAACATTGATGACTAATAAGAACCTGCTGTATTAAAAAATAAATAATTTTTTTAAAAAAGAGATTAATAAGTCCTGGGAATATAATGCATGGCATGGTGACGACAGCTAGTAATACTGTATTGCATATTTGAAAGTTGCTAAGAGAGTAGATCTGAAAATTTCCCATCAGAAAAAGAAATTATGTATCTAACTGTGGTTAGACAGATGTTAACTAGTCTTATTGTGGTGATCATTTTGCAATATATACAAGTATTAAATCATTATGCTGTACACCTGAAACTAATATAATATCAATTATACCTCAATAATAAAAATCATTGCTTTTTATTTTAAAGAAAAGAAAAAACAATGATTCTTCATTCCCTTCTTCCCCTCACCCCTGATAATTACTATTCTACTTTCTGTCGCTATGAATTTGACTATCCTAGGTACCTCGTATAAGTTGAAACATACAATATTTGTGCTTTTGTGTCTGGCTTATTTACCTTAGCATAATGTTTTCACGATGGATCCATGTTGTAGCATGTATCAGAATTTGATTCCTTTTTAAAGCTGAATAAAAAAAGAACATAGGGGCAGGACAGGAATAAAGACACAGTTGTAGATAATGGACTTGAGGACACTGGGAGGGGGAAGGGTAAGCTGGGATGAAGTGAGAGAGTCGCATGGACTTATATATACTACCAAAATAGATAGCTAGTGGGAAGCAGCCACATAGCACAGGGAAATCAGCTCGGTGCTTTGTGAGCACCTAGAGGGATGGGAAAGGGAAGGTGGGAGGGAGACGCTAGAGGGATATGGGGGTGCACCTAGAGGGATGGGAAAGGGAAGGTGGGAGGGAGACGCTAGAGGGAGGAGATATGGGGATATATGTACATGTATAACTGATTCACTTTGTTATAAAGCAGAAACTAATGCACCATTGTAAAACAATTATACTCCAATAAAGGTGTTTAGAAAAATTTAAAAATAAATAAATAAAAATAAAAACCAAGTTATAAAACAGTATGTAAAGAATGATTTACATTTTTGTAAATTTACAGGGAAAAAAGTTTAAAAGAATATACAACCAAATATTAATAGTTGTGGGATGACAAGTGATTTTCATTTTCTTTTTACTTATTCACATTTTACAATTTTTCTACAAGTATGCATTATTTACATAATAAATTTTAAACACATAAAGCAAAGTTGTCCCACCAGTTAGTTTAGAATCAACATCACTTTTACCTTTCCTCTTGCCCCCTAATGACCATATGCAAATAAGATCTGAAAAGGGAGATATACACAAGTTAATAGATGTACAGCAGGGGGAGAATGATTAGAGATATTTGAGAAGAGTGTCCCTCCATTTATTCATCAAATATTCATAAATATGAACCATGTCCTGAGCACTGTACCATTATCCAGCCAAGAATGAGAGTCATGTGCACCCCCTACCTCATGTATTTTTTCATCCACTGGAGAAAACAGAAGTTAGGTAAGTAATTATGTAAGTATGAGGACTGTCAGAGAAGAAAAGTTCAAAACTTCACATGTGACAGGAGCACATAAAAGGATTGAACCCAGTCTAGGTGCACATAAAAGGCTTCTCTGGGTGAGTAATATTTAAGCTAAGACCTGAGGCTGAGTAAATTTGGCCACACATAGAGGAGGGAAGAGAATTCAGGGCAAAGGGAGGGAAGAAAATTCTCAGCAGAGAAACCAGCATGTCTGAAAGGCCCCGAGTCAACAATAAAACAGAGCACATCTGAGGCAATGAAAGAGCACATGAGCCCGGAGAACCCGTAGGGAGCAGGGAGAGACAGGTGTGCCTCTAGGCAGAGAGTTCGTGGGGCTTTAGCACTAGTCCGAGGGTGCTCAATGGGAACGCTGGTTAACCCCATGTGAAAGGAATAAATGAGCCACATCTAAACTAGATGGACAATGGAGAGTTCTGGAAGGTGTCGGCTCTAATATTATTTTATACCAGCAACATCACTCCAGAGCCAGACATCGCTCTGTGTTACACATGCATGACCTCACTTCAACTTGTCCACCATTTTATGAGGTGAGTCCTCTTATCACCCCAATTTTATGTATCAGGAAACTAAGGCTTGGAGAGGTTAAGTGATTTTCCCAAATCAAAAGGCAAGTGAATAGCAGAGGGGGAGTTCAAACCCAAGAAAGTCCATGTTGGCCCCTAAAAGGATTAAGAGAGATAAAGGAAATTAAGAGAGAGAAAGCAAGGAAAATTCCATTTCTTTCATTTTATAAACGAAGTTCAATTTTAAGTCCTTGATTTAATGAGCTGGTGAGAAACGTGAAATCAGCCTTCTCAAAGTTTCCTGCTCTTTCTGGGACTGTGCTCCAGCTGTGGGGTTTCATGCAGTACCGTGGTTCTGGGGTGTCCTCTCTCCTCTGGTCGTCTGTTTGCGGTGCCTGTGATGAGTCCTCTCCCCTGGTACTCTTCAGCCCCCAGACATGGGGCAGAGGAGCATTTGGTGAGGCTGGAGTTCTCAGGCCTGGGACATAGCTTTCCTGGTTCCACATGCTGAGGTCCTAACACAACCTCTCGGGGCTGTGAGGACACAGCCTTCCCTTTCCTCGCTACCCCTTGCACCGTTAGCCTGGGGGGAACCTCTCTCTTCCATGTTGTCTTCAGAGACGTCCCCTGATTCCTGGACCCTGGCCTGCTCAGTTAATTTAGGCTTTTGGAAAGAAATCCATAGAAGGAAATGCCTTGACAGACAGGTCAGAGGCAGCCTAGTCCTAAGTAACTCCCAGGGATTATTGCCCTTGGGTTGACTTTATTCTCAGAAGCGCTTGCTGTGGGTTTCCTCAGGATCCTCTTAGCATACCCTCTATGAACACCTGTACCCCTGCCCTCCAGGCCCATTCACTAGATTTCAGATCCATGGGAAGGAGCACACTGACACTGAGTTTGGCCTGATTTCTGCCTACCTGATCTCTACCATGTTGTGTCTCTGGGAAACTATCAGTGTGGTGTGAATGCACATTGGTCTATTGCTGGTCTCTAGAGATATACTGACCTTGCAGACCTCAGTCACAAACACAAACTGTAGCAGCAGTCAGGAGCCCTGGTTCTAGCAGTGTGACTTTATACAAGTTACTTCACGTCTGGTTTTACTCTCAGTGTTTACAAAATGAACTAATTGGATGACTGATGATGATTCAACAAAGGCCCTCTGGTATTGCATAACCTTATGGGGCCAGGAAGATTCAGAGAGGAGAGAAGAGAAGCTGGCGTGGGAATGGGTCAAAGGAGTAAGTAGCTGGCCTTGGTTAAGGAGAGGTGGGTGCAAGTCAGAGAAGATTCCCAGAGGAGGAAGACTCAGGTCTTGAAAGATGAACGGGAGTTTTCAAGAATGAGCAGGGCAGGCTTTCTGGACCACGGGAATAAACAAAGGCTCAGATGTGTGACCAGGCTGGTGTGGACAGGGGCCTGTGAGTGTGGCAGGAGCCAAGATTGGTGTAAGCGAGGAGAAGCCACAGAATGTGAGTCTGGAGAGTGAGCAGGGCCAGACGGTGAAGGGCTGTATGTGACTAAGGAGTTGGGACTGTGTTCTAAGGGAAAGCAGAACGATTGAAAGTTTTGTGTTTTTTAAAAAACTTTTTACTGGTGTATAGTCGATTTACAATGTTGTATTAGTTTCAGGTGTACAGTGGTACAGCCACTATGGAGAACAGTATGGAGGTTCCTTAAAAACCTAAAAATAGAACTGCCATACGACCCAGCAATCCCACTCCTAGGCATATACCCAGAGAAAACCACTGACGGTTTTAAGTTAGAGAACTAACAGATACAGATGTTTAGAAAGCTCACTCTTATGGCAGTGTTGAGGATATTCAAGAGAGCCGGGCAGGAAGCAGGGAGACCAATGAGAAGACGCTGTTGTAACCCCAAAGGAGAGTGAGACTTGAGGTAGGGGGTACTCCAACACAGAGAATGCAGACCGAGTAGTCAGGAGGTAGCAGCTGGCTGACTGATTCCGGGAGAGGGAGAGGTGCCTGACCAACTGTGAAGACCCACTGAGACCAGGGTGGAGGGCTGGCTTGGATGGGGAAATCATGGATTCTGGACTGGTCATGTCTGATTTGTGATGCCATTCACTTCATTCCTGAAGTGGATTTTCTGACAGGCAGTAAGATGTAGCATGTCTAACGCTCAAGAGGTAGGTCTGGTTGAAAGACGTGTTTGAGAGCTATGTTCTCTGAAATCATGGGTTTGGATGAGACCACCAGTGAGGAACTGTAGGGTTAAAAGGGAGAAGAGGGGCTTCCCGGGTGGTGCAGTGGTTGAGAATCTGCCTGCTAGTGCAGGCGACAGGGGTTCGAGCCCTGGTCTGGGAAGATCCCACATGCCAAGGAGCAACTAGGCCCGTGAGCCACAACTACCAAGCCTGAGCATCTGGAGCCTGTGCTCTGCAACAAGAGAGGCCGCGATAGTGAGAGGCCCACGCACTGCGATGAAGAGTGGCCCCTGCTCGCTGCAACTAGAGAAAGCCCTCGCACAGAAACGAAGACCCAACACAGCCAAAAGAAAGAAAGAAAGAAAGAAAGGAAGAAAGGAAGAAAATAAGAAGCTTTCATTTAAAAAAAAAAAAAAAGGGAGAAGAGGACCAAGGCTGGGCCTTAGGGCACCAGCACTTAGGGTGCACATGGAAGAGAAGGAGCCAACAATAGACAAGCTGAAAACAATGGCCAGAGAACAGGAAGAGGAGGACCGAGTTGTTCTTCTCGTTTATATCTTTCTTTCTTACAGTTGGAGGACCAGATGGAACATCACATTTGGTTATTTGGGAAAGAGAAGGATCTCTTTGGATATATCCAGGTAGGAATGAAGGGAGTAGGAGGTGGAAGGATGAGAGTGGGGGGTGGGGAGTAGGGAACAGTGCCCAGAGTGATTTGGGAAGTGAAGGGAAAATGCTATATAATCACACTACTGGAAAAAGACATGTGAGACACTTTAGACCTAGACCTAGAGTGAAATGTTCGCCATTTAGTTTGTGACATAGGTGGAATTGTCATTAATCACAGGGACATAGAATCATCTCCTTCTAGCAGGCTCTCCTTACGGCAATTTCAAGTATAGGTCTCGAAGGGCTAGGTTAGAATCATCTAGGTATGCTTTGGCTCTGCATATTGTCAGAAGCAAAGTATTTTTAAGTGATGAGCCAGAGATCACCACAATCAAGCCAGCAGTAGTCAGCTTCCAGGCAGGCTGCATGCTCAGCTCTGCCTTGATATAAGTCATGTGCACCAAGGGCCACAAGGGGTGGACCTGGATGGGATTCTTTGAACCTGCACCCCAGACATATGGTCATATGTGGCTATCTTGCTTCACAAGAGGGCAGTTATGTCCAATTCTATACTCTTTGCAATCTGATCTTCAGACAAGTGACTTGAGCAAAGTGGGTTGTTGGTTTGGGGGAGGGGAACTGTAGTGTAGGTATCAAAATAAACCCTTTCTCTGTGCCACACAATCCCACGGATAAAGCTAACTCCCCAGGTGTGAGTTGCTGAGTACACCTTTTATCAACAGCTGTTCAGTGGCTCTGCTAAAAAGGTAATGCCCACAGTTAATGGATTCCAGAGTTATAATGCAGCATACACTTAAGTGAGAACAGGGCACCTGAGAAAGTTCAGCAAAGTTTTTCAGGAACAATACATTGATTTTCAGACCTTTGGAATTTACTACTGACACTCAGAGAAGGTGCCTTCTTTGACAGTCAGGAGCATCATCCAACCTGAAGCTGCCTGGCACCTGAGAGGTGAGCTGGTCACCAGGCTGCACCCTTGCCACCCTCACCCCCACCCCTCCAGACTGCTGCTCTGGAAACAAAGACTCCTTCTTTTCCTTCAGTGTAGCTTGTACTTCCTTTTAGTTCTTTTGCCCTCTGGACTCTGCCTACCTCAGGGACTTTGAACTTGCTTTGTACTCTGCTTGAACTCTTTCTTTGCCGATATCCCTATGACTCACCTACTTTCTCTAGGTGTCTGTCCAATAATCACCTTACTATTAGGTCATATGGAATATCAAACCCAATTTTAAAATGGCAATCCCCTGAACTGGTTCAGTTTCTGGACTGTCTCATTTTCATGCAAATGTGGACCCTAAAGCACATCACAATGACTCAGAACTGGAACTTTGATCTTTTCTCTATTTTTGCCCAGAAAACTTTTGTCTATACCAAAGTTTACTTAAGTTTGGGGGTAGATAGATGGGGTGGTTTGCATCACAGCACAGCAAACAATTTCAAATGGAATATTAAACATCCCTATTCTTAGGAATATTTGGCCACTCAGCTCTGGGGAAAGTTTTTGCGGGGATGTACCACCCCTTTCAATAACCTCACCTCTCTTCATGCTACTGTCACCCCTTTTCATCCTCTCATCCTCTTTCTGCTCCAACTCATTTTTCCCTTAGGAACTCATATTTTTTTTAATCTGAGTTTATCTCTCTCCAGATCCTACTCACAAACCCCAGACCCATCTTTCAGATCTAAGCCTATTAACATGCACATCTGAATGAAAGTGTCTTTCATGTCATAAGAGCCCTCCTGCTCTGACTGCAACTATATATGTTAACAACAATAGAAGGTGGAAGCTGGGAGAAATGAGTGGAGGGGTCAAAGGTGAAAAAAAAAATGTAGCAAGAGTTTACCTCTGTTATGGTGTGGAAGAAATTCAGTCTTGGGTTACATTGCAGGGTGTTCGGTGGGTCCATTCATCTCTGTTTTTTGTAAACCCAAGAAACCCTTCTTTTCTTTGTATGAGTTCATCATACATTGTCCTGAATACAAATAAGGTGACTCCACCAGAAGGGTGACATTTACTTGAGTGTTTGCTTACATGCTTTACAGTCTAGAGGTTCAAGGAGTGCTGAGATAAGTCTCCATACCTGTTTGTCAGAGGCTGTGGGCAGCTGGCAAAGCTCAGCACACAGTAGGTGCTCCATACATCCAACTGGGTGAAGGGAGAGACGAGGACAGTGTAAGTTCAGCTTCACTGAGGTGTTTGGATGATACACAGGCTACAGTAGCAGAGCATTGAGAAAAAGACAGAGGAGGGAGTGTGGACTCTATTTTCCGCAACCCGTGTAGGGGTGGGACCATTGAGGATGCTGTCAGGATGGTGGGGACATTAGACACATTTGGCTTTAGCACTTCCTCAAAAAGAAATGTGTGTAGACAGACACACGCTGAGTAAATGCATTCTCCGTTCTCCAGTGGTGCCAAACCAATGGCATGATGGTATTTGGCTGGAAATGATTTTCCAAAAGCATGATGAACATCATCTATGTGCCTGAATCATGGTGGGCTAACTAAAGTGTTGATTTTTTTCTTCTGCCTGGAATTTGAGCATCTTCATTGGGTAGAACTGCTCACTTTATCCTTCTCAGGTGCTGGCTGAAGCCTGGGCTTCAGAATGAGAGAGAACCTGTATTCACCACTAACTGGCTGGGTGATCTTGAACAAGGTACTTAATCCCTCTGAACCTTTATGTCTTGAGCTGAAAAGTAGAGAGAATGCCACCCAGATGATAGAATTTATTGTGGCGATAAATTAGAGTATGTGGAAGTACCTAAGCAGAGCTTTGGTTACAGAGGGGGCTCCTGATGAGGGATAGTTCCTCTGGCTGAACAAATAACAAAGAAATTAATTGCTACTTCTCAAGCTTTCAAATTGCTGAAGTAAGCACATGTGCAAAATGCTACAGACACAAGAGCATGTACCTAACTCTGAGGCGATGGAAGGGCCTCAGGCAGGAGGTGACAAGTGAGTGGGTACTGATGGGGCAGCAGAGGTGGGGCAAGTGGAAAGAAGCAGAAAGCATTTAGGCAGAGGGAGCATCACTCAGAACAGACAGGCAACTTGAAAGTAATTTACAGACTCTGGAAATAAAAGGACGTTTCACATGACTGAGAAAAAAAGCGGGTGGGTGGGTTGTGGCTGGTGAGCCTGAGAAGGAAAGCCGGACATCCTGGGATGTGGGGACAGATTCTGAGCTGGCAGCTGGCACAGTCAGGTCTCTGTTTAGAGGGAAACCTGGCCAATGCAGAGGATGAACTGGAGTTGGGGGAGGCTGAAGACTAGGAGATGTATTATAATTATTTAATTTTGTCACTAGCAGCAGTAACAACTACTCTTTATAGAGTATCTGTAATCTGTCAGGTGGAACACACAGCTTTCGTGTTTCTACCTGTGTCTACCTCATAGAGCTGACCCGAGCTCTATGAGGTAGACACATTTATTCCCAATTACAGTTGAGGAAATTGAGATACAAAGAGGTTAAGGAACTTGCCAGGTCACATGATGAGTAATTTCTGCAGCTGGAATTTGAACCCAGGTGTATGTTTTACTCCCAGGCCTGTGCTATCCTGCTGCTCCTGGTCAACAAACAGATAGAGGAGGGAGTCCTACCTTTGAGACACAGGTCAGTGGTGGGGCCTCTGCTGCCCTTTTCAGAGCTCTGATGACAACTGCCTTCCTGCCTGTTCCTCACTCACGTTTGTGGCTACAGAGACTTGCCCACCTGGGGTGGCCTTACCACCTCAAGTTTTTTTTTTTTTTTGGCATTACGTGGGCCTCTCACTGTTGTGGCCTCTCCCATTGCGGAGCACAGGCTCTGGACACGCAGGCTCAGCGGCCATGGCCCATGGGCCCAGCCACTCCATGGCATGTGGGATCTTCCCGGACAGGGGCACGAACCTGTGTCCCCTGCATCAGCAGGCAGACTCTCAACCACTGCGCAACCAGAGAAGCCCACCACCTCAATTTTTACCCATCCCATAAAG
Source organism: Lipotes vexillifer (assembly GCF_000442215.2). Lineage (NCBI taxonomy): Eukaryota > Metazoa > Chordata > Mammalia > Artiodactyla > Lipotidae > Lipotes > Lipotes vexillifer. The sequence goes on along the minus strand of NW_006796844.1, from coordinate 41,782 downwards.
ACACACACACACACACACACACACACACACACACACACACATGCATACCGTATTTTGACCCTCAATGTTACTTTTGTTTAAACTACATCCTCATTCTGCCTCACTTCTTGGATACTATAGTTTTACTGAATCTTCCCTCAGTGTCTGCAGTTTGGACTGCCTCCGCTACCTGCTCCAGCCTAGTAAAGAGCCAGACTCTTGGTCCTCAGCCTTCCTAGTCTGACTATCCTGAAATAATGTTCAGGCTATTCCCACTCCAGTCCCAAGATGTGAAACAATTATTGTATATTTAGTTCACCTCAAGTTTAGAGGAAAGGTCACAAAACTGAGGGTCAAAACATCTTGGTTCAACCCCCAGCTCTGCCACTTCCTGGAAGCATGTCTTGAGCAGATTCCAGAATTTCCATGAATGTACTAATTAGGATACTTGAGAACAAGCAACAAAAACCTACTCTTGTGTATGTAAAATTCATGGAAAGGACACAAATAGCTCACAGAATCAAATAGTCAAATGACCTGGCCTTGGGAAGGACAGGAAGAAAGAGCCCTCTAGGGATCTCAATAGCAGTGACTTATAGTCTCTCCAGGGCTGGCCAATAGGCCCCACTTTCTGTGTCATGATGGTCATCTGAATTATAATCTCCAGGGGATTGCTTGCCTTGGGTCAAGTGACCATGTTCCTTGATGTCCCTATGACTGACAACACACTAGAATCACATGGCATGAGGAAGGAACATTTTCCCCAAGGAAAAGCAGAACACTACTGTTAGCATAAGAAAAAAGGGAATCTGGGCAAGTGTGAAAAATCATTATTCTCTACTCTGAGACTCAGCTGCCATGTAAAAAGAGATGTGGTGTGATGTGGGACTATTGTGCCTATTCAAAAGATTGCTGTTTTGAGGATCACATCAACTATGAATAATTCTTCCAACTGCAAGACAATATACAATGTAAAGGTTGATATTTTTTTCTTATACATTAAAAAGCAGAGCTAGGGTTTCCCTGGTGGCACAGTGGTTGAGAGTCCGCCTGCCAATGCAAGGGACACGGGTTCGTGCCCTGGTCTGGGAAGAGCCCACATGCCATGGAGCAGCTGGGCCCGTGAGCCATGGCCGCTGAGACTGTGCGTCTGGAGCCTGTGCTCCACAATGGGAGAGGCCACAACAGTGAGAGGCCTGCGTACTGCAAAAAAATAAAAAAGCAGAGCTAGATTTTAAAGGACTTCTACCTTAAAATGTTAAAGGACACTTTACTCCCTTCCCCTCCCTGAAGTCAATTAAAAACTACAAAAGAATGAAAAACAGAGAAATTACTATCTTCAGGAAAACTAGGGAACAAATCACCTGTAAGTCCCCAGACAAAAATGTTCAAGAAAAATAAAATCTTCCAAGAAGAAACATGTCTTTACAGATAATGTGTAGAATACAGAGTTCTCAAATAGTAGTTGGTACAAAGGTCCATCCAGTGATTGCTGACACAAATTTTCAATGCCTATGGGTGTGGGAGGGCCCCAGGAGCATCCCTGAATCCATTCCACATTCCAGGATGGCAGAAGAGACAGGGAAGGATGCACTACAGATGTGTCACCTCTTAAAGACACTACTGGAAGGATGGTGGGAAAAGGAGAGAAAACAAGCAACAGCAGGTTTGCTCTTGTAGTGATCTGGACAAATCACCACAGAGAACACCTGTTACATAGAGGGCTTCATTATACATCATTCTTATCCTATCTTACCTTAAAGGAACAACACCAAAAGCTGAATAGATGTATTCCTAGGCAGAGGAGGCAGCATAGGAGAAAGAAGGCATTGTGAGACAATACACCTGAACTGAAGTTGCCAACCAGCCCATCCCTCTGCCTTCCATGCCTTTAACACTATTCTCTAGTAACTGGCTCTCCCTGATGGATTGCCCCCCTTCAGTGATGAATAATTATCAGAAACAATCCAGCATGAGATCTATACTTAGGTAACAACCAGAAAGAGAGGGAGAGAGAAGAAGTTGATCAAATAAAAATATACATAAAGGACAAATTTCCTAATATCCCACGAAATGAGAAAAATTCAAACAAGTACTTTTTCATGGGCACTAACTAAATAAACATAGGCTTTTGAAGAAAGAGCTGAAGAAAGAGGCAAAAGAGAATAAGAAATTGTGGGACAAGAGAATTAGTTGATAGTGAGCAGAAAAAGTTCAGAAGAGAGGTTGAAGAAGGAAATAAAACCATCAACAAAATGAAATGAAATTTTAATTATGAGACACCATTTTCACTTATCAGAATGGGAAAGATTAAAATATCAGATAATACATACTGTTACCAAAGTTATAAGTGGACAGCACACCACAGTATTCTAAGTGGGAATGCCAGAGGCCAATTTGGCAGCATTAACACTAGAACGTTACAAGCATAAAAATGCTCTTGCAGCAGTCTTCTTAATAGCAAAATTTTGCAAACAACCTAAATGTGCACTAAAAGGAGATTTGTTAAATTTTGATAAACTGAAACAAAAGAATTTTGTACAGTCGTTAAAAGAACAAGGTGCTTATAAGCAAATATCTCCTAAGTTGACAATTAGGTTTAAAAAACGAGTTTCAGAACAGCATGTATAAAATGAATTCATTTGTGTAAAATGAAAAAGGATATATATTATATTCATTTCTATGTTTAAATGTTTGCACATGCATAGAAGTTTCTGGAGAATTACACAAGAAACTGTTGCTAGTGCTCATCTGTGGTGAGTGGGCTGGGAACTGAGATGGAGGGAAGTCTCTTTTCAATGGATAGACCTTTGCACTTAAAAAAATGTACTATATGTAAGTGTCAACTTTTAATTTAACTAACTACTAAAAAATGAAATAGAAAGGAAATTGATTTTTATGGAGGGAAACAATGTTTTTATGTACATTCCTGCTAGTACATCACACTTGCATCTGTTTTGCTCCCCAGAGAGACACTGACACCGTGAATGTTCATCTCAATAGACTCATTTGACAGCATTAGGAATTTTGCAAAACTGACTGGAGAAGGTTGGAGGAGGCCACACAGACAGAGGGAAGGAGTGAGGAAGGTATTTTCCACTTTACCAGGTTATGAAAATTAGCACTTTGATTTTTTTCTTTACAAAATAATTAGGGAAATAAATTCATGTATAGCATTAAGATTAAATACTTGAGGTTGCCAAAGAGAGACCAGTTTGAATGTGCTTCCATCCTGAGCCAAATTGTGCCAGGTGGTGGGGCTGTGAGAAGAGTAAAACACATTCACTCTCAGAAAGCAATACTAAGGTTAGTAGGGGAGGCACACAAGTGAACAAATAATTTAAAAGTGATTCTGTAAGTGTTATGATAGCTGAGCTCTGCTCAAAGCACAAAAGTAGAATAAGGGCTCCTTAGATCACTATGTGGGGCTGGGACAAGGTATTCTCTCTCAACTACCAATGCTTCCCATCAGAAGCTGAAAGAAGGAGAGAAAGAGGCCCACACTTCATTTGACTGAACATCTCATGATCCCTCTCCATAGAATTTCTTTCCAAGCACAGTATATTCCATAAAAAAATAATAATAATAACCCTTGGTTAGCAAATTGTTTCAGGAGGAGAATCTCCACCATATCCTTCCTAAGAAATTTTAGAATAAGAGTCTTCCTGGGGCTTCCTACAGCTGCGATGAAGGAGCAACATTGCACAAGGTGGCTCAGCTCCTATGTCCTTCCTGGAAGGGGACATCAATGGTACTGACCCCCTCCTTTGGCCCTGTGGGGAGAGAAGAGTGTGGCTAAATGTCTTGTTCTTCCTCTGGTCTCTCTCTCCAGTTTAAGTGACCTGAGGAGTTGTAAACTTCACTAGGGATGGAGGAGGGGAAAGAAGACTCAAGTGTAAGCCTTAGTAGAAAGTGGGGGTGATGAGGGAGAGTAGCTTGAGATAATCAAAAGTTGAAAAATGTGATCAATACTTGTGAGATTCTTACAGTTAGTAAAGTGCTTCATATGCATTATCTCCACTGAGTCTCTGAGCATTGCTGTAAGTTATATGCTTATCAGGCCCACTTTATAAATGAGGAAATGAAGGCCTAAGTGGATACCAGACCTCTCTAAGGACTCAGCTAGTAACTGGCTGGGCTGGAATCCAAACCAGGCCCTGCCCTCCGGAGGGACTGTTCTTTGCCCCACACTGTGCTGCCAATCATACAAGCTGAGGGTCCCGAGAGGAGAGGAGAGAGATCGGTGTGGATGAGGAAGTAAGAAATAGGGTGGAGAGGCAGCTTCTCTGCAGTGTTGTCTCAGGACAGGCTCTGAGGAGAGCTGCCAACCTACATGTCTGAAGAGACAAAACCAGCCAAGAGTGAAAATCCATCCCGCTGAGGAGTTTAAAAAATAATTTCAAGCTGGAAATTACATTTCATCTTTTCATCCCCTAAAGTTCAGAATTCAACTCCCCACAGTTGCTTTGACTTAAAAATAAGTGATTCCATCATCACAATCCAATACACAGTGAGTCGGAAGTCCTGTGCATCCATGCTGAAAAAGGCCCACTGACTTGGCACGTCCTGGCAAATAAAACAGGAGACTGCACATCCATCAGGCATCTGGGCCCATTTTCATCACTCATTATTATTAAAGAAGTAGAATTTTGCTCATGTGTAGACAGTGGATAAACTAATCCCTGCAGTAAGATATCCAGAGACTGAGAGGTTCTTTATCACTAGTTTCCTGGGAAATAGTCTTTTCTAAATCTAAGGGCCAGCAAGACAAAGATAATGACCACTAAGATTTTCTAAGCTCTGTTTCTGCCCAGAAAGCTACAAACCTGATCAGAGAGAGGTAGTCGGTTAAAAGGGAGCATTGGGTTGGAGTCATTCAGACTGGGTTTAAGCCCTACCTCTTCCCATTCACAAGTGCTATGACCACTGGCAAATTATTTCTCTTTCTGAACTTTGAGATACCCTGAGGTTTGATTTACTTACTTCCTAGGTCTTACTATGAGGATCAAACAAAATAGCCTAGGTAATCAATAGCAGCTTGAACTTGTGTGCTCAATCAATTACATTTACTTTAATCAAAGTCATAATTCAGTAGGACACAAAAGACCTTGATTAGGGCAAATAGACCCAGTTATCCAAGAGAGATTCTGATCAGAAAGAGCCTAAAACAGAAGCTGGTGAAGGCGAGGAGGAGCAGAAGTGAGGTGGCAGCTAGGATCATTAGCATTGTCCTTCTGTTGCCCCAGAGGTAAGGCCCAAGGAGGAGCCAGCAGTGGTGGAGCCAGGGCAGGGGGAGACACTGATTCACAGCTGGCCACGTGCCAGCGGCAGCCAGGAATGTTGACAGAGTAAACTGGTCAAGGAGACAGGATGAGGAAGATACCGTTTCTCTGCTGAGCTGTCAGAAACACATCCTAGGATACTGGCAGGCTGAGGGCCCACAATGCCTAGCAGGAGCCTGTTGCCAAGGATGTGAAAACTAGAAGCAAAACAAAGAGGCAGCCTGGGGATGGGCTGCTGGGGTGTGGAGAAAAGCTTTTTTTTTTTTTTTCTGTAGATGTTCCATTTTTTTTTAACATCTTCATTGGAGTATAATTGATTTACATTGCTGTGTTAGTTTCCTTTGTATAACAAAGTGAATCAGCTATACGTATACTTATATCCCTGTATCCCTCTTGCGTCTCCCTCTCACCCTCCCTAACCCACCCCTCTAGGTGGTCACAGAGCACCGAGCTGATCTCCCTATGCCATGCGGCTGCTTCCCACTAGCTATCTATTTTACATTTGGTAGTGTATATATGTCAATGCTACTCTCTCACTTCATCCCAGCTTACCCTTCCACCTCCTTGTGTCCTTAAGTCCATTCTCTACATGTGTCAATATTCCTGTCCTACCCTTAGGTTCTTCAGAACCATTTTTTTTTTTTAGATTCCATATATATGTGTTAGTGTACAGTATTTGTTTTTCTCTTTCTGACTTACTTCACTCTGTTTGACAGATTTTAGGTCCATCCACCTCACTCACGTACCACAATGTTCATTGCAGCACTATTTACACTAGCCAGAATATGGAAGCAATCTAAGTGTCCATCGATAGATGAATGGATAAAGAAGATGTGACTCAGCCATAAAAAGGCTTCTTTTAACGTGATCTGTGAGCCACCCAAGGATACTTATGATGAGCTGTTTCTGTGATTAGGCCAATTAAGCTATCACTGATATTATAAAATACCTGTGTAATCAGCCAGGGTTCAGGGTGTGGGAGCAGATGGTGGGGCCCATTCTCTATGTATACTAAGTTAGCTCCCTAGAGAGCTGGACTGTAGCCTGGCCCTTTACAGAAATGGTTTCCCTGAGTCATGGTCTAATGTTAATCTCAAGGCTCTTATTAAAAGTGTAATAGCCCCAGGAAGGCTGTTTCCTACACTGTTCATCATGTCATTCAAATTCTTTAAAATTAAAAAAAAAAAAAAAAAAAAACTTCCATTTGGCAAATTCCTTTTAGAGCTGACAGGAACAGTAGAAAGGGCATAGACTTTTTGATTAAGGAGAGCTTGATTGGAATTCCAGCTCTTCCATGCACTACTGACACTCTGACAAACGGTGTACCTTTGTTTCTTAAATGGAGATAGTAACACTACCTGGAGTGGGTGTTATAGGAATTGCAGGTGCTGCTTATTAGATGTTTACAATGTGCAAAGCACTCTGCTAGAGCCTAATAAGCATCTCACTGCATTCTCACAGCAAACGTGTGAGTGAGTGCAGGATCAACATCTCCCCAGCTCAGAGATAAGGGAGTGCAGCCCTGAGGTAGAAGGTAAGTATCTCCCAGCAAGTGGAGGCCAAGGTGATGCACTTGAAAGTTCTTGGCAGTTATTAAGTGGGTGCTGAGTAAATATCAGCTGCCTTGTCCTGTTCCCCTTAAAGAACTGAAATATTCCCTTTTTGATGATAGAAAGACTGAGTTCTAGTCTTTCGTGATTTTCCCTCTTTGGCTCACAAGCAATTCAATGCAATGCTCAAACACAGTAACTCTGATTCATGAGTATTTAATCCCCTCCCAATTTGCTCATGGTTTTGAAGTTTCTATTTTAAGAGCTCTATTATAGACATGTTTATTGTAAGCCATTTTACATTCTTTTGGAAACAGATAGGTTACAAATCCAGGGTCCTTAGATGAGTAACTAGCTGCAGGATGACCATAGCCCTGATTGTAAAATGTTATTTTTTTAAAATGCAAACATACTAGAATTCCTGAATCCAAATAAGGGCTACCCCTTTAAAAGGGAAATCTCCAGAGGCTAAAGGCATAATTCAGTGATTAATATTTCAAAACATTAAAATGACTCCTCTTTGGGAATTGCCTTTAATATCTATGGCATAATTTTTACATCTTTAAAATGATGGCAAATTCACATTGGGGGTGGGGAGTTTAATTTTTAGAAACATAACAGTCATTCAGAACTAAAACTCTAGACAAAGATGAGTGATTAAACTGAGAAATGTAGACTTTGGTCCAAAGCCAAATGACTATTTAAAATATGTCACAAATAAGCTTTCTCATGGGGTTTATGAATCGGCTATAAAGACTTTGTCAAATCCTAATCAGCAGACAGACACCTCAGAGAAATTTGCCTAGAAAGCCACTGAGAATAAGATGGTCACTTGTGAAGGTGGGGACCACCCTTCTGGCAGGAAGATGATTGGAGATGAGAGGGTCCCCATGAGGGAGGCCAGGAGGGCTCACGTGATAGCCATGGGTAGATGGGCTCAGTGTGGCCAGAGGGCATTTGAATTAGGCTTTTTAGACGCAAGGGAGCATGGAGAGGATGATGCTAACAGTCATCAGACCCCTGCTTCCTCGTTTAGTACAGATCAGATTGCTATGGAGAGAAATACCAGGAACTCTCATTTAAAGGGCCAAGTTTGAGTGAAATGTGTGAAAGAGGAAGGAAGTTCAATATTGAGGCAGCAAGTGCAAAGACAGGAGGAAGAATCTCAGGCTAATCTCAGGAGAGTCACTGGCACCTGAGCTAAGTGTTATAGCATCCTCATGTATCATGACTCTGAGACACGGGGTTTATCATGCCTAGATCTAGTTAAGCAGTAATTTTACTTACTGCAAAGGACTTTTATGTTCCTATTTCAATGAACCCTTATAACACTGTGGGGTAGGTAATATTATGAAACCCATTTTATAGTAAGAAGGATGAGACTTAGATAAATTAGTTAACTAATTCTTCAAAGTCACTCAACTTATTAGTAACTAAACTGTTAACAGAAACTTGATCTATGGGCCTCAACTTCTGAATTTAACTAATTTTCTTTTCTCTTTATCAACAAAGACATATGAATTTCTCTTTATCAACAAAGACGTATGAATTTGAGCTCCTGCAGCCTTCACACTCAAAGCAAGTCATTTTACCCCTAATCCTGAGTTTGAGCCAAATTCCTGAAAAATGCAAGGAAAGTTTCAAGTGTGTACTCCTCAAGAAAGAGTTTTCTCACTAATTTCTCAAATTGTCTTCAACATAGGTGTGTTATCTGCAACAAAAGTGATATTTAAGAAGGACCTGAATTGGATGAAGGAAAGAAAAGGGGAAAGATGAAAGGAAGGAAGAGGAAGGAAGGAGAGAGGTAGGGAATGAAAGGAAAAAGGAAGGAGGCAGAGAAGGAGAGGGTGTCAGGAGGGAAACCTGCATCCTGTACCACATCCAGGTGGGTCAGTTCATCAGTCCCTGTTCCTGGACTTTCTGGCGAGGCAAAGAAATAGTAATGTCAGTGCCAGCCTGCTCTCCTGTTTTCAGTCCTTAATGATTTTAATGAAGAACAGTTATAAAAATACATGGTTTGTGTTCGCAAAATCGGCCAAGGAACAGAGAAAAATGAAGACGGGGAGTTGCTTCTACCCAGAGGCATTTTCACCAGTGATTCTTGGCTTACTTTCTCTCTATGAGCTATGCCCACCTCAGGAGATTTCATCTGGACAAAGCAGAGATCCAAAAAAAAAAAAAAGACACCCACTAGGCCTTGTGGAGTCTGATTGCCAGTTGTACTGTGTCTTCTGGGGCTGTGTTTACTGAGGAGATGGTGGAAGTCATAATTTTCCTAAGGACAAGCATATCTTCTCTGTAAGTTCTTCTGCCAATCTGTCCCCATGACTATGCTGACACTGTCATCTATAGCCAACTATATCCCAGGAGATACTTTCCATGCTATGGCTTATGTAGGTTTTTGCCTCATACATCATTTTGCAATTATTTATTGATTGTCTTCCATGTGGCAGGCACTGTGCATTATTTCTCATCCCTTCCTGCTCCAGCACCACGGAAGAAAGCAGAAGTCTGTGGCTGTGAGCGATGCCCCCCAATGGCCTTTGGCTCATTTAGAACCTCCTGGACTTCTTCCCAGGCACCTGTGGAGGGCAGCAGAACCCTTGAACCCACCCCGGAGCAAGCTCTACAATGGTGCCTAATTACTAACACACAAAGTCAAGACTCCTTTACCTGACTTTCAATTCTTGCATCAATCAGCTGCAGCAGCCTAGCCCCTCCCTTGTTGCACAAGTGTGCCAAACTCCTCTCAGCCTTGTGTAGCTTCCTTTCATGTTAAGGTCACTGCTAGCCCATATGGTGGCTTTGTAAGCATTAGAAACAAGTATTCCCACCTGAAGTCTTCCTTCCACCTGATGGACGATTGTTCAGAATATACTAATTTTGTTAGAACAAAAACACTTGTTTTAGAATATTTAACTCTTATCTTCCAGAAAAGTGTCATAATAATATACAAATTATGCCCTCTACCATGTAGATGTGCCTCTTTAGATCTTGTGTCTTTGTGGATGCATGACAGTGTGCAGTAGTACTGTGTGTTGCCTTTCCCTTGAGTAGCCCCATTTCTCATTCCTTCTATACAATTTCTCTGATTCACATCACAAGTCCTTCACAACTATTTCCCTGGTAGCTTATTCATACATTCCACAATCATTACTAGGCACTGGGAATACAGCCATAAACATGATGGGTAAGGTTGCTGCTCTCATAGGGAGAGACTACACGCAAATATTTGTAAACATATTATAGAAAGGGAAAGGCCAAAAAAAAAAAAATAAGAGTGATGATCTAGCAAGCAATAGGGGGACTTCTTAGGAGGGTAGGAAAGCTCACTCTGAAGAACTGATACTTGAATGATGAGAAGTCAGTCATGCAAGGATTTGGGGAAGAATATTGCAGTTATAAGGAAGAGCAAGGATAAAGGTATGAGACAGGACTGTGTTTGGTATGTTCAGGTGCCAGGAAGGATGACCACTATGGGAAGAGTGGTAAGAGTGGTAGGAAATAAAGTCAAAGAGGTAGGCAGGGCCTAGGGCATATGAGGTTTCGTAGCTGTGTTAAGGAGTTTGGATTTTATTCTAGGATTTTAAACATAATTTAAACAAGTAAGTTATATGATCTGATTTAAGTATTTTAGAAATCCTCCTGTCTGCTCTGTGGAAAATTAATTGTAGGAGCTAGAATGGATCAGGAAATCAAGTTGGGTGTGGAGCAGTTAGTTATCTAATGTCTAAGTGTTCCTTCTGATTCTGGCATTCCATGACTCTGACTCACCAATGGTCCCACCATGCATATGGTTCTGTGTTCCTAGTTGCAAATGGCAGGCTCCATTTTAAGCAGACAAGGGATTAATTTTAGATTTTAGGTAATTCCCAGAATTTAAGAAGAGGCTGAAGGAACAGCTTTGAGACCAATCTTCCAGGAGATCTTCCCCAAACCATACAGCAGGACCAGCTTGGGAAGGACACTGCATCTGCTGCTCTGCTGAACTCTAAATGCTGTAGATCAACTAAACTACAGCCTCTGAGAGTGAGGTCACTTTTGTGTCAGGACAGCCACTGGGACATTGCTGTTCCTGCTGCCTCCAATCCACCTATAAGAGCCCAGTGGCTAGAAGTGGGTATTGGGCTCCATCAGGAACTAAGCTAGAGCAGGTTGTTTCTTCCCAAGACTTTAGAAGGCCTGGGAGCCAGAGGTGGGAAGTTAGCCAGAGCTTGTATAAGAAAGCAGAAGTCCATTTACCATGAAGAGAAAGGCTGGATGCCAAGACCAAAGGAACCAGAAGTATGGGTTAAATCTGTGGTCATGACCCTAAGTGGCTGGGCTGAGAAGATGACATCAAGCTGACAGAAGGCTGAGAACCTGAGGGAGAAGAAACAGTCTAATATTCATTTGCATAATGATTAAAGATTAATACCTATCTCCCCTATTAGACTACAATCTCCATAAAGGCAGGCACTTACTTTATTCATTTACTCACCATAAAAGAGCCTCAGAATGCAACACTACACTCTTAGTGTTTATTCAGAGTGAATATAAAAAACAACCATAAAAAGAGAGTTTCTGTGATTTCTTCAACATATGATTGCTCTTATATTCCTCAGTGTAAAAAGTCACCTGACAAATTCTCTTAAAATTTAGTGTCAGCTGATGTTTTATTCCTTGATCTTGGTGCTGGTTTCACAGGAGTATTTGCTTGTACGAATTTGTTAAGTTGCATACTTATGATTTGGGCCTATAAGCCAGCAGATCCCATGATGCTAAGGATTCTGTGGTACACAGAGATGCTGTTGGAATCTCTGTCACACCCCAGTGGAGAACCAAAAAACCCTAGAGTTCTGGAGCAGGGCCATCCTTCTAGGTCAGAGAGCTAGCAGATTCTGCCAAGCCACAGGGCCCTAGTATATTTGGAGCTATTCATCATGATCTAGTATTAACAGATCCACTATGTCATAAGGTTGAGTGAACACAGCAGTAACATATCACATAATGGGAATGGTAAAGTCAGGATTGGACCTCGGCAGGTCCAAGGAGCCAAGGTAAGAATCTTGATCAAGTAGATTCATATTTCCATGTCACCTACCTATGTCCTCACATGGGGTCCCTATGACAAACTGACCAAGGAGGAAAACTATTTGGGCTGATGTGTACATGAATGAGATTATTACATTTGTGCTAGCCAAAAGGGGACTGCCCCTGCATTTAGTTGCACTCAGCGATGACTTACACGATCAATAGCAAATGGAAATCCTATCACTGGGTAGAGTTTCAAGTAGTAAAGTTTTTCATTTACTTTGTGTGGAGAGAAAAGTGGCCTGAGGTTGGGATGTAAATGGTAAATGACTTCTGATTAGAGTCTGGAAGGAGTGAGATTGAAAGATGAGAGATAAGGAATTCTGGGAAAGAGACTTGTGAATGGACCAATGGGAGTGAGCACAAAGCATGTAGATCTTTGTTGCTGCCTCACATTAATGCCCACCAGAGAGGAGGTACTTAACAACCAGCTGAGAGGAGGTACTTAACAACCAGCTGAACAGGACGCTTATCCTGTGAATATCAGTCACCCTGGGGCTTGCAAAATGGGCATGTGTGGATGGAGGCTATGCCCAACAACACAGACTCCCTCTTACCAAAGGTGATCTAGCTACTGTCACAACTGAGTGCCCAAACTGCCAGCAGCAGAGACGACACTAAACCCTCTACATGGTATCATCCCATGATGAAACCAGTCCCTGGAGGCAGGTTGATTATATCACAGCTCTTTTACCCTGAAGAGGACAATCAAACATCCTTATGGAACTGATCATACTACGCTGGGTATAGGTTTACACTGTTCCCCTCAATACCTCTGCTAGTACCACATCCAAGGAATTAATAGGATGTCTAATTTACCAGTATGGGATGTTGGACCTTACTTCAGAACAAATTTTTAGCAAATAAGTTGTAACAGTGGGTGCACGATTGCAGGATACTCTGGTTTTTACCACAAACATTTATCATGTGAATTCAGCTGACCTAGAATCATGAAATGGCCTATTAAAGGCTTAGCTAAGGCACTGACTCCAGGACAACTCTCCACAGTGTTTGGGTGCTATCCCCCAAGATGTAGTATATGCACTGAACCACCAGTTGATATATGGTGTTGGGTACCCAATTGCTGGAATGTACAATGCACATTACCTGAAATCAAGGAGTGAATTTAAGATCAGCCCCTCTAATCATTACTCCCAGAGACCCACATATGGTTACTGCTTCCCATCGCCACACGCTTGGATTCTCCCAGATTACATGTCCTATTTGTTGAGATGGGAATGGGAAGGGACACTCCCACTATGGGATGTTAAAGGATCTCAAGTTATGACTTCCAACTGCTCTCATTGGGTTCCTCATACTGGTGGATGGATGGGCAAAGGAAAACAATATTAGTGAGTATAATCAACCCTGATTACCTTGATAAGCACAATGGGGACAGGGAACTCAAGAGATTCTTTGTGGTGAATCTATGACCAGTGGTCCATACCCAATGATGATAGTAGATAGAGAACTGTAGCATCCAAAACTCAAAAATGTCAAGGTGACTTAAGGACTTAGACATCTTGGGGATAAAGATCTGAGTTGCCCCAGATCTGAATGGTGAATGGTATAAAGCGTGGACTTTTATCCTTTGCTTTTTGTTTGCTAACCTATTTTTGGCCTTACCTTTGACTCTAGACAGAGGTATGACAATCAGTTCCAGGCAGGCTTTGACCCACTTTGCACTGACAATGCCCCTCCTCAGATGTGTACCGTGGGCTTTATTGAGGGATGCCCAAGGAAACACTATTGGCTCCTTTCATGCACAACCAATAAATAGAGAGGAGTTAACAGGAGTTAAAAAGGGTTCAAGAGGCAACCCTCAACAAATCATCAGTGGTAGCTATTGGGTAAATTCTTCTTCTATTTTTCCTCTAGATAGATTATTTTTTGGACATGTTGTATATAATCCTTAAAGAAAAAAAAAGCAGGATGAAGCACCATAGTAAGAACTAATTTATTCACTAACATACTCTTGCATTCATTTCCCACCTTCCCTATGTGTTCTCCCCAGTCTCTCACTCCTGTTCCCTAGGACTGAATAAAGTAATCCAAAAATAAACCATCTAAACACAAGCTCTTGCTTCAGGAACTGATTTCCATGACAAGCCCAGCTAAAACTCTCCCACAGCTACATTCTAGACTGGAATTGCCTCTCCTTTATAGATTTGCCTCCAGTGACCACACAGTTCTTACTCCCTTAATTCCAATGCAGATATTCTTCAGTCTCACTAGGATCTCCCATCTTGATATGGCTCTACTTTTTTCCACTTTGTTTCCTATCTGACACAGACCCATAGCCCATCAATCTTTAATCATTTACCCATGTTTTCCTTTGAAACCCTCACCTCTGGGTCTTTCCTTCAACCATGCTTATTTTGAAAAATCCCGGAGGAAGACACTTGTTTTTGCTGCCTAGTATCAATTTATCTTTTTCTAAATGGAAATTTCCCAATTTTCCTCTGGTGAGCTACCCCTGCCACCACTTGGTCCATGATGCTGCAGGTAGAACATTTTACTAGTACTCAAGCCAATCCATGTACTTTATTCATTCTGGCCCCAATGACAGATTCAGGAATAGATACATGACTCAACCCGTCAGGCCCAATCAGAGTGAATGCCAGGGCTTTTGTTTGAGGGGTCAGAAATAGGGAGAAGTTTCTGCTAGAGTTAGAATAGTCTATTTCAGAATGGAGCCAACTCAGAGGAAGCAGATATGAGAAACATCAGACCCTAGTGACATCATTTGATCCCCAGTATCAAATTTTATTGCAGACAGCCTTACATTTGTATTTTCAGTTCTTTGGCTGATGCAGCCACTGTTTAAGCCAGGTTGGGTTGGGTTGTTTTGCACTTGCAATCAGATTAATTATTTCCTAATTATTGATAATTCTCCTGGACCATTCTTACCATTTAACTTCTCTGCTTCCAGCATAGTTAATGAATATCTTGCTTTTAATGCATGGTCTCCAGTACTCTTCTCAACACCACCTCACAATCATTGTTCATACCATAGTCACTTTTCTCTCCTATAAATGATTGTTTCCATCTTTCACTACTCTCCTCAAACATCTACCTTATTCTCTCCTCTTTATAGTCACCAAAAGACTTACTTGCTGACCCATTAACCAAATCAAAGTCTTTATTTTTCCTGTTTTTGCATTTATAAGGGTTAACAATGATTAGTAACAATTGTAGTGGTACTCTATAAATGTTACTAAAAGAAGACTCCCTTTCTCCCTTATATCTTAGAAGGGAGATATAAGTTCATATATCTATGAACTTTATTTTATAACCCAAGACCTAGTACAGCATCTGCTAATACTCAGTAAATATTTGTTGAATTAATGAATAAGTCTTTCTTTCATCAAAATATAATCCATCTAGAAATAGATCTATCTGTGGATATATATATATATATATATATATATATATATGTGTGTGTGTGTGTGTGTGTGTATGTGTAAACACATATAAACATATATGTACATGTTCTTCATTAAACTGTCTCAAGTAACTTTTGCATATAGATAAGAAATACATATGAAAGCATTTTCTCTTTTTTCCCCTCCTCATTAAACTGACCACAGAGAGGTCTCTTCTTAATAAAAAGCCTTTCTCTCCATCTTTACGCCTTTCCTGATGCATCCTAATCTCTGGCTGAGAGCACATGTTAGAGGCTACCCATATTTCAAAATAAGGTTAAATACTACAGTAAATAATCAACAATCAAAAGTGCACTAATTCTTCTAACTTTGGAGAGCACCCATAAGCATAGTAGTTACTTAGTGCTAATCAGGATCACAGGATTCAACTACTCCAAGTTCACTGAAGATGAAGAAACCGATACTTAGGGAAGTTAGATGACATTCTCAAGGTCACCTGCATAGCTGGAATTCAAGTTCCACTCCAGGGGTTTTCGCATGATATCACTACTTCTTTCATGATGACCTTACATCCAGTATGTTCTTATGGGCCTTCCTCTTAGTCATTTGCCCACTCAGGATCCATGTACTTCAGGAGATAGAGGACACAGAAAAATGGTGTTTTCTTTGATCCTGGCTACAAAAGTTTTTCACTGTGCTCGACCCAGTTCAGCACATCTGTTTACAGTTATTAGGTTACTTAAGTTTGACATCAGATAACAATTAGAAGGACCAGTGATGAGGAACTTAGTTGATTAATGAAGTTTATTTCTCCTGCCCATTTCAGTGGGCATCACAGACTCCCAACTCTAAATGACAAATCTAAAATAAAAGTTTGGTCAGGTGACCTTGACCAGCACTGGTGCTCCTTCAAAGCAACCCCACCTCTGGGGGGTTAGCACCACACATCAGCAGCTGGACCTCTCAATCACCTGGGCCAGGGGTCAGCCCCACCCACCAGGGCATCTACAGCACTTGGTGCCAGGCCTCACAGCCAGCCAGTCTGGGGGCCAACCCCACCTACAAGTGCACTTGCAGCAATTATGGCTAAACCACAACAGGAGGACACATGCAGCCCACACTGGTGATATCTCTGAAGAACCTGGCTGTAGTAACTGGGAAGATTGTGCCACTGGGCCTCACAGGAATACAATAATTATAATGGAAAACACACTAGAGGGAATGAAGAGCAGATTGAATGGTACAGAAGAACGGATCTGCAGTCTGGAAGGCAGCATAGTGTAAATCTCCCAATTGAAACAGTAAAATAATAATAATAATATTAATAATAATAATAATAATTTTACAAAATAAGGATAGTTTAAGAGACCTCAGAGACAACATCAAGCATACTAACATTTGCATTATAGGGATTCCAGAAAGAGAAGAGACAGAGAAAGGGACAGAAAACTTATTTGAAGAAATAATGCCTGAAAACTTCCCTAACCTGGAGAGGCAAATAGACATCCAAGTCTAGGATGCACAGAGAATCCCAAAGAAGATGATCCCTAAGAGACCCACACCAGGACACATTATAATTAAATGTCAAAAGATAAAGAGGACGACAACCTCATTTTACTATGCATCACTTTATTGCACTCCACAGATATTGCATTTTTTACAAACTGAAGGTGTATGGCAACCCTGCATTGAGCAAGTCTATCAGCACCATTTTTCCAACAGCATTTGCTCACTTCACATCTCCCTATTACATTTTGGTAATTCTCACAATGTTTCAAACTTTTTCACTGGTATTTTTTTGGTGATCTGTAATCAGTGATCTTTGATGTTTCTATTTTGTTTTGGGGTACCAAGAACCACATTCATAAAAAACAGTGAACTTAATTGATAAATATAATGATTGTTCTGACTGTGCCACATACCAGCTGTTCCCCTGTCTCTCTTCCTCTCCTTGAGTCTCACTATACCCTGAGGCACAACAGTATTGAAATTAAGTCAGTTAATAACCCTACAATGACCTCTAAGTATTAGAGTGAAAAGAAAATTTGCATGTTTCTTATGTTAAATAAAAAATTAGAAATGATTAAGCTTAGTGAGGAAGGCATGTCAAAAACTGAAACAGGCCAAAGACTAAGCTTCTTGTGCCAATTAGCCAAGCTGTGAATTCAAAGGAAAAGTTATTGAAGAAAATTAAAAGTGATACTCCAAGTGAACAGATAAATGATAAGAAAGCGAAACAAACATTGCTGATATGAAGTAATTTTTTGTGGTCTGGTTGGAAGATCAAATCAGCCTCAACATTCCCTTAAGCCAAAGCCTAATCCAGGGCTAGGCCCTAATTCTCTTAAATTCTGTGAAGTCTGTAATAGGTGAAAAAGCTTCAGAAGAAAAGTTTGAAGCTAGCAGAGTTTGATTCATAAGGTTTAAGGAAAGAAGCTGTTTCCATAATATAAAACTGCAAGTTGAAGCAGCAAGTGCTGATATAAAAGCTGCAGCAAGTTTCTAGAAGATCTAACTAAGATACTCAATGAAGGTGGCTACACTAAACAACAGATTTTCAATATAGATGAAATAGCCTTATATTGGAAGAGGATGCCATCTAGGACTTTCACAGGTAGAGAGGAGAAGTCAATACCTGGCTTCCAATCTTCAAAGGAAAGGCTGACTTTCTTGTCAAGGGTTAATGCAGCGGGTGACATTAAGTTGAAGCCAATGCTCATTTACCATTCCAAGAATCCTAGGGCACTTAAGAATTATGGTAAATCTACCCTGCCTTTGCTCTATAAATGGATGACAAAGCCTGGATGACAGCACATCTGTTTACAAGATGGTTTAGTAAATAAATCTTTTAAGCCCACTGTTGAGACACACTGCTCAGAAAAAAAGTATTCTTTTCAAAACATCACTGCTCATTGACAATATACCTGATCATCCAAGAGCTCTGATAGAGATGTACAATGAGATTAATGTTGTTTTTATGGCTGATAACACAATACCCATCCTGCCACTTTCAAGTCTTATCTTAAGAAATTCAAGAAATATATTTTGTAAGGCTATAGCTGTCATAGATAGTGATTCCTCCAATGGATCTGGGCAAAGTCAATTGAAAAACTTCTGTAAAGAAGTCACAATTCTAGATGTCATTAAAAACATTCACAATTCATGGGAAGAGGTCAAAATATCAACATCAACAGGAGTTTGGAAGAAGTTGATTCCAACCCTCATGGATAACTTTGAGGGGTTCAAAACTTTAGTGGAGGAAGTAATTGCAGATGTGGTACAAATAGCAAGAGAACTAGAATTAGAAGTGGAGCCTGAAGATGTGACTGAATTAGCTGCAATATCATGATAAAACTTTCATGGATGAAGAGTTGTTTTCCACTGATGAGCAAAGAAGGTGGTTTCTTGAGGTGAAATCTACTCCTGGTGAAGAAGTTATGAAGATTGTTGACATGACAACAAAGGATTGAGAATGTTACATAAACTTACTTAATAAAGCAGCTTCAGGGTTTGAGAGGATTGACTCCAATTTTGAAAGAAGTCCTACTGTGGGTAAAATTCTATCACACAGCATTGCATGCTACCAAGAAATTGTTGATGAAAGGAAGATTCAATTAATACAGCAAACTTCATGGTTGTATTTTTTTCAGGAATTTCCACAACCACCCTAACCTTCAGCTATCATCACCCTGATCAGTCAGCTGCCGTGAACATCAAGACAAGACCCTTCAGCAGCAAAAAGATTACAACTCGCTGGAGGCTCAGATGATAGTTAGCATTTTTAGCAATAAAGTATTTTTAATCAAGGTATGTACATTGTTCGTTTTAGACATAATGCTATTGCACACTTAATAGACTACAGTAGTCTATTAAGTATAACTGTAATCTAACTTTCATATGTACTGAGAAACCAAAAAATTCCTGTGAGTTGCTTTATTGCAATATTCACTTTACTGTGGTGGTCTGGAACCAAACACACAATATCTTCAAGGTGTACCTGTATGCTATGTACTCATTAGTCTCTTAGTAGCCATCTTTGCTATCAGATCAGATATGCCTGAAGTTACATACTAGGGTACCCCCCATAAGACTATCAGCTGACTTTTCAAGAGAAACTTTACAGACCAAAAGGGACTGGAATGATATAATTAAAGTACTGAAAAGAAAACATTTATAATCAAAAATACACTACCCAGCAAGGTTATCATTCAGAATTGAGGGAGAGATACAGTTTCCCAGACAAGCAAAAGCTAAAGGAGTAGATCCCCACGACTAAACTGGCCTTACAAGATATGTTAAAGGGACCTTTTTCAACAGAAGAGACCATTACTAGAAACAAGAAAATTTTGAAAGAAAAAACCTCACTGGTAAAGGCAAACATATAGTAAAGGTATTGGATTAACCACCTACAAAGCTAGTTTGAGAGTTAAAATACATGAATAGTAAAATTATATTTCTAAAATAATTAGTTAAGTGATACACAAAATAAAAAGATATAAAATAATAATGTCAAAACATAAAACTTGGGAAGGGGGAGTAAAAATGTAGTGCTTTTAGAATACACTCAAACTTAAGCAACCAACTTAAAATAGACCACTATATATATATATATATATATATATATATATATATATATATATATATATGTTGTTAGATATGAACCTTATAGTAACCAAAAATAAAAAAATAACACAAAAAAATATACAAAATATAAAGATATAAAAAAAATAAAGAGAAAATAATACAAAAACAACACTAAAGAAAGTCATCAAATCACACGTGAAGAGAACAGGAGATGAAGAAAGGAAGAGAGAAGAAACAAATACATACCTATCAATTACTTTAAATGTACATGGACTACATGCCCTGAACAAAGACATAGGGTGGCTGAATGGATTTTTTAAAAGAAAAACCCATATATATGCTGGCTACAAGAGACTCACTTCAGATCTAAAGACACACACACTGAAAGTGAAAGGATGGAAAAAAAAATTCTATGCAAATGGGAAAAAAGAAAGCAAGGGTAGTAATACATATAGCAGACAAAATAGACTTTAAAACAAAGAATGTAACAGATGAAGAAGGACATTGCACAATGATACAGGGATCAATCCAACAAGAGGATATAACATTTGTAAATATCTATGCTCACAACAGAGGAGCATCTAAATACATAAAACAAATAGTAACAGACATAAAGCGAGAAATTTACAGTAATACAATACTAGTAGGGGACCATAACACCTCATTTACATCAATGGGTAATCATCTGGACAGATAATAAAGAAACAGTGGCCTTAAAGGACACATTATATCAGATGCACTTAATGGATATATACAAAACGTTACACCCCAAACTGCAGAATACACATTTTTTTTCAAGTGCATATGGAATATTCTCTAGGATAGATCACATGTTATGTCATAAAATAAGTCTCACAAACTGAAAAATATTGGGGTCATATCAAACATTTTTTCTGACCACAACAGTGTGAAACTAGAAATCAACTAAAAAACAAACAAACGAACAAAAAATCTACAAGAAAAACACAAACACATGGAGGCTAAAAATTATGCTATAAACAAAGAATGGGTCACTGAAGAAATAAGAGGAAATAAAAACTACCTGGAGACAAATGAAAATGAAAGCAGAATGATTCAAAATCTATGGGATGCAGCAAAAGCAGTTATAAGAAAAACATTTATAGCAATACAAGCCTACCTCAGGAATCAAGAAAAATCTCAAATAAACAATCCAACTTTACAGCTTAAGGAACTAAGGAAAAAAGAATACAGCCCAAAGTTAATAGGAAAAAATAAAAAATAAAGATCAGAGCAGAAATAAACAAAATAGAGAAAAAAAAAAGAATGGATTAATGAAACTAAGAGCTTGTTCTTTGAAATGATAAACAAAATTGATAAACCTTAAGCAGACTCATCAAGAACAAAGAGAGAGAGAGCCCAAAGAAGTAAAATCAGAAATGAAAGAGAAGCTACAAGAGACACCACAGAAATAGAAAGGATCATAAGAAATCACCACAAACAATTGTATACCAACAAATTGGACAACTTAGAAGAAGTGAATAAATTCCTAGAAACAATCTTTCAAGACTAAATCAGGAAGAAATAGAAAATTTGAACAGACCAATACCTAGTGGTGGAATTGAATAAGTAATCAAAAAATTCCCCAAAGGGCTTCCCTGGTGGCGCAGTGGTTGAGGGTCCACCTGCCGATGCAGGGGACACAGGTTCATGCCCCGGTCCAGGAGGATACCACATGCCGCAGAGCGGCTGGGCCCGTGAGCCATGGCCGCTGAGACTGCACATCCGGAGCCTGTGCTCTGCAATGGGAGAGGCCACAACAGTGAGAGGCCCACGCACTGCAAAAAAAAAAAATTCCCCCAAAACAAAAGTCCAAGAAAGACCAAAGAGCTTCACCTATTAAATTCTACCTATTCTTCTCAAATTATTCCTGAAAATTGAAGAGGAAGAATGCTTCCAAACTCACTCTATGAGTCCAACATTACTCTTATACCAAAACCAGGTAAAGACATAACAAAACAAAACAAAAAGAAAGAAAGAAAAAAATTACAGGACAATATCCCTGATGAACATAGATTTAAAAATCCAAAAAAAAATTAGCACATTGAATTCAAAGGATCATTAAAAGGTTCATACACCATGAGCAAGTGGAATTTATTCCAGGGATGGTTCAATATCCACAGAACAATCAATGTGATACACCACATCAACACAATGAACAATAAAAATCGTATGATCATCTCAGTAGATGTAGAAAAAATTTTGACAAAATTCAACATCCATTTATGACTAAATGCTCAACAAAGTGGGAACAGAGGGAACATACTTCAATATTATAGAGGGCATATATGACAAGCCTGGAGCTAGCATAATACTCAATGGTAAGAAGCTGTAAGCTTTCCCTCTAAGATCAGGAACACAACAAAGATGTCCACTCTCACCACTTTTATTCAGTATCATATTTGAGGTTCTACCCACAACAGTTAAACAAGAAAAGAGAAATAAAATGCATCCAAATTGGAAAGGAAGAAGTAAATCAGCATTTTCAGACAGCATGATACTACATATAGAAAAGTCTAAAGACTTCACCAAAAAACTGTTAGAACAAGTAAATTCAGTAAAGTTGCAGGATATAAAACCAATATACAGAAATTTGTTATGTTTCTATACAATAATAACAAACTTTCAGAAAGAGAAATTAAGAAAATAATCCCATTTACAATTGCCTCAAAATGAATGAAATATCTAGGAATAAATTTAACCAGTTAGGTGAAAGATCTGTACTCTGAAGACTTTAAGATATCAGTGAAAGAACGTGAAGAAAACACAAATGAATAGAAAGATATACCCTGTTCATCAGTTGGAAGAATTGATATTGCTAAAATCTCCATACTACCCAGAACAATCTACAGGTTCGAAGCAATCCGTATCAATGACATTTTTTACAGAACTGGAACAAATAATCCTAAAATTTGTATTGAACCACAAAAGAACCCAAATAGCCAAAGCAATCTGAAGAAAGGAAAACAAAGCTGGATATCTCATGTTTCCTGGTTTCAAACTATCCTACAAAGACATAGTAATCAAAACAGTATGGTACTGTCACAAAAACATACACATAGTTCAGTGGAACAGAATAGAGAGCCAAGAAATAAACCCACAGTTATATGGTCAATTAATTTATGATAAAGGAGCCAAAAATACACAGTGTGGAAAAGACAGTTTCTTCAATAAATGGTGTTGGGAAAATTGGACAGCTACATGTAAAAGAATTAAACTAGAACATTTCTCACACCATATACAAAAATAAACTCAAAATGGATTAAAGACCTAATTTAAAATCTGAAACCATAAAACTAGTAGAAGAAAATACAGGCAGTATGCTCTTTGACATTAGTCTTAGTAATATTTTTTTGGATCTGCCTCCTCATGGGCAACAAAAGCAATAATAAACAAATGTGACTACATCAAACTAAATAGCTTTTACACAGTGAAGGAAACTATCAACAAAA
Organism: Lipotes vexillifer; assembly: GCF_000442215.2. Taxonomy (NCBI): domain Eukaryota; kingdom Metazoa; phylum Chordata; class Mammalia; order Artiodactyla; family Lipotidae; genus Lipotes; species Lipotes vexillifer. The sequence continues at coordinate 18,458 of NW_006796844.1, read as the reverse complement.
TGAAAAGACAACGTAGTGAAAGGGAGAAGATATTTGCTGATGATATATCTGAGAAGGGTTTAATATCCAAAATATATAAAGAACTCACAACTCAATATCAAAAAAACAAACAATTCAATTTAAAAAATAGGCAGAAGTCCTGAATAGAACTTCTTCCTAGGAGTCATACAGATGGTCAACAGATACATCAAAAGATGCTCAATACCACTAATCGTCAGGGAAATGCAAATTAAAACCACAACGAGATATTACAACTGTCAGAATGGCTATTATCAAAAAGACAACAAATAACAAGTATTGATGAGGATGTGGAGAAAAGGGAACTCTTGTGCACTGTTGGTAGTATTGGTAGGAATGTAAATTGCTACAGCCACTATGGAAAACAGTAGGGAGATTCCTCAAAACATTAAATATAGAACTACCAACAATTCAGCAATTCTTCTCCTGGATATTTATCCAAAGAAAATGAAAAGACTAATTTGATAATATGTATGCACCCTTACCTTATGTTCACTACAGAATTATTTTCAATAGATAAGATATGAAAGCAACCTAAGTGCTCATCAATAGATGAGGTATATATATATGTGTATATATATATATATATATATATATATATATATACACACAATATATATATATATATATATATATATATATATATATATATACACACACACATACACATATATATACACACACATATATATATATATACACACACACAATGGAACATTACTCAACCATTAAAATAATAAAATCTTGCAATTTGTGACATGGATGGACCTAGAAGGTATTATGCTAAGTGAAATAAGTCAGACAGAGAAAGACAATTACTGTAAGATTTCACTTATATGTGGAATCTAAAAAACAAAATACACAAACAAAACAGAAACAGAGTCATAGATACAAAGAACAAACTGGTGGTCACCAAAAGGGAGGGGGCAGAGAAGTGGGCAAAATAGGTAAAGGGGATTGATCAAAAGGTACAAATTTTCAATTTTATAAATAAGTCATGGGGTTATAATGCATAGCATAGGGGAATATAGTCAGTAATACTGCAGTAACTTTCTATAGGGACAGATGGTTACTATACATATCATGGTGATTGATTTGTAATATATATATAGATATTGAACAACTATGTTGTTCACCTGAAACTAATGTAATATTGTATGTATACTTCAAATTTTAAAAAAGAACTATTTGCTTCATTCAGTGGCCCAAATTATGCATTGAGGTCCTAATGGTCTGGAATATACCTATTTAACTAGGAAGCTGAACTACTTCAGCTTATACTTTTTAAAAACCAGAGAAGCATTGGGAATCAAAATGTTATCATACTCCTCTAACCTCTCCCCCATCTCCACCTTGTTTGGATGGCATCTAAGTTTCTTTCCATCTGAAACATCCTGTGAGATATCTAAGGGGATGACTGTCAAGCCTAAGGCAGATCTTCACCCCCTTTGATTCACACACCATCTTTGCTTCACCAGAAATGCCTTTGACAGCAATGGAAAGAAAGGAAACATACTGCAGTTTCAATTGCTGTAGAACTCTCAGCACTGCATATACACCTGGAGACATGGGAAGAAGGTCTGATGAGGAATGTGGCTCAGTTGAATCACTTCAGCTTAAAGAGATAACAGGGCATAGAAGTGAAGTCAGTACCACTCCTGCTTTAAGAAGGAGAAAACTGAAACTACCGTGGCTGAGAGGTTCCCACGGCCATGGTGAAATCTGGTTACAGATACTGATTACTAACTACTCTGCTAGTAGTAGTAGAGCTGGATACCCACCCCTCAACACCAAACATTTTCAGAAACTGCTGACACATCACTTCATTTATAAGGCTTTGACTTTTACATACCCCTTAGATCTTATAAGGATCAAAGTAAATATAAAAAGAGGAACTTCATTTACCTTACTGCAGTGGGAAGTTATTTTCCAAAGTCTTGAAGAAGAAAGCAAACAGAAAACACCCAACCTTTGCATGACTGGGAGCTGTAGTGTTTACTGAAGTCTTCGTCTTTGGGAATGTCAGGATAGAGGTACTTCAGAGGGTTTTCAGGAATGTTTTCAGCCATAATGACCTCATAGTCTCGAAAGATGTCAGCAAATGGCAGAGCAGACAACAGGCCTTTGTTTTAGGGTTCTATGGAGTGGAATCTCACTTCTGCAAAAGCAGAAAGCAGGGGAATATTCAGGTTCCTGAAGGCATTCTTTGTGGCCATTCTTCCTGCCCACATTCTCTTCCCGTCACTGGTTATAAAATGATGTCAGCCCTTCTCTGCAGTGTGGACAGCACAGATTGCCACGTGATAGAGGAAGCCCATATAGGCTGTGATAAATGCATGCTACCCTCGTCTGAAACAATTGTAGCAACCAACATTCAAACCCACTGAACACATGAAAAACAGAAAAACAGGCCACTCACTTTTTTTGTTTGTTTGGTTTTCTGTTTTTTTTTGAATTTTTTGTTTTTGACATATTTATTGGACTTTAATTGCTTTATAATGGTGTGTTAGTTTCTGCTTTATAACAAAGTGAATCAGTTATACATATACATATGTCCCCATATCTCTTCCCTCTTGCATCTCCCTCCCTCCCACCCTCCCTATCCCACCCCTCTAGGTGGTCACAAAGCACCAAACTGATCTCCCTGTGCCATGCGGCTGCTTCCCACTAGCTATCTAGTTTACATTTGGTAGTGTATATATGTCCATGCCACTCTCTCACTTTGTCACAGCTTACCCTTCACCCTCCCCGTATCCTCAAGTCCATTCTCTAGTAGGTCTGTGTCTTTATTCCCATTTTGCCCCTACATTCTTCATGACTGTTTTTTTTTTTTTTAATTCCATATATATGTGTTAGCATACGGTATTTGTTTTTCTCTTTCTGACTTATTTCATTCTGTATGACAGACTCTAGGTCCATTCACCTCACTACAAATAACTCAGTTTCACTTCTTCTTATAGCTGAGTAATATTCTATTGTATATATGTGCCACATCTTCTTTATCCATTCATCTGTTGATGGACACTTAGGTTGCTTCCAGCTCCAGGCTATTGTAAATATAGCTGCAATGAACATTGTGGTACATGACTCTTTTTGAATTATGGTTTTCTCAGGGTATATGCCCAGTAATGGGATTGCTGGGTCGTATGGTAGTTCTATTTTTAGTTTTTTAAGAAACCTCCATACTGTTCTCCATAGTGCCTGTATCAATTTACATTCCCACCAACAGTGCAAGAGGGTTCCCTTTTCTCCACACCCTCTCCAGCAGGCCACTCACTTTTAAAGATGGAAATACCAATAACCAAACTCAATACTAATTTCACATGAATAAATAATAGTGACTGTATATCATTTTCAGAATGGTCCACCCAGAAGAAAGTTATTCCTCCAAAGTGGTTTTCATTGAATCTTAACAAAAAGTTTCCAGGCATTTTATCCTTTAGCAAGAGTTGTTCCTTCCCTTTGCTGACAAAACCTATGATGTGCCTAAAAATAGAACAAGGCTAGTTTTATCTTATCAAAGACTAAAATTTATTGCATTTGCATTCACAAAGAACAGACCTAAATTTGTTCTGAGTATAATCAAAAGTCAATAGTGCCTGAAAATCTCATACAAATTAAAGTAAATATCAATATTCTATGGAGAATGTAAGAAACTGAAATTATTTTCCACACTATGACACTAAATATGCTGAAAAGAAAAAAGAAAGAAGGACTGTTGTAAATGGTGCTGCTGTGAATATTGGTGTGCCTGTGTCTTTTCATTTTTCTGGATGCATGCCCAGGAGTAGGATTCCTGGATCATATGGTAGCTCTATTTTTAGTGTTTTGAGGAATCTCCATATTGTTTTCCATGATGGCTGCACCAATTTACATTCCCACCAACAGTGTAGGAGGGTTCTCTTTTCTCCACACCCTCTCCAGGATTTATTATTAATGTTCATAACAACACTATTTGTAATAACCAAGACATGGAAGCAAGGTAAGTGTCTATAAAGAGATGAATGGATAAAGAAGATGTGATATATATATATATATATATATATATATATATATATATACATATATATATATAGTGAAATATTACTCAGCCATAAAAAAGAATGAAATAATGTTATTTGCAGCAACATGGATGCACCTAGAGATTATCATACTAAGTGAAGTAAGTCAGACAGAAAAAGACAAATATCATATGTTATCACTTAAATGTGGAATCTAAAATATGATACAAATGAACTTATATACAAAACAGAAATAAATCCACAGACATAGGAAATGAACTTATGGTGACCAGAGAAGAAAGGGAGAGGATATAGAAAAGAAAAAATATGCTTATCTGTTCAAGTTGCAATAAGAAAAATATACCTTGGAACTAAAAACAAATTTTTAAAAAACTGACTCAGAAAAAAAGGAGGAAGAACAAGAAATATGCAAACACCATTTGCTGATTCTATTTCCAAGCATATAACCTTAGAAATGACTATTTTGATAAGTGCCAACTACATGCTGGGATTGGTACCTCTGCTCTCAAAAAACTCCCACAAGGACTCCCCCTTTTCTTCCTACTCTTAGGTCTCATTAAAGCCAATAACCACTTCTTCCTCTAATCCCTCCTATATCCTGTCATATTAAGCCTCAATTATTTGGGGAGGGGGAGAAATTGTAACTAGCTTCTCTCACCAGGCTAAGAAGCTCTTTCCTCTTGATTGAAATTTAAAAAGATTGTATATACTTTGCCTAATGTGTTGACTGTGTCTTCTCTTTACTCCCCAAACTTTTCTGTGGCTCTCCACCAGACTTCCCTCTAGTCATGGCTGCTTTCTCCTGGATCCAAATACTCTCCCCTATCATAATTCACCCTCTTCTTCTCTTTTCCACTATTTCTGTGAACCTAAAGCTGATGTGCTAAGTGGCCTGCTTTTCTTTTTCCACTCTCAAAGCTGACTCTTTCCTTCTGTGCTACCAAAGTTTGGAATTACAGCATACTCCATGTCTTCCAGACATTTTTTCCTCTCGCTTCAAAGTCTCTTCCCTGCAGTCAGCAGAAGGAAGGAATTGCTCACCACCTGAATCCAAGAGAGATCCCTTCTCCTTGCCAAATGATTTGAAAAACAAATACTTCCAAACAAAATCAAACCATTTTAGGGGCAAGATTCAGCCAAGGGGAAGCACCCATTCTTCATTCTCTCTTTCTCTGTTGTATCATCTGAGTTCCCTCAGCCCTCACCTACCTGTGACTACAGTGAGATTACAGTGACAAAACAGAGTTTCTTAGGATATGCTCACTGTCAACCTTCAAGAAGGCCAAGGCCCTTGAAATTCTTCCCATACAGCTCTGGGAAAGCACAAGTTTTGGCTAGCTCATACCTGCCTCTGCCCTTCCCCACTTTTCCCTCTGCCCTGGACCATAGTAATGATGATTTGCATTGTGCCAATGATAAAAGAGCAGCTATGCTGATGGCTTATGCCATCACTGTCAGGGCCTCTGCCTCAGCCACAAACTGAGCAGGGCTGGTCTCTGTGCCCAAGGCCTTGGTGCTCCATCTCTGACTGTTGCTGATGCCAGGAGAGAGCTGATTCTCATCAACATCCCCACTGTGTCTGCTTACTGTCTCCTCCCCACAACACACTCCCACTACTTCAGGGACACTTACGTCAGCAACAAGGGTGCTGTCCTCTGTTTCTGCTGGCACTGTTTTGCTGACACCTTGGGATCTCAATAGCCCATGGAGATTCTAGCAAACCAATTTTTTTGGTTGTTATTGATTTTTTATTGCAGCTCCCTAAACCTAGGACTCAGATGTGAACTCATAGTTGTTGGGTCATTGGACAATTGAGTGGTAAACATTTGAATTAAGAACTTCTCTTCCATTTCTGTACTTTAGCTAAACACTTGCTGCTCAGTTCTCTTTTTCCTTAGAGCGAGTTCTGCCTCTCACATAAGCAGACCTTTGGCAGGCCTGTCCTGCTAGTCCTTGCACCATGTCTAAATGAAATACAAAAAGTCCACAAAAAAGTGCAGGAGAGGGCTTCCCTGGTGGCGCAGTGGTTGAGAGTCCACCTGCCGATGCAGGGGACACGGGTTCATTCCCCAGTCCAGAAAGATCCCACATGCCGCGGAGCGGCTGGGCCCGTGAGTCATGGCCGCTGAGCCTGCGCATCCAGAGCCTGTGCTCCGCAACGGGAGAGGCCAGAACAGTGAGAGGCCTGCGTACCGCAGGAAAAAAAAAAAAAAAGTGCAGGAGAAAACCTAGGTATGAATGAATGACCAAGAATCAGAACATGAGTCCATAAAAACACATGCCCTGATAACACCTTTCAGATGCATTTTGCCTAACACAGTGATTCTCAACTGATGAGCTGCTGCAGAAGAAAATAAATTAGAAAAGTCACTAATGGGAATCCTGTTTGTTCTTCCAGCCATTTGTTTCTTTTGAATAAGAGCTTTATCCCTTAATTATAGTTCGTAGTGACTATTACTGCACAATTTCTTAGAATTCACTGTCTCATGATTGTAAACAGTCAATATTGCCACAGAATCAATGTTGGTTAGAGGCTTATTTAAAGTTAACAACTGAGCTTCACAATAGCACCACAAGCTCAAGATACAAACCAACTTCCTCATGCCCATTCTCTCAGGAGAGACAAACCCCTCTGGGGTGTGCAGATCCTTAGGGGTTCTGGGATTCTTCCAAGGTGCTTACCTACCATGGTCATTCAAATACTGCATTCTCTCTTTCCTAGGAAAAATAATTTCCCCTGAAGATTTTCTCAAAAGCTATATTTCTTTCTTTCGGGGAGCCCTGTTGCTTATGTAAACCATCTTCACTTTTCTTTGGTCAAGCTGTGTAAAGCAGAAGATGTCTGTTTCTAATTGTTTTCTTACTCTTGGCTTTTAACTTCACATGCTTTCAGCTGATGCACTCTTTAAATCCCTTCTGTCCTAGGAGTGTAGCATTGTTAATGCAAACCATGACCAGCACCTTTGGCTAGGTTTTATCTGCACAGGAATATCTTGATCAGAGATTGCAGTTCTTATATCCTGCTTGTGTAACTTTGGATATTATTTGATTTGATTCTATTAGATCAAGTTCACAGTAGACCATCTTCTCCTTCTGTGCTACACTGATTTTATTACACTTTTTATGTGCCAGCAGTTCTCAACACCACCACACTTAACCTCTCCTCTGAGGACATCCCTTCAGTAATTTATCATAAGATGGCACAGGAACTCTGCTTGGGTATCTTAGTTCAGCTTTCTCCTTATCATAATTGCTGCCCCAGTCTGCAGACATCCAAATCAAGAGGACAAATAGAAGGGGGAAAAGCACAAAACTAGGAATTAAGAGTCTTATATAAATATTGTTTACGAGTAAGAGTTTAAGGTAAATTCAGTTTTCAAAAAAAAATTTATTTGAGTGTATTATGTGTGAGAACTCATGAAGTTTTATATTTCAACCACTCAATTAGTGTCTTTGAGCAGGCTCTTAATTTTTCTGTGCTTCAGCTTCCTTCTATAAAATCAGAATGATACTGTTTGCTGTATGATCTCTTAGGAGTTCGAATCATAAGAGATGATTGCATGAAAATGAGTTCAAAATGTATAGAATTCCACCCATAATTTGATAATATTGTTATTAGAGGGGTAGACATAACATTGCAAGAAGAAGTTATTTTCTCATTAAGTGATGTCCTCTTAATTCTCAGTGTTGGCCTTTGGATAAACAGAATAAACAGTTCCTGTGTGATGAAATTCCAAGAGACTTGGAAAGCATCTCTGACGCAAAGATGCCTTTGCCACCTACTCAGTGATATTTGAAAATGCAATCAATCACCAAGGACACATTTGTTAGAGATGAGAGGCTGGCAGAGAGAGACTTCTGAAACAGAGAAACTGACATGGATTCAAAACTATGGTGTAAATTAAAAACTGGTTCTGGAACCTGTCCTAGAGGTAGGTTTGGATGTTAGGGAGTGGACTGATCCTTTCTTGGTATACCAGTCTTCTAAAGGATTAATGTATACTGGCTTTCTCTGGGCCGTATCTCACTTCTTGGTCCATTAGTTCATCATTAAAATGACAGGAAAAAGTGGTAAAGCAGCAATTACCTCCCATGATCACAGTTTACCATCAGCCACCATAAGTATCCCCACCCTAACACAGGGGACTGCTGGTTGAGTTTGTATGTCCACAAGCTGGGAAGGGATACTCAAAGCTCTCTTACCAAGATCATTCTGAATCACAGAATGTCAGAAATAGAAAGTCACGTGAGAGACTATAATGAAGGGCTCAGTAACTCAAATATCCCCAGGGGTTAGATAGGTAACATGAATATGTGAATCAGGTGGTATGAAACAATAGGGAGTGGTAGGGTCTGTGGCAAAATAAAGAGAGAATGAATGTGCCTTATAGCATTTAAATTCAAATCTAATTAAAAGTTGTGTTGATCAAACCATGTCCACAGAGTGACCGCATTTGGCCCCAGCTGTCAGTCAGTGACTCCTGACCCAACACTCTTGTTTTAAAGGTGACCTGAGGGTATGACTGCAGTCACATGAGTACATAAGACACAAGTTACAATGGCTCAGCTGACTGTTAAACTTCAAACTCCTCCCCCTCCAAGAAAAGCCCAGTTGTTCCTGGGATGCATCACAACTTTGTATCTTCAGTCAACACATGCTGTCTGCTCTGCTCTCTCCCTTTCTCACCTCTCTATCTCCTCTTGGGCTGCTGATCTCAAAGCTGGTGAAGAAATGTTACTATGGCTAATACTGAATGTGCCTTTGTGGAAACACCAATGTATGTTCCAAGGATGCTACCTCAGTGCCTTCAATGCCACCATTTCCCAGGCTACAGAGAGGAGAGAGTCGTTTTCTGTCCAATTCAGTGCTGCACTGGCACCTGGATCCCAAAGCCACACTGGGTGAGCCCAGAAGAGCAGAAGGCCTCCTGTGAAAACAGCCTCTATGACTTCTTTTCTCTGTGTGCATCTCTCATGCTTAACTCTAAGACAAATACACAAACACCATCCATCTCTGTCAGAAAGAGTCACAGTAAAGCACAGTGCAAACAGTGCCAGGAAACATTTTTCCCCACCCACCCCACTACCAAATAAACAATAGCAAATCTGCAAAGGCATTGCTTTGACTAAAACACAGGAGCTTACATTAACTAAAAGAACCCAGCTTCTCTGTTTAAAACCTCAGCATTAAGAAAACTGTCAAGTCAGTGCAGTGAGTCAGGATTTGGTTTATACCTGTACAGCTCAAGGGCGTATTTATTTGATCTTGCCAGACCAAAGGAATAGGCTTCTCTAGGAAGTATTGGGTCTAATCTTCAGCAAGAAAGACAACTTCTGGCAAGTCTCAACTGAAATGTTTCGTCTTCTACCCATAATACCTTTAAAAAATTTTAATCCACATTTTTTGATATATACCCATGAAGATACTGAGACTTCAGATGTGTCTGCAAATGATACTACCAAGAGAGTGAAAAGGCAACCCACAGAATGAGAGAAAATACTTGTAAATGATATATCTGATAAAGGACTTCTATCTAGAACATACCAAGGAGTCTTGCAACTCAATGATAAAAAGATAACTAACCCAATTTAAAAATGGACAAAAGGTCTGACCAGACTTATTCCAATGAAGACAGCCAAATGTCCAATAAGCACATGAAAATATGCTCAGTGTCATTAGTGATCATGGGAAATTCAAATAATAGCCATAGTGAAATACCATTTCAAACCCACTAGGATGACTATAATCAAAAAGGCAAATAATAACAAATATCAGTGAGGATGTGGAACAATTGGTACTCTCATATACTGCTGGCGGAAATATCAAATGGTGCAGCCACTTTAGAAAACAGTTTGGCAGCTCCTCAAAATGTTAAACATAGAGTTACCATATGATCCAATAATTCTACTCTTAACTATTTACCCAAGAGAAATGAGAACATATGCCACATAAAAACATGTGCAAGAATATTCATAGAAGCATTTATCATAATAGTCAAAAAGTGGAAAGAATCCAAATGCCTATCAGCTAAGGAATGGATAAATAAAATGAGATGCATCCAAATTACAGAAAGAAGAACAAAAGCCCCTAAATTTAGCAGAAGGAAGGAAATCATACAGATCAGATCAGAAATAAGTGGAAAGTATCCAAATGCCTATCAGCTAAGGAATGGATAAATAAAATGAGATACATCCAAATTACAGAAAGAAGAACAAAAGCCCCTAAATTTAGCAGAAGGAAGGAAATCATACAGATCAGATCAGAAATAAGTGAAAAAGAAATGAAGGAAATGATAGCAAAAATCAATAAAACTAAAATCTGGTTATTTGAGAAGAGAGACAAAACAGATAAACCATTAGCCAGACTCATCAAGAAAAAAAAGAAGACTCAAATCAATAGAATTAGAAATGAAAAAGGAGAAGTAACAACTGACACTGCAGAAATACAAAGGACCATGAGAGATTACTACAAGCAACTATATGCCAATAAAATGGACAATCTGGAAGAAATGGACAAATTCTTAGAAATGCAAAACATTCCGAGACTGAACCAGGAAGAAATAGAAAATATGAACAGACCAATCACAAGCACTGAAATTGAACTGTGATTAAAAATCTTCCAACAAACAAAAGCCCAGGACCAGATGGCTTCACAGGCGAATTCTATCAAATGTTTAGAGAAGAGCTAACACCTATCCTTCTCAAATTCTTCCAAAATATAGCAGAGGGAGGAACACTCCCAAACTCATTCTACGAGGCCAACATCACCCTGATTACAAATGCAGACAAAGATGTCACAAAGAAAGAAAACTACAGGACAATATCGCTGATGAACATATATGCAAAAATCCACAGCAAAATGCAAGCAAACAGAATCCAACAGCACATTAAAAGGATCATATACCATAACCAAGTGGGATTTATCCCAGGAATGCAAGGTTTCTTCAACATACGCAAATCAATCAATGTAATAAACCATATTAACAAATTGAAGGAGAAAAACCATATGATCATCTCAATAGATGCAGAGAAAGCTTTCAACAAAAATCAATACCAATTTAAAATAAAAACTCTCCAGAAAGTAGGCATAGAGGGAACTTACCTCAACATAATAAAGGTCATATATGACAAACCTACAGCCAACATCATCCTCAGTGGTGAAAAACTGAAACCATTTCCACTAAGATCAGGAACAAGTCAAGGTTGCCCACTCTCACTGCTTTTATTCAACATAGTTTTGGAAGTTTTAGCCACAGCAATCAGAGAAGAAAAAGAAGTAAAAGGAATCTAAATTGGAAAAGAGAAGTAAAGCTGTCACTGTTTACTGATGACATATACATAGGTACCAGAAAGCTACTAGAGCTAATCAATGAATTTGGTAAAGTAGCAGGATACAAAATTAATGCACAGAAATCCCTTGCATTCCTATACACTAAGGATGAAAAATCTGAAAGTGTAATTAATAAAACACTCCCATTTACCATTGCAACAAAAAGAATAAAATATCTAGGAATAAACCTGCCTAAGGAGACAAAAGACCTCTATGCAGAAAATTATAAGACACTGTTGAAAGAAATTAAAGATGATACAAACAGATGGAGAGATATACCATATTCTTGGATTTGAAGAATCAACATTGTGAAAATGACTCTACTACCCAAAGCAATCTACAGAGGCAATGCAATCCCTATCAAACTACCAATGGCATTTTTTACAAAACGAGAACAAACAATTTCACAATTTGTATGGAAGCACAAAAGACCCCGAATAGCCAAAGCAACATTGAGAAAGAAAAACGGAGTTGGAGGAATCAGGCTCCCTGACTTCAAATTATTCTACAAAGCTACAGAAAGGAAGACAGTATGGTACTGGCACAAAAACAGAAATATAGATCAACGGAACAGGATAGAAAGCCCAGAGATAAACCCATGCACATATGGTCACCTTATCTTTGATAAGGGAGGCAAGAATATACAATGGAGAAAAGACAGCCTCTTCAATAAGTGGTGCTGGGAAAACTGGAGAGCTACATGAAAAAGAATGAAATTAGAACACTCCCTAACACCATACACAAAAATAAACACCAAATGGATTAAAGACCTAAAGTATAAAACTTTTAGAGGAAAACATAGGCAGAACACTTTATGACATAAATCACAGCAAGATCCTTTTTGACCCACCTCCTAGAGAAATGGAAATAAAAACAAAAATTAAAAAATGGGACCTAATGAAACTTCAAAGCTTTAGCACAGCAAAGGAAATCATAAACAAGATTAAAATACAACCCTCAGAATGGGAGAAAATATTTGCAAATGAAGCAACTGACAAAGGATTAATCTCCAAAGTTTACAAGCAGCTCATGCAGCTCAATATCAAAAAAACAAACAACACAATCCAAAAATGGGCAGAAGACCTAAACAGACATTTCTCCAAAGAAGATATACAGATTGCCAACAAACACATGAAAGAATGTTCAACATCATTAATAATTAGAGAAATGCAAATTAAAACTACAATGAGATATCATCTCTCACTGGTCAGAATGCCCATATCTACAAACAATAAATGCTGGAGAGGGTTTGGAGAAAAGGGAACACTCTGTCACTGTTGGTGGGAATGTAAATTGATACAAACACTATGAATAACAGTGTGGTGCTTCTTTAAAAAACTAAAAATAGAACTACCATATGACCCAGCAATCCTATTACTGGGCATATACCCTGAGAAAACCATAATGCAAAAAGAGTCATGGACCACAATGTTCATTGCAGCTCTATATACAGTAGCCAGGACTGGAAGCAACCTAAGTGTCTATCAACAGATGATTGATAAAGAAGATGTGGCACATATATACAATGAATTATTACTCAGCCATAAAACGAAATGAAACTGAGTTATTTGTAATGAGGTGGATGGACCTAGAGTCTGTCATACAGAGTGAAGTAAGTCAGAAAGAGAAAAACAAATACCATATGCTAACACATATCTCTGGTATCTAAAAAAAAAAAAAAAGAAAAGGTCATGAAGAACCTAGGGGCAAGACGGGAATAAAGACGCAGACCTACTGGAGAATGGACTTTAGGACATGGGGAGAGGGAAGGGTAAGCTGGGACAAAGTGAGTGAGTGGCATGGACATATATACACTACCAAACGTAAAATACATAGCTAGTGGGAAGTAACCTCGTACCACAGGGAGATCAGCTCAGTGCTTTGTGACCACCTAGAGGGGTGGGATAGGGAGGGTGGGAGGGAGGGAGATGCAAGAGGGAAGAGATATGGGGATATATGTATATGTATAGCTGATCCACTTTGTTATAAAGCAGAAACTCACACACCATTGTAAAGCAACTATACTCTAATAAAGATGTTTAAAAAAATGAGATACATCCATACAATGGAATATTAATCAACAATAAAAAGGAATGAAATACTGACACATAGTACAACACGGTTGAACCTTGAAAACAATATGCTAAGTGAAAGAAGCCACTCACAAAAGATCACTTATTATATGATTCCATTTATATGAGATATCTAGGATAGGCAAATCCAAAGGGGCAGAAAGATTGGTAGTTGTTTAGGACTTCGGGAAGGTGTGTGTGGAAGAAAAAGGAGTGAATGCTAATGGATCAGGATTTCTCTTGGGGGTGATATTCATACAACTCTTGTGAATATGGTTATATCATTGAATAGTACACTTAAAATGAATGAATTGCATGGCATGTAAATTATATCTCAAAGAGTTGTTTAAAAAATATATTTTTAATCGTAGAGAATGTGACACATGAGCAATTCAAAGCCACAGAGTACTTAGTGGCATAACCAGGTTGGCTCCTCCCAGTCCCCAACTGTAGATCAATAGTAAGATCTATAGTAAAATTGGTATAGATAGGGATATGGATATAGCTACAAAAGTAAACACAGGCTTTTAAAATGTTTTAAATTATTATTACCTTCTATACTGAAATAGTTTGACTCACAAAAAGTTTCAAGAATAGTACCATATACGCTTCTCCCAGCTTCTTCCAATGATAATATCTCATATAACCATATATGTTATAGAAACAAGTTTTTAAATCATCTCCTAGTGTTCTTCTCCTGTTCTTTGTGACACATTTCTTTGTGTTTGAGAGTCTTCCATCTGTTTTTTCCCTGCCTCCAAGTTTGCCAAAACAGGACAAAACCTCCTTCACCATCAATACCACAGACTAAACAAATACTGCTTGAAATTCCTGCATTTGTCTCCAATGCCCATAAAAGGTAAGTATTGCCATTGTAAACCCAGCCTCCTTCAAAATGTCACTCAGGAAGGTACAGCCCTGTGACCAGATGCACCACAGGCTTCAGAGCACAACCTCAGGCTGAGGGTCCCAAGCGGGAGAGGGTCTCCTGAGCTCATAACTGACATCTGAGCTGTGCTCACCAGCCTTCAGAAGTAGGAGGCAAGAGAGAAAGTGTGAATGAGGGTGTGAAAAGCTGCACTTGAACATTCATCCCAAGGGTGGGAAGTGAGAAATGAGGCTGATGAAATTTCAAGTGAGGAAAGAGTAAGTCAACAGCAATGGATGGGTCATGGCAGCCAAAGTAGATCTTGGGAGCAAACAGGGACAGAATGAAACCCTCAAATGGCTGAATGCAAATGTGAGAAAAATGAAAAAATACTGGCTCTGTGCCAAAGGTAACACCCAAACAATTTCTAACTGCAAGGTAAAATTCATAAAATATAAGGAAGCATTGAGTCAGTCAAGTTGATTTGAATAGGAGAATACAGAATATGAGTGGCATCCTCAGAAAGACTTTTCAGAGTTCTCTTGCAAGCTCTCCTGGCACCACTGCTCTGCCATCACCTCTTAGATGCTTTTTAAGTTCAGCTAGAATTCTGGCAACATCAGGTAGTGGCTAAACCAGGCCTTAAATCTCCATCTATTCCAGTTGTATTATCTTGAGCTAGTTACTTTCCTGCTGTGAAATGGCTGCTCACCTATAAAATGGGAATACTAGCAATAATAGCACATACCTCACAAAATGGTTGGTGAGGATATATGAGAATAAGCATGAAGAGCACTCAGCATAACACTGGCTGGAAAATGCGCCAATAAATAGTGGCTGTAATTAACATAAGCACTGCTTTTCAGTGAAGAACCAAATCCATGCATGGTCTTGCAAGATCTCAGTCCCTCCAGCTGAGGATGCACAATATCCCCCTTGAGCCCATCCTAATTGTTCTCCCACTTTGTCATTGAGACAGGAGAAGTGAGTTAAAGCTTTGAAGTTTCCACCTCTCCACTGGTCTGTCCTCATCCATTTCTGGACAATAAGGGCAGTTAAAATGCCTTTGAAGACATTGCAAGTATAATCTCAACTACAGCCTAAATGAGGACTGCTGGGAACCAGAAAGAACAGAGACTCCTTCCGTTTACCCCCCCACCCCATCCCCCTTGGAAGTAGTCACTGGGAGAGGGCTGGAACTGTTTAAATAGAAAGCTGCAGAGATGGCACTTAAAGTGGCCACAGGAGATAGAGTCAAACCACTATAAGAAGTGCAGAGATTTCAACTTCAGAGAATGCAAAGGGCAAGGGGCTTGACTTTTAGTTATGTGGTTCCATATCCTTCTCTGCTATTGCATCATTTCTGTGTTCTCTTTACAAACAAGCAAACAAACTGTCCAATTTCATTTCTATGAAATATCCAGAAGAGATAAATCCATAGATATATAAGTAGATTGGTGTTTGCTCCAGGGATCAGTGAGAGTGGAGAAGAGGGAAAATCCACTTAATGGGTATGGGGTTTTATTCTGAGGTGATGGAATTATTTTTGGAAGTAGGTAGAGATGGTGTTTGCACAATATTGTGAATGTATGAAGTGCCATTGAATTTTCTCTCTAAAATGGTTAATTTTATATAAATTTCACCTCAATAAATTACTTTCAAAAAAAACCTTCTTGAAAAGAGTTGTTTCTACCTACAACTCTAATTGTTCATCTCTCAATTTCTCTGAACTTAATGCAAATTGGGCTTTCACCTCCATCACTCCACCCAAACTGCTATTGTTATGGTCATCATGACCTCCAGGATACTAAATAGCATGGTCACTTGTAGACACACGTAGCTGCAAGGAAAGCTGTAAAGTGTGGTCTTTATTCCAGGCAGCCACATCTCAACTCAAATCAGTCTTTTTATTACTAAAAGAGAAGGGGGAAATTAATAATAAGGAATAACTAGCAGTCTCTGGCAGTCTCCTTAAGGGTAACCATTTGAACACTGGAAATGAAATGTGTAGCCTCCAAATTTGGGGAGGGTGGTTTTAAAAGAAAGACATTAGATCAGTTCAGTAGAAGATAAAAAAGAAAAAAAGAAAAGAAAAAGAAAATTTTTGATAAACAGAGAACAGAAAGAGAGAGGAAATAGAAACATAACCATTAAAACACAGAAATCCTTTCATGTAATTGGTGCATTTCATCTAAGTTATCAAATTTGTGGACAAAGAGTTGTTCATAATTTCCCTTTTACTATCATTTTAATGTCCATGGGATCAATAATAATGGCCCTTATTTCATTTCTGATATTAGTGATTTGTGTCTTTTTTCTTAGTCTGGCTAGAAGTTTATCAATTTTATTGATCTTTTTCAAAAAAAATAGCTTTGAGTTTATTGACTTTATTATGTTCTTGTTTTCCATTTTATTGGTTTCTGTTCTGGTTTTTATTATTTCTTTTCTTCTGCATACTTTGCATTTAATTTCTTCTTTTTCTAGTTTCCTAAAATGGAAGCTTAGGTTATTGCTTTTAGGTCTTTCTTCTTTTCTAACATATATATTCAATGCTATAAATTTCCCTCTAAGTACTCTTTTTGCTGCATCCTGCAAATTTTGAAAAGTTGTATTTTCATTTAATTCAAAATATTTTTTTAACTTCTCTGAGACTTCTTTTTTTGACCCATGTATTATTGAGATGTGTGTTGTTTAATCTCTAGTATTTTGGATTTTGCCAGCTATCTTTCTGTTATTGATTTCTAATTTAATTTCACTGTGGTCTGAGAGCATACTTTGTGATTTCTATTCTTTTAAGTTTGTTAAGGCATATTCTTATGACTCAAATTTTGGTCTGTCTTGGTGAATGTTCCATGTGAATTTAAGAAGGAGGTGTATTCTGCTGTTGTTGAATTTAGTAATCTATAAATGTCAACTAGATCCAGTTGATTGATGATGCTATTTATTTCAACTATATCCTTATTGATTTTATGACTTCTGTATCTGTCATTTACTGACAGAAGGATATTGATGTCTCCAACTATACATTTGTCTATTTATCTTTGCAGTTCTCTTAGTTTTTTTTTTTTGAAGGGTTTTGTTTTTTCTTTTTTTTTTACATCTTTATTGGAGTATAATTGCTTTACAATGGTACGTTAGTTTCTGCTTTATAACAAAGTCAATCAGTTATACTTATATATATGTTCCCATATCTCTTCCCTCTTGCGTCTCCCTCCCTCACACCCTCCCTACCCTACCCCTCTAGGTGGTCAGAAAGCACCGAGCTGATCTCCCTGTGGTACGAGGTTACTTCCCACTAGCTATGTATTTTACGTTTGGTAGTGTATATATGTTCATGCCACTCTCTCGTTTTCTCACCACTTACCCTTCCCCTCCCCATATCCTCAAGCCCATTTTCTAGTAGGTCAGTGTCTTTATTCCTGTTTTAGCCTTAGATGACATTTTGTTTTTCCTAATTTCCATATATATATATGTGTTAGCATATGTATGTTAGCATATGGTATTCGTCTTTCTCTTTCTTACTTCACTCTGTGTGACAGACTCTAGGTCTATCCACCTCATTACAAATAGCTCAATTTTTTTTCTTTATATGGCTGAGTAATATTCCATTGTATATATGTGCCACATCTTCTTTATCCATTCATCCAATGATGGGCACCTAGGTTGTTTCCATCTCTGGGTTATTTTAAATAGAGCTGCAATGAATATTTTGGTACATGACTCTTTTTGGATCATGGTTTCTTCAGAGTATATGTCCAGTAGTTGGATTGCGGTGTCATATGGTAGTTCTATTTATAGTTCTTTTAAGGAACTTCCATACTGTTCTCCATAGTGGCTGAACCAATACACATTCCCACCAGCAGTGCAATAGTGTTCCCTTTTCTCCACAGCCTCTCCAGCATTTAGTGTTTCTAAACTTTTTGGTGATGGCCAATATGACTGGTGTGAGATGATATCTCATTGTAGTTTTGATTTGCATTTCTCTAATGATTAATGATATTGAGCATCCTTTCATGTGCTTGTTGGCAGTCTGTATATCTTCTTTGGAGAAATGTCTATTTATGCCTTCTGCCTATTTTTGTTTTTTTTGTTTGTTTGTTTGTTTGTTTTTAACATCTTTATTGGGGTATAATTGCTTTACAATGGTG
>NW_006796843.1:0-362 GCF_000442215.2 Lipotes vexillifer | reverse complement strand
GGGATCCATATGTTCAGGGGTTAGGAATATTTGCATGTGTGTGTCCATAGGTGTGTGAGAATTATGTATGTATATTAGTAAAACTGCAGAGGTTGTCGGTGTTTTTCTGTTTTGAGTGTGTCTGAGCATTTGGGATGTATACTCATGAGTAGTTTGTGGGTGTGTGTATTTGTGATTTGTGAGTGTATCAGGAGGCTTAGAGTCCTTTATGTGTCTATTTTGAAACGTAATGCCTGAAGAATTTAGTGGTGTTGCTTGTATGTGTGTTCTCAGTATTCGTGAGGTGAACTTATATGTACAGTTGACCCTTGAACAACATGGGTTTGAACCACACGGGTCCACTTATAGTGCTTTTTTTTTTT
>NW_006796842.1:0-1439 GCF_000442215.2 Lipotes vexillifer | reverse complement strand
AATGCCGTGTGGATGCACCAATGTGGTTGGCGTTCATTGTCATTTTGTGCAGCACGTTGAACCATGTGATTCTAATGCCTGGTAATACAGTAAATACATCACGTAACGTAATATGAGTCAATATTTACTGCTTATATTTGCCCCAGGTTTCTAAATTTTATGGACTAAATTTTATGGACTCTTCAGGCTGAAATTCTTTCTTCAAACATAACACCTTTCTTTTTCTGAAGCACAAAGGCTTGTATCCAGAAAGTTTCTTGATCTCTCTTCCCCTGACACCCAGAGATGTGCCTGAACATGAGGAAGGCCCTGGGGACTTCCTTCCACAGAGCTGTCCCTACACCGGCCCCTGGACAGGGCTGGCTCCACCTGCATCCCTGGGCCGACCTTTCAGGTCTTCTGAGATGGGCCTGGACACTGGTCTAGTTCAGGGGCAGCAGCAGCTGGTTGGCCAGCTCTCCTCTTCAGCCACACCCTCTTGAGGTGGAAATTCCAACCCCACTCATGTCTTTTGAAGCATCTTTACTTACTTCGCCCCCAGGTGAAGGGGTGAAGGGGTGAAGGGGCCATGGGCGGGGGAGTTCACTACCGAGATGCTGGCGGCACAGTCTGTAGCTGGCCTGGCGTTGCCAAGCTCTTCCTGCCCATTCCATCATTTGGTAGCCGTCCTGGATTCGTCACCACCACCTCTCTCTTACAAGGCTTTCCTCCCTGAGTGTTCTGCTTCCAGCGACGTGCAGTACTTATTATCGGGTACTTTCCATGGCCTAATTATACTGGACTGTACTCTAGGGTCCCTGGCTGCACCGGCCATCTCAGTCACCCTTTGGCCCCATGGCGGTCATTTTGCCAGGCTCGGAGAATGGTTTCCATGGCAACTACAGGTGCCCTGCTGGTTTCATGACATGCAAGTCATGATCTGGGTCTTTTCCTGGAGGCCTGTGCCGAGGCTTGGCTGCTCACCTGCCAGGAGCCTCTGCAGTCAGCCATGACCTCAGATCACTAAGAGGGCCATAGTGCATCCACCCCTCACTGAGTCACCTGCGCCTGTAACTCCCAGCCTCCTCTTGCGTCCCCTAGCCTCCCCTCCCCTCCTGGATTACCTTCACAGCACAGACAGGAGAATGTGGTGCCCCAACTGCGGCTTCCCTTGAGAAAGGACTCTAATTTATTTTAGAAAGTTGAGCATTGTAAACAGTGGCCTACATAGTAATGTCAAGACTTTTTCTTAGCTGACACTTCTTTTTAAATTTTTATTTATTTTTTTTATTTTTTGCGGTACACGGGCCTCTCATTGTTGTGGCCTCTCCCGTTGCGGAGCGCAGGCTCCGGACGCGCAGGCTCAACGGCCATGGCTCACGGGTCCATCCGCTCCCCGGCATGTGGGATCTTCCCGGACCGGGGCACGAAACCGTGTCCCCTGCATCAGCAGGCAGACT
>NW_006796840.1:53423-80305 GCF_000442215.2 Lipotes vexillifer | reverse complement strand
ATACATGTATCTATTCTTTTTCAAATTCTTTTCCCATTTAGTTTATTACAGAATATTGAGCAGTGTTCCCTGTGCTATACAATAGGTCCTTGTTGGTTAACTATTTTAAATACAGCAGTGTGTACCTGTCAATTCCAAACTCCCAATCTATCCCTCCCCCCTACCCTTCCCCCCAGGTAACCATAAGTGTGTTCTCCAAGTCTGTGAGTCTGTTTCTGTTTTGTAAATAAGTTCATTTATATGCGGAACCCTCCGCTGACATTCTAATTCAACCCATCCTCATTGCCAATCTCTGAGCAGTAGTCTCTCTCCCTTTTCTTTTGCTCCCCTGTAATTTCTTCTTCACTCAGAAGCCACTAACATCATTTAAAAACTTAAGTCACATTGTTTTATCCTCTTCCGTAGTTTCTCTTTATGTGAGAATAAAAGCCAAGCTCATTACTGTAGCCTACAAAACTACACAGCATGGTTACGTACATCTTTCTTACCTTAAACCCTGCCACTCCACATGCTACCACTGGACATCTCACCACGTCCCCCCTGACCACCCCCTGCCAGCCCCTGCTCACCCCTTACTTCTTTAAAGCCACAATGACTTTTTTCTGGTCTTTGAATGCTCCAAGCATGGTATCCGCTTCAGGGATTTTGCCTAGATATTCCCCTCACTAGAAATGTTCTTCCCCTTTATTGCCATATGATTGACCTCTTCTCTTCAATCAAATTTTAAATTAAGGTTAATTCCTTCTGGGAGACCTCGCATGACCATTTGCTTATACTGTATCATCTCCATTTCTTTAATTACCTGTTTATTTTGGTTATTCACATATTTTCTTATTTATCATTTATCTTTATCTGCTGTAATATAATCTCCATAAAGCCAGGCTCTTGTATATTTTATTCTATCCTCAACCCTCATTGCCTCGCAAATTGTCTGACATAGATAGGTACTCAATAAATAATTTTTTTAAATTAAACTTTATTTTTTAATTTTTTGGCCATGCCACACAGCATGTGGGATCTTAGTTCCCCCACCAGGGACACTTGCCTCAACTCTGCCTGATGCCCCCTACACCCCTAATCCCACAATAGACTCTTCATTTCCTAAATATATCATGCACTTCCCCATTTTTTACTTTACTCTGACAGAACTTCCTACTTGGATTTTTCGTGTCCACATTTATGGTTAAGATGAGCCTGGGAGGTACATCAGATTTCAACATTTAGAGAAGTGGAAGAGAGAGGTACTTTCTGCCCCACAATATTAAAATTAGCAAATCTTCCTAGAGCATTTTCAGTAGTATGATGACCGTCCTGTTCTAGTACCTCCTTAACTCATTCATCAGTTATGGAATGCCTATTATGTGCTAAATTAATATGCTATTAAACTTTACAGTTACCAATAAACAGTCTGTTTTATAAGCTTCTTAAGGTCAAGGAGCACATCTTACTCATTTTTTTAAATAGCCCACACCTACTAATGCCATTCCACAAACATGTTAGGAGCTCAATGTATATTAAATAAACAAAAGCATGATCCATCAGCTTCAAAGTGATTCCTGAGCCAGAAGAAACTCAAAGAAATCACTGACAGAAAATGAACAGCTCAAATCCACTGTAAACTATGGCCAAACCCATGCCTCACTTTCAGAAATACTGAATCTGAGTCATGTATTTGGATAAATCTCATGCATCAGGAAAGTGACTCACTGTCTGAACATCTCCCCTGGAGGTTTAAGCAAAGGCCAATTGACTTGAGTACCTGGCCAAATAGGAGCATTCCTGTGGGGTAGGAGGAGCTGAGGACTTTGAGAAGATTTTGACCAGCATGAGATTCTCCTCAGGAAGGGAAACAGTGAGGAGATGGTATTTGTTAGGCAGTTTATGGATGGATGGGCAGCCAAACAGCTTGATGAGATAAGAAAAAATAGTTCTAAGGCCACCCTCCCCTCCCCTCAAATAAATTCTCCCATCCATACGACAGGACTGGGCTATTTTCCAGTAGCTTGGTCTACCAGACTATGTGTTTCTTGATTCCTAAATGGAAAAGAAATACTAATATTGGAATTTCATTTAAGATGTTGATGTAATTATAAACATAAATTGATATAGCTATATCTATTTACATAGATATAGATACTATAGCTATTGTCTGATTATCTGTAGAACAGTGACCAGTATACAATGAAGGGTATCAGAATCATTTGTGGAGTTTTCAATAAAGATATCATCTGAATAACTGATATCTGAAGTTCACAAAATGAGCATTATGCATCCATTGAAGTGACTGTAGTTCTCTTTTTTCCATTTCTCCCCTAAAATGATGTTTGCAATCAAATAAGCCCTCTCAAAAGAAACAATAACCTGATCTTTAAGTATTTCATACATTTTTAGAGCATAAACATTAAAATTCACATTGAGTTTGACCCTTTATTATCAAACTGTAGTATATCCTCTTAAATATGCCTTGCATGTGGCCACCCAACATTTTCCTATAGTATACGTATACTATATATATCTATATATATATAGATAGATACATATAGTATATACAGATATACACACTAATATATAGTATATATAGTATGCAGTATAATATACATAGTATGCATATACACACAAACAGCGTATCTTCATTGTTCCATTCTTTTCCTTTGAGATCTCATATATATATTTATCTCTAGATAACTTATGTCTATTGACCTTAATAATTCACTTTTTAATTTTATTTTAAAAAGTTAAGTTTTTCTTTCACAAGATGGCACATAAAATGTTAACAGACACCTCCCACGGCTATACCATATGATGTTTCTAGTCCCTTCCAAATTACACATCCCCAGTGCACAATGAAAGAAGGCATTTTCATATCAAATATGAAAGTGTTGTATTTGACAACCATTTTAAACTCACAAAGCCTACAATTTTATATGTTTCAGTCTAATATTTATAACATGTGTAACCTATTACTTTCAAATATTAAAGGCAGGCTAAATACCCTATGATACCAACATGCTCATTTTTTGTATTAAAGATTGTCTTAGAGCCAATACACTACCACTGAGTAGGCTTAGAAGAAGAGTAATCCTGCTTACAAAGTGTAGGATTAGAGTGAGGAAGGAGTAGTTTACTCTCTCAGGCTTGAGAAGGCAGTCCAGAATGCATAACAGGAATATTCAAATTGGGTTTTGAGGAAAGAATGGAAGTTAACCAGGGAGGCAGCAAAGGTATGACATTCTAACCAAAGTAAGCTGCATGTACAAAGGAATTAAAGTATAAGGCAGAGTGAGTTCAGCAAACTAAAAGCAGTTTAGTTTTGCTGGAGCATAAATGTGTATGTGTGTGTATTCAGTTTAGAGTGGTCAAATATGAAGGTGAAGAGATAGTCTAGGACCACATTTTGTAATGTTTTACATGTCATATTATAGGGCTTGATTTCATGGGGGCTTTAAAAGTCTTTTTAACTAAGGTAGAGATTTTACCCAACAAGTGTCTTAGAAGAGTCTAATTGGGTTGGGTTAAAGAGTGAAGGAGGAAGAGGAAGGAGGAAGGAATCATTAGAGGATTTTTCTATATAATTTGCACAACCATTGTTTCTTTCCTGGAGGAGAAACATGGTATGGAAAGAGTAAGTGACAGAAAGAATAAGTGATGGGTTTAAGTAATATGTAGAAAGTAAAGTCAGCAGAACTTGATGTGACTGGATATCAGGAACAAAAATGGAAGAGCAGTCCTAATTCACACCCTATTCTGGTTTGAGTGACTCAGCAAAATAGGGCTCTTTTCTTGAAATAAAGAACTCCAGGCTTGGAGAACAGCAAGAGCCACTGTGTTGAAAAAGTGATGACATCACAGTCTTTGGTATCAATATCCTGGCATCCTCTTCTTTATACCCACAACTCTTCCACAAAGGAAATCATGTGGGACAGAGCCATTCATCTAGATTCAAATCTTACAATTACAGAGTCTAATAAATATCACTATTTTACATGGATAAAAGGAAACTATGTAGTGAGGCGAAGCTTTATTTATAGATTAAAGCAAGAAATGAAAGCCAAAATAATCAATGTTGGGATAATCCTCATTGTTTGCAACCTTACACCTGTGCAGTGGGATAACCCTGAATTTTTTCTTATAATCATTTGAGATTAAAGTAATATTTATTTTTACTTTGGATGCAGAGAATGAGAGGGTTAGTTCAGATTGTTGGAAGGATCACGGCAGATTCTAAAGAATACAATATAAAAATATTTTAAGATTAAGGAATATTGAGATTTCAGGGAGTGAAGATAGAAAAGAACTAATATTCATTAGTCATCATAAATCTTCAACTTCACATAGAAAAACTGACATAAAAGCAAAAATATGCTAAAAAATTATACCCATTTTACATATTAAAACTGTAGAAAACCATTTTAAAAGTGCTTTTAGATTTCAGCTGACATTTACTGGGTATGTCTTATGTGTTAGGTGCATTATGTACCATGGTAGGCAGCCCCTAAAATGGACCAATAATCCCGATCTTGAGGGAACTCATGCTCTTTTATCATGCCCTCCCCTTAAGCAGGACCTGGACTTCTAATGAATATAATATGGCAGAAGTGTCGGTATGTCACTTTTGAGATTGGCTTCTATAAAGACTCTTGCTCCTGTCTTGGGTGCTCTATGCATGCCCATTCTCATTCTTTGCGCCCTTCTCTCTCTCTTGGAATACACACTCTGGGAGAAGTATGTAGCCCTGCTATGAGCAGTCAAATGAAGAAACCCACATGATGAGGATCTGGGGTTTCCTTCCAACACTCAGCAAGGAGATGAAGTTTTGCCAAACAGCCCCATGAGTAAGGTTGGAAGCAGATTCTCTAGTTCCAGTCGAGTCTTCAGATGACTGTATTCATCAATCTCATGAGAGGTCCTAAACCAGAATCGCTCATCTAAAGCCACTCTGGATTTCTGACCCTCAGCAACTATGTGAGAAAATAAATGTTTATAGTTGTTTAAGCTGCTAAATTTTGGAATAGTTTGTTATGCAGCAATAAATCTCAGATACACTTGAATTAGTTCATTTTATCCTTATAAATGTTGAGTATAGATAGTAACATCCCCATTTTACAGAAATCACTGAGTCCCAAAGAGGCCAAACTGTTACTGAGATTTTAACTCCATTCAGTCTGACTCCTAATTCTTTCCATCACACCCGAATGCCTCTGGGAATTTAGGGCTCTCTAGAACTAACTGTGGTAATTCTGATGTTTATGCAACATCTACTTTCTTGGTTTCATTTCTGACCATTTTCTGATCACTCCTGCAGGGACAATCCAGTTAAGACTAGGCGCTAATATATTGTACAGCTGCTTCAAGCAACCTGCTGCTTTGGCTGCAGCCTGGAACAACCAACTTTCCCAGCAAGCTCTGATTAGCATTTTGATCTTGACAAGCACTTCTTCTGAATGCCAAAGCAAGAATGATTGTTGTCACTGCCACACCTTAGGGCTTCTACTGTAGCTTACTCTCTGGTTTGCCTCTGCTTACTGAAAACACAGGCTCTGCTACTGACGCACTCCATGTGTGAGCCATTTCCCGATTTTCAGGCATGTATGACCTTTGAGAGGAAATGATTCCACATAGATTGTGCTCACTATGGATTTGGAAAGTATCTGGGTTGGCATCTTTTAGTCCCTTTTTATGATATATTAGCTTATTTAATACCTACCTGGCAAAGTTTTTGAGGTTTATTTTACTTCCTGTCCCTCATTTTTTTTTTAATCTATGAGGTGGAAATAGTAACTTGTCTATGTTTATACATGATTGATCTAAGTTTATCTGACTCATCTCTAACATAGAAAGAAATAATATCATTAATTATTATTTTCCTGTGACCTGTGGAATATAGCAATGCAAAGCTCTATGCCAGCATCTTGTGAGTACCTACTGCATGTTTTATTCTCCTTCTTTTTTTTAAGAGGTGATAAGGAGTGGTCAACATATTTGTCCCAGAGATGCACACATCTTTTATAATTTACTTTTTTTGAGGCCTTAGAAGTCTAAAAAATCATTTCAAAAAATGGCAATAAATTCTACTTGGGTTATGCAGACGCCCAATTCACCTTTCTATAAGTAAGTCTGTCTTACTGCTAAATGAGCCTCACCAAAATGTACACTTGGGTAGCAGAATGCTGAGTGACTGCTATTGGTAAAGGCAGTTGAGGAAAATTAGTGGAAGGGCTGTCATCCCAAAGCTGTCCTTTAAAATAGACCTCTCTTCTCTTTGAGTGGTATAATAGCCATTATTTACTGAGAACTTACCACACCCAGAATACTTTAGCTCTTCCAGATAACATATAGCTTCTCAGTCTACAAAATGGAGATGAGGATTTAGATAAACATTCCAAGGTCATAGACCATCAGTAGTACTTAGGACATAAAAAATGGTTGGTTTTTCTTTCCTTGATCCCCAGCACAGAACCCTGTTCACTATATTCTTCTGGCCATTATTATTTACAATAATCATCACAAAGGATAAAGTCATGATGCAGGAAGTAATTTATAAAAAAAGAATGAAACCAGGAGAGAATTATTCCAATAAAGGGAAAGGATGAATAAATAAATAAATAAGTAAGTAAGTAATCAGTTAGTTAATTAATTAACTGTGTTCATGAGTACATCTGACAGAGGGGTCCCAGAACAAAACAATAAACGCTGCTCCATAAAGTATAGGTAGTAAAAATCACAATCGTAAGTGGCTACTATGTAGTGGGTACTTTTCCATTAGGATTGTTGTAGGAATTGTAAGAGATAACCTGTACTAAGTATTGTCTTTATGTCTATTTTATATATGAAGCATATAAGGTTTAGGGAAGGTAAATAACTTGCCAATGGCATCCAAAGAGAAATCAAAGGGACATAGATTTACCAAGTAGTCTGACTTCTAGGTCATCATCTTAATCTCTTAACAATACTGTTCTTTGTCAAATGCTGATGTTTCTTATCAAGGAATGTTTTAGGGGTACAATGGGTTGACATAATGTTTTATTTCAGGTGGAAACAAGGTCTCCTAATAATCAATTAATTATATTGTAATTCATAAATTAATATACTTTAAAAATAATAATAATAAATTAATGGTCAACACAGGACTATGTTGGTTCAAGTTGGGACCCAGGGCAGTCTACCCCAAAATATGCCTCAATGACATATTGATTATTCTGAATTAAAATTACTAAAAAAACAGAGAGTGGGGAAAAAAATGTTAAAAAACACTATGAACCCCCTTTTTACCCCAAATATGGAAAATAAATCTCCCATGTGGAGGTATCCTCCCTATACCAGGAGGATAGAAACCATCCTTATCACCAAAGTTAGGATATTCAAGGCTAAGAAAGCTGTCTAAACAGACTTTGTTACCTCTTCATTAGTCTGCTCCCCCAAACGTAAGCCCTTTTGTTTTGTTAAATCTTCACATATAATTGTTTCTTTGTCTAAAAATGATATGTAAATAGTCTGCTTTGATTACTTTACAATTCCCATTTCTATGAGACCTCAGTGAATATAATTTTTTTTTTCTCTTGTTAATCTGTCGTGTGTCAGATTAGACAGCCAAAGGAACTCAAGAAGGGTTGGGAGGAAATTTCGCCTCCCCCACAAAAGGTAATTTTTTTCCCCTAGATTGCAATACTTTTTAGTCATTCTGTACTAATTTAACCAACTGGATTGGTTAATGGCAATGGAGTACACAGACCATACACTCAGGATGACAAGAGATGACAAATGTAGCCTGACTGTGGCCTAGAGAGATCACATTGAAAGAGGGCCTGCTCTGAATGTTTATGATTATTTTTCATTGGACACAGGTAGTATTGGTTACATAGGTAACTACCAATGGTTTCTACTTTCTAATTATCTAAATTATAGATATTGAGTTTCTGTAACCTTGTGGCTATGGTTTAAGGTTACCATTTTAAACCAGTACGACACTCTAGAAGTATGTTGGAGATGAAATCAAAAGACATGATCTTCAATCTTTTTTAGCTCTACTTTGACTGTGTGTATAGTTGCCACATAATATACAGAATCCAAGTTAAATTTAAACCTTAGATAACATTAGATATTACTTTTTGTTTGTTTAAGTGTAAGAATATTCCAAATATGGTATGGGAGATGCTTACATTAAAAATTATTCATTATTTATCTGAAATTCAAATTTAAATGGGCATTTTCTGTTTTTATTTGCTAAATGTGAGTTTGAGAAAGTTCCTGGACTAAAATTTTTCCAACTGCATAATGTAAATAAATAATTATTTCTTGTCTACCTCTCAGGTTTGTTGAGGTAACAGATCAAATTCTACCATTCATGTCAGTAGCTGTGTCAACAACTTATTTAATAAAGCTAATATCCTGTTATATTAACACATTAAATAATCCTTCCCGTTGACTATGATATTCTTTGTCGCACTGATATAATATAACCTTACGCTTAATTTTGATGAATATTTATATGTTGTCCATTTGAGTGTTACACTTGGATGCATCTAAGTGTATAAAAGAATAAAAACTGGATTCAGATTGTCCTAAAGAGAGCAGCAAAGCCCTCTTAAGACCTAAACTGGTGATGCAGCTCCAGCCTCAGCAGGTGCACACCCTCTCTTGTAACTCCACTTTCACTGTGACCCTCTGATGCCATGTGGCTGACAGGGTCTTGGTGCTCTGGCCTGGTGTCAAGCCTGAGCCTCTGAGGTGGGAGAGCCGAGTTCAGGACACTGGTCCACCAGACACCTCCCGGCCCCAAGTAATATCAATCAGCGAGATCTCTCCCAGAGATCTCCGTCTCAACACTAAGACCCAGCTCCACCCAACGGCCAGCAAGCTCCAGTGCTGGACACTGCATGGCAAACAATTAGCAAGAGAGGAACACAACCCCACCCATTAGCAAGAGGCTGCCTAAAATCATACTAAGTTCACACACACCCCAAAACACACCACTGGACACAGCCCTGCCCACGAGAAAGACAAGATCCAGTTCACCCACCAGAACACAGGCACCAGTGCCCTCCACCAGGAAGCCTACACAACCTACTGAACCAAGCTTACCCACTGCGGACAGACACCAAAAACAGCAGGAACTACAAACCTGCAGCCTGCAAAAAGGAGACCCCAAACACAGTAAGTTAAGCAAAATGGGAAGACAGAGAACTATAAAGCAGATGAGGAGCAAGGTAAAAACCCACCAGATCAAACAAATGCAGAGGAAATAGGCAGTCTACCTGAAAAAGAATTCAGAGCAATGACAGTAAAAATGATCCAAAATCTTGGAAATAGAATGGAGACAACAGAAGAAATGTTGAACAAGGACCTAGAAGAACTAAAGAGCAAACAAAAAATGATGAACAACTCAATAAATGAAATGAAAAATTCTCTAGAAGGAATCAATAGCAGAATAACTGAGGCAGAAGAACAGATATGTGACCTGGAAGATAAAATAGTGGAAATAACTACTGCAGAGCAGAATAAAGAAAAAGAATGAAAAGAATTGAGAACAGTCTCAGAGACCACTGGGACAACCTTAAATGTACCAACATTCAAATAATAGGGGTCCCAGAAGGAGAAAAGAAAAAGAAAGGGTCTGAGAAAATATTTGAACAGATTATAGCAGAAAACTTCCCTAATATGGGAAAGGAAATAGTCAATCAAGTCTAGGAAGCGCAGAGAGTCCCATACAGGATAAATCCAAGGAGAAACATGCAAAGACTCAAAAATGAAATACAAAGAAAAAATATTAAAAATAGGAAGCATAAACCAACAAATAACATACAAGGGAACCACCATCAGGTTAATAGCTGATCTTTCAGCAGAAACTCTGCAAGCCAGAAGGGAGTGGCAGGACATATTTAAAGTGATGAAAGGGAAAAACCTACAACCAAGATTACTCTACCCAGCAAAGATCTCATTCAAATTCGAAGGAGAAATTAAAACCTTTACAGACAAGCAAAAGTTAAGAGAATTCAGACCCACCAAACCAGCTTTACAACAAATGTTAAAGGAACTACTCTAGGCAGGAAACACAAGAGAAGGAAAAGACCTACAAAAACCCAAAACAATTAAGAAAATGGGAATAGGAACATGCATATCGATAATTACCTTAAATGTAAATAGACTAAATGCTCCAAACAAAAGACACAGACGGGCTGAACTGATACAAAAACAAGACCCGTACATATGCTGTCTAGAACAGACTCATTTCAGACCTAGGGATACATACAGACTGAAAGTGAGGCGATGGAAAAAGATATTTCATGCAAATGGAAATCGAAAGAAAGCTGGAGTAGCAATTCTTGTATCAGCCAAAATAAACTTCAAAATAAAGACTACTACAAGAGACAAAGGACACTACATAATGATCAAGGGGTCAATCCAAGAAGAAGATATAACAATTGTAAATATTTACGCACCCAACATAGAAGGACCTCAATACACAAGGCAAATGCTAACAGCTATAAAAGGGGAAGTCGACAGTAACACAATCATAGTAGGGGACTTTAACACCCCACTTTCACCAATGGACAGATCATTGAAAATGAAAATAAATAAGGAAACACAAGCCTTAAATGACACATTAAACAAGATGGACTTAACTGATATTTATGTGACATTGCATCCAAAAACAACAGAATAAACTTTCTTCTCAGGTGCTCATGGAACATTCTCCAGGATAGATCATACCTTAGGACACAAATCAAGCCTTGGTAAATTTAAGAAAATTGAAATCATATCAAATATCTTTTCTGACCATAATGCTATGAGACTAGTTATCAATTACAGGAAAAAAAAAAACAACTGTAAAATACCAACACATGGAGGCTAAGCAATACACTACTAAATAACCAAGAGGTCATTGATGACATCAAAGAAGAAATCAAAATATACCTAGAAACAAATGACAATGAAAACATAACGGCCCAAAACCTATGGGATGCAGCAAAAACAGTTCTAAGAGGGAAGTGTATACCAATACAATCCTACCTCAAGAAACAAGAAAAATTTCAAATAAGCAACCTAACCTTACATCTAAAGCAATCAGAGAAAGAACAAAAAGCCCCCAAAGTTAGCAGAAGCAAAGAAATCATGAAGATCAGAAATAAATGAAAAAGAAAGGAAGGAAACAACAGCAAATATCATTCAAACTAAAAGCTGGTTCTTTGAGAAGATAAACAAAATTGATAAACCATTAGCCAGACTCATCAAGAAAAAAAGGGAGAAGACTCAGATCAATAGAATCAGAAATGAAAAAGGAGAAGTAACAACTGACACGGCAGAAATACAAAAAATCATGAGGGATTACTACAGGCAACTCTATGCCAATAAAATGGACAATCTGGAAGAAATGGACAAATTCTTAGAAAAGCACAACCTTCTGAGTCTGAACCGGGAAGAAATAGAAAATATACACATACCAGTCAGAAGCACTGAAATTGAAACTGTGATTAAAAACCTTCCAAGAAACAAAAGCCCAGGACCAGATGGATTCACAGGCAAATTCTATCAAACAGAATAGTTAACACCTATCCTTCTCAAACTCTTCCAATATATAGCAGTGGGAGGAACACTCCCAAACTCATTCTACGAGGCCACCATCTCCCTGATACCGAAACCACACAAAGATGTCACAAAAAGGAAAACTACAGGCCAATATCACTGATGAACATAGATGCAAAAATCCTCAACAAAATACTAGCAAACAGAACCCAACAGCACATTAAAAGGACCATACACCATGATCAAGTGGGGTTTATCCCAGGAATGCAAGGATTCTTCAGTATACACAAATCAATCAATGTGATACACCATATTAACAAACTGAAGGATAAAAACCATATGATAATCTCAACAGATGAAGAAAAGGCTTTTGACAAAATTCAGCACCCATTTATGATAAAAACTCTCCAGAAAGTAGGCAAAGAAGGAACTTATCTCAACATAATAAAGGCCGTATGTGACAAACCCACAGCCAACATCGTTCTCAATGGTGAAAAACTGAAACCATTTCCTCTAAAATCAGGAACAAGACAAGCATGCCTATTCTCACCACTATTATTCAACATAGTTTTGGAAGTTTTAACCACAGCACCCAGAGAAGAAAAAGAAATAAAAGGAATCCAAATTGGAAAAGAAGAAGTAAAGCTGTCACTGTTTGCAGATGACATGATACTATATACATAGAGCATCCTAAAGATGCTACCAGAAAACTACTAGAGCTAATCAGTGAATTTGGTAAGGCAGCAGGATACAAAATTAATGCACAGAAATCTCTTGCATTCCTATACACTAATGATGAAAAATCTGAAAGAGAAATTAAGGAAAAAGTCCCACTTACCACTGCAACAAAAAGAATAAAATACCTAGGGATAAACCTACCTAAGGAGACAAAAGACTTGCATGCAGAAAACTATAAGACACTGATCAAAGAAATTAAAGATGATATAAACAGATGGACCATGTTCCTGGATTGGAAGAATCAACATTGTGAAAATGACTATACTACCCAAAGCAATCTACAGATTCAATGCAATCCCTATCAAACTATCAATGGCATTTTTCACAGAACTAGAACAAAAAATTTAACAATTTGTATGGAAACACAAAAGACCCGGAATAGCCAAAGCAATCTTGAGAAAGAAAAATGGAGCTGGAGGTATCAGGCTCCCTGACTTTAGACTAAACTACGAAGCTACAGTAATCAAGACAGTATGGTACTGGCACAAAAACAGAAATGTAGATCAATGGAACAGGACAGTAAGCCCAGAGATAAACCCTTGCACATATGGTCACCTTATCTTTGATAAAGTAGGCAAGAATATACAATGGAGAAAAGACAGCCTCTTCAATAAATGGTGCTGGGAAAACTGGACAGCTATATGTAAACGAAAGAAATTAGAACACTTCCTAACACCATATACAAAAATAAACTCAAAATGGATTTAAGACTTAAATGTAAGGCCAGCTACTATAAAATTCTTAGATGAAAACATAGGAAGAACACTCTTTGACATAAATCACAGCAAGATCCTCTTTGACCCACCTCCTAGAGAAATGGAAATAAAAACAAAAATAAACAAATGGGACCTAATGAAAATTAAAAGCTTTTTCACAGCAAAGGAAACCATAAACAAGACAAAAAAACAACCCTCAGAATGGGAGAAAATATTTCCAAACGAATCAACTGACAAATGATCTCCAAAATATACAAGCAGCTCATGCAGCTCAATGTCAATAAAACAAACAACCCAATCCAAAAATGGGCAGAATATCTAAATAGACATTTCTCCAAAGAAGATATACAGATTGCCAACAAACATATGAAAGGATGCTCGACATCACTAATCATTACAGAAATGTAAATCAAAACTACAGTGAGGTATCACCTCACACCAGTCAGGATGGCCATTATCAAAAAATCTACAAACAATAAATACTGGGAGGGTGTGGAGAAAAGGGAACCCTCTTGCACTGTTGGTGGGAATGTAAATTGATACAGTCACTATGCAGAACAGTAAGGAGATTCCTTAAAAAACTACAAATAGGACTACCATATGACCCAGCAATCCCACTATTGGGCATATACCCTGACAAAACCATAATTCAAAAATAGTCATGTACCACAGTGTTCACTGCAGTACTATTTACAATAGCCAGGACATGGAAGCAACCTAATTGTCCATCGACAGATGAATGGATAAAGAAGATGTGGCCCATATATACAATGGAATATTACTCAGCCATAAAAAGAAACAAAATTGAGTTTGTGTAGTGAGGTGGCTGGACCTAGAGTCTGTCATACAGAGTGAAGTAAGTCAGAAAGAGTAAAACAAATACTGTATGCTAACACATATAATATGGAATCTTAAAAAAAAAAAAAAAAAAGGTACTGATGAACCTAGGGGCAAGACAGGAATAAAGATGCAGACGTGGAGAATGAACTTGAGGACACGGGGACAGGGCAGGGTAAGCTGGGATGAAGTGATAGAATAGCATTGACATAAACATATTATCAGATGTAAAATATATAGCTAGTGGAAAGCATCTCCATAGCACAGAGAGATCAGCTTGGTGCTTTGTGACCACCTAGAGGGGTGGGATAGGGAGGGTAGGAGGCAGATGCAAGAGGGAGGGGATATGGGGATATATGCATACATATAGCTGATTCACTTTGTTATACAGCAGAAACTAACACAACACTATAAAGCAATTATACTCCAATAAAGATGTTTAAAAAAAATAATAAATTCTCTGCTTTAAAAAAAAAAAATTGGATTGGTAGGACACTGACCATGTATGGATGGCATATGCCAGTGGGTCTTAGGGTAATGGGAGGTCAAAATATCTCTACCTTCTAACAAAGTTCCTTGCATAGAAGAGGTGCTTTGTAGGGGTTTGTTTTGTGATGTGCAATTATACCAGTGAAAAATCAACTAAGAGAGATTGCAGGAGATATCTGTTTAATGATGTGGA
Organism: Lipotes vexillifer; assembly: GCF_000442215.2. Taxonomy (NCBI): domain Eukaryota; kingdom Metazoa; phylum Chordata; class Mammalia; order Artiodactyla; family Lipotidae; genus Lipotes; species Lipotes vexillifer. Next base: position 65,812 of record NW_006796840.1, on the reverse strand, counting down.
TATTAGCAGTAGCCTATTGAATTCAAGCCTATAAACAAAGTGAAAAATAGTGGCTCCTAAAGCAGATATGCTGAATTAGCTCATATTTCTATTAAAGTACGGGCAAAAAATAACTAGGAAAAAAAAATCAATCTGAGGTCCTTAGTCATCCAAACTCCAAAGTTTTGGCAAAACCTAGCATATTGCTTACACGTTTAGATGAGCAGGAACAGACAGATTCAACTCAACTTTGTGTGGTAATTCAATTGGTCCATATTTACATAAATAGAACCAATGGATGGTGTAGATGTCAGCAAAATATTAAATGGTCTCTGACATACACTTCTATCTTAGTTGTCGTTGGAATCCTGGGTCTATTTCCAATTCTAATCTCTAATAGTCACAATTAAATCCTTTAAAATTCTATCATCCTGAACTATGTTGCATGAACTTAAGATTTAATTTTAAAGATTTTTTGTATAAAAATGCTGAAGTCAATAGACATTTTAATTATTGAAGAGCAGTAAGAGCCAGATTGGTAATAAGAGTGGTAATAAGTTAACTTTCCAGTGGACCTTGCAAAAATTTAAATAATTGAATTTTATTGTTCTTTGATCAGTGGCTTCTATGTCTCTAACATGCTTGTCAGCTGAAATTTATTTTCCAAGTAGGGCAAAAGACCAGAAAGTGTTATTCATTGCTAGAACGATTTGAACATTTTTCAAGCATATTTGTAAAACTACAGAGCTAATTCAATAATTTACTGAAATTATCATAGAAGTTCAGCAAATCACACACTGCGTGCAGATCCTGATATATGCTAGATTTCCTGTTTTTACGAGTCAGCAGCTTTATAACTATAACCATTTGAATTTCAAATGATAAATTTATATCTACCATAGCCCTAGAATGCATAAAAGACAATAAGAGGGCACCCTTTAGAGAAATTTAAAAAGAACTGCACATTTTATAATTTGATATATGTAACATAATCCATTATACACCAGGGCTTATACTGTGCCAGCAAACGTAAGAGGGGATGCAAACTCTTGTCTGTGCCCAGCACAAGGCAACACAACAGAGACATGTTTCCTTGAGTTATGAATCACTGGCTCCACTGAATGCAATGATCTCTATCTTCTTCTGAAGGGGTACGTATGTAACACACTGAAGGGCTCTGTGGGCTTAATTACTATGTTTTTGTTTGGCAGAATGAGAAAGAAGAGATGCCAGGCAAAGTGAGAAAAAGAACTCTGTACTCATCTCCACAGAGCTGGAGGATCCATAGAAATATTACTTCACAGCCGAGGAAGACTGTATATTCTATATTCTCTGTATTCTGGGGTCCTTTCTTTTCCATATGTCTCTCTTACCAAGCCCATTTACCTACTTGTATACATCTTCCCCCCAAAGTAACTACTATCTTATTTGAATTTTCATTGAACTTTCCCTGTTGAAGTCCAATAACAAAGGCACGTACAAACAGCTACTGTCAACAGGATGCTTTCCCAGCTCTGTTAGATACTAAAATTCTCAAGAACAGGGACTAATTCTTATTACCATAGTACCCCCAAGTACTTTTCCAACGACTAGAAAAATGGCATGGGTCAATAATCACATGATAATGACTTATGGGGCCACAAATACGGAGGTTTGAATTCCAGTTAACTACAAAATTTGTGTGGTCAAGTTAACTTACATGCCCTGAGTTTCAGTACATTTGTGTGTAAGAAACATATGAAAAGGGAGACATAGTGAGGATTAGAGGAAAATAATACAGTGAGAGCATATGGTATAGTCATCAAGTGTTAGCATCATAAGGTTTAACCCTCTATCTCCTGCCTCTCTTTTCTTACTTCCACAAATGTTATCAATGTAATTGTTTACATAGACACTTAACTGCATACTACAATAAATTCAAAATGCCTTGAGAGTTTGGGGCTCTTGATTTTAGGCTATTAGTTCATGAATGAATCTTGGATTAAGTTAGATAATTCCTAATTATTTCATACATGACTGTGCAGCCCAGGTAAATTAAGAACTCTGTCCAAGGCACACAGTGAATAAAAGACTAAACAAAGTCTAGAACTCTGTCCTCAATGCACCACTTATTTTTTCTATATAGGTATTTGTTCACGGGAAAATCTATATTTTATTCTAGCTCTCAAATCAGCTAAACAGTAAGCCAAATGCTTGACATCATGAGTGGCAAAACTGCCCCACATCAGTTTGTAAAGGTTTATATCTATGTCTATATCTATCTATCTATATACATACACATATATATGTGTATATATATATTATGTATACATATATATGACAAATTTAAACATTTAAAATAGTTATTGAAGTGCTATGCAAATTCATAAGTATTCTATATTTTACTTTGTAATCAGTTAATAACAAGGAACATTCTATATAACTCATCTGTAGTGTAGTACCAAAAACTGAAGTCAAACAAATTAATGTATACAAACACCTAGCACAGAGCTTCACAATTAGTAGGTGTTCAGTAGTTAATTGCGAGGTTGAGTCATGGCTTTTCTTCCTTTCTTGTTAAAAAACTGTGATCAGTCAATATGAAAATAAACAAAACCCTAGAAAATATACATTCTAGGCAAAGAGAAACCATCAAGACAAAAATCTTCAGAAATGGCTGTTGCTGAAAATAAACTGAGTTGGAAAGGAAGGGCAGATCCTGGCATTGTCTGTGCACACACCAGTAATTCAGTATCTGTGTGGGGCTAAAGCATCGTGCAGTCTGTTTCAGGGTTAAGGCATCCTGTGTGGGGAGGCATATTCCTCTCTACTTCTGCTCTATATGGGTGGTGGTCTTACTTTACTTTTCTCACTTTGGAAACCCCTGCCCTCACCTGCCCCAAAACGAAACCCACCAAGCATTAACATGAAAAGCAATATTTTCCTAAATTCTGGAAGATTTGAGAGAAGTGAAGGGAATCACAGGGCTTATGGATGCTGGAGAGAAGGAAGAAAGCATTTCCACATCACTGCAAGCACATAATTGATGAAGATAAAGCCTTGAAGAGTAGCCAAATGCAGAGAGTTTGCCCTGGTCACATTCAAACCAAAGTCACCATTTGCTGCTCCCAGAATTTGCCAAAAATTCCATCTTCCCCTTCACCTACACTATTTTTTCCCCTTATAAATAGCTTAGGTTGTAGAAGGTGAGATGATCAGTGCTACTGAAATAATCAACAACTTTTTTATTATTTTATTTATTTTTTAAAATAAATTTATTTATTTATTTGTTTTTATTTTTGGCTGCATTGGGTCTTCCTTGCTGCACGCAGGCTTTCTCTAGTTGCGGCAAGCGGGGGTTACTCTTCATTGCGGTGCGCAGGCTTCTCATTGTCGTGGCTTCTCTTGTTACAATTTTTAAAATAAATTTATTTATTTATTTGTTTTTATTTTTGGCTGCATTGGGTCTTCCTTGCTGCACGCAGGCTTTCTCTAGTTGCGGCAAGCGGGGGTTACTCTTCATTGCGGTGCGCAGGCTTCTCATTGTCGTGGCTTCTCTTGTTACAAAGCATGGGCTCTAGGCATGCAGGCTTCAGTAGTTGTGGCACGTGGGCTCAGTAGTTGTGGCTTGCGGGCTCTAGAGCGCAGGCTCAGTAGTTGTGGCACACGGGCTTAGTTGCTCCGCGGCATGTAGGATCTTCCCGGACTAGGGCTGGAAACCATGTCCCTTGCACTGGCAGGCAGATTCTTAACCACTGCACCACCAGGGAAGCCCAACAACTTTTTTAAAATGCAAGAAAAAGACACTAAGTTTTTCTTAAGGAGACTGGCTTCACAGTTTAGGAGTGTAAATAGGTCTAGCTAATTAGAGCACCTGATTTCTCCCCTTCTTCAAAAACAAACAAAAAAGGGCCTCTATTATGAATGTGCTTATGCCCTCAGGCAAAGGCACTAAGCATATTTGGGAACTGGCTGCAGGGTCGTCCCCATCTGCTGCAGCTGTCACAGGCTAGCCTGTGGAGGTCGCTGCCTGGTGCGCATCTTGTGGGGCTGTCCCCTGGAACCTCTGCTCTGGAACTGTCAGCTAGTAAGACACTCTGGGGTCGCATTTGACCTCTGTCCCCAACCCATTCTGACACATTCCAGGATGTCGCACTGGATCATTCTATATGGTTCACTGCACACCATTCAAGCCAACGATCAGCATGTTCTTTTTCCCATCTGTGTGTTCTAGTTTAGGCTGGGTCAGGAGAGATGTCACTGTTTCTCTACCTCACTCCTGACAGCTGATTTTCAGCATTTAACTTTATAAACACTAACTCGCAAAAACCTGAAGTCAAGTGACAGATATATTGGTAAATTCAGGATTGTGAGAATATCTGTGTTTGCTTATTGGTTTAGAAGGGCACCAGAATGCCCTTTTAAACATGGGTTACCTCTGTGTCATCTAACCACCTTTACCACCTTCCTGCACACTACAAATTACTGTTGTTATTATCATTATCCATTCTTCAAGGCTCATTTCCAATGCCACCTGCTTTGAAAAGCTTTCCCCAATTGCCCCCAGAGCAAATGAAGATCAATCACTCCTATGTCATCTATAAATACTCTATGTATCTCCTTCATGTAACCCTTCCAAATAAAAATAAGGATTTACGTACTTAGCATATCCTCTACTTCAGACATCTCATTAGATACTAGTTACATGGCGGTGAAGAAGAAATTTGACTGAACTCTCAAGTCTGTAGGAAACCCACACGATAATACATAGTTTAAAAAAGATGAGCACAAGGGAAATAAAACAGCTGTAAAGAGAGAATTATTCATTATTCCACAGAGGATCAAGAAAAGTCACATGGAGAGAGGGCAGTCATTACTGGTACAAACAGACTTGAGTTTGAATTCCCATTCCAACAGTTACTAGATGCTCAGTTTTGAGCAAGATGTTCAAAATATTTGACCTGATGTATACTCACCATCAAAACAGTGACAATAATAACTAACCAGGCTGCACATTCTAAGGAATAAATGCCATAATTAAATGAGATAATGTGTGTCAAGCATTTAGTAACACAGCTAAAATTTAGATAGTATATACTTCATTCATACTGGGGAAAATACAAGTCAAAATGAAGACACTATGAATAATTTTGGTTTAGCATGGACAGCCCATAAATATGCTAAGTCAATGGTACTGGCATCAGCAGGCCCAAAGTGGATGAAATTAAGTGGCCATGGTATTTAATAGTGACGGAAGAACCATCATCCTTGATTGACTGCAGTAGCCCCATCTTATACATCATGACACTGAACGAAAGACCTCACCTCCACACCACAAAGAATCAGTGTGTATGTAGAGGGGTGGTGGTGGTGAGGGTCTGTTACACTAGATAGAGTGACCAAAATTCAAGGATGCTTCCTTGGGGAGTATTTATGTGTGTGGTGGTGGACAGCGGTGGGACATGCTCTAGATGATGCTATTATGACATCTAGCATGAGGAGGTTTTCTCCCATTTTATAAGAGGGTTTTTTTTTCATATTCTAGAATCATTTGTCTGCTAAAGAGCTATATTTTTGTTTTAATCCTATCTTTAGGAGCTGGTGAAATTATCTTGCTGGCAAGAAAGAAGCAGTCCTCTTAGCCACCCACTTTCCCATGCCCAACTGGATCCACAACTATGGGGTTGGGAGAAGTCAAAGGAATCCTTACTTCATCGTGATCCAAGTTTGTGGCCAGATTATGGTGGCCAAGCAAAGATGAGCAAATATCTGGTCCACTCTTTCAACTAATTCTGACATATGGACTCATTCTCTCTTCCAGAATGATGGTTTGGGTAGTGAGGAAAAGTAAAATTCTCTCCTTATTTATTTTTAATTCCATTATGTGTGCTTCAAAATGAGGATTTAATCTTCTCTGTATTCAGCCTAACTTGTGTACTAAAACCTATTTGTTTGTGTACTAAAACCTATCAAGGGGAAAGAATGTTTGAGAGAAGCATTTTATAAGTCTAAAGATTAGATAACTTACAAAGTTACAAAGAAAGCAGAAGGGACTTGGAACAAAGCTCCAGCATCAGACTTTTTAAAAATTGAATTATAGTTGCTTTGCATCTCTTGGTTCTAGTTGTCATTTTTGGCCAGACTGTTTAAACTCTTCACATCACACATCTTTACCTGTAAAAAGGGACTAGTAACACCCGCCTCATTGGTCTGAGGTTTAGATGCTATGTCATGATGTCTAATTCACAGACAGGACTTGATATATTTTGGAATCTTAAGTCTTTCTTTTTTTTTTTTTTGCTCGTTTCCTCCCAAATCAGTGCCAAACACCTATTCTATAGGTAACCCGAGGCACAAAAATACAGTATAATAGAATAGGAAGAGTGAAAAAAGAATGTGGAGCAATGAATCAGAAGACCTAGCACTCCAACGTCGGCAGCAGGTTGTAATCTAATATTGGGTGGCACAGAGAGGTCTTACTGAGAAGTGATTTTTAAGAGGAGAATGAAATAATATCTGGAGGCACAGCATTATAGGGATGGTAAACAGTTGGTAAACTGGACTTAAATGAGAACTTAGTATAATGAAGACAAAGATCAGCATTGTTAAAACTTTGAGAGGCAGAGTGACATTGACTCCAGCAAAGAAGCTACGTATTATTTTGGTTTTTTTTTAGATTTAATTATTTATTTAATTTATTTTTGGCTGCGTCGGGTCTTAGTTGCAACACACGGGATCTTTGTGGAGGCATGTGGGATATTTCGCTGTGGCACGTGGGCTCTTCATTGTGGTGCACACAGGCTTCTCTCTAGTTGTGGCGCGCATGCTCCTGGGTGCGCTGGCTCTGTAGTTTGCGGCACGCAGGGTCTAGTTGAGGTGGGCGAGCTCAGTAGTTGTTGGAGGCGGGCTTAGTTTCCCCGTGATATGTGGGATCCCTAACCAGGGATCGGACCCACGTCCCCTGCATTGCAAGGCGGATTCTTTACCACTGGACCACTAGGGAAGTCCCAGAAGCTACATCTTTAAAAGTAGCTACCATTAAAGTACCCAACAAAATGGGGCTTCCCTGGTGGCATAGTGGTTGAGAGCCTGCCTGCCAATGCAGGGGACACGGGTTTGTGCCCCAGTCCAGGAAGATCCCACATGCCGTGGAGTGGCTGGGCCCATGAGCCATGGCCGCTGAGCCTTCGTGTCTGGAGGTGTGCCCGCAACGGGAGAGGCCACAACAGTGAGAGGCCTGCGTACCGCAAAACAAACAAACAAAAAAAGTACCCAACTAATAACATTTAGGATAATCCACTGTTACTTTCTTTCCAAGATCTGACTGTTTTCCACATAGTCCAAATAGACGTGGTGAATACATGTGATGGGAATAATTGCCCCTGGGTCTTTCAAGTTCTTGATTGTGGCTCTATTCTCTACAATCTGTCAAGAAATACAGGAGTGCTTCGCTTTACTTTTAACATAGAAAAGGCAGTCCTAGAGTCTTGTCCTTTCCTACCATAATATCCTTCATTCCATAGACATTATTGTGAAGATTTTGACAGTTGCATTTCAACTATGCATTCCAAAACTGAAGAAGTAGCAATGAAGTGGGTTCTGTAACACACCAAACCCACCATGTCATGAAACAGAACCAAAACAGTATCACAACCTCTAACGCCTTGTAGTTCAGCTGGTAAACAATATTGGTATTTTGTGTCTTTATGACTGAGTGAAAGTGCAAAGTTAGTATTCTCTGATAAGTCTGGTGTTCTCTTTTGCTTAGTGCACACTTACTTTTGGAATTGGTCACAGGACTTTGGCAAAAGATAGGAGGAATAATTTTAGTATAAAATTGTGGTGATAAAATGATGTGCCTTCCCTTTCCTCCATTCAAGGAGTTCTGGGTCTGTGAACTGGCTAAAGTCTCGAAATTATTTGAGAAGTTGTGATTCTCTATGGCAACTATTCAATTCAGAATTCTGTTCACCAAACTAGAGCTTTCTGCTACTCATTATGGTATCTATATTCACCTTATCTCTGACAGGTAGGGGTAATTGCTTGGCCCCTGCCATGCTGGTATCCCATAATTTTCACTGAATTCAGGAAGCAGTTAAATGGCAGCAGGTTCCAGTGTTTTTCTTGGTCTATTACAGAGAAGACCTCTTACAGAGTTTCTAAAAAAAGGTCATTGTTCCTCTTGCTAATATACTTCTCAAAGTCTTAATGGAATCTCCCAAGGGACATGGTTCAGAAGTGGCAAAGCAGGTAAATACTCACTAGAATTCTAATCTTGCTAAGTTTTAAGATAATTTTTGATAATATATCAAGAAAGTCTAAGAATGTCAGCTGAATTCAGTATAAGCCATCTAAGTGTCAAGTGTCAATCAATCAACCAAGTAAACTGTAAACCAAAGATGCCTTCCCAAGCAAAGTGAAGTACAAACAAAAACACTTTTATGAAAAAAAAAAAACACACAACTTTCTCTCTTTTTCCTAACATATAATGCTAGGTTCAAATGGAAAAGTAGAAAAGTCACTGGCTTTGGAGTCAGATGGACAGGGTTTCGACACTGGCTTCAACATTTATTAGTTTTGTGCCTTGAAAATCGGCTTCCTAAGGGTACCCTCATGTTGATTAATCACCTTGATTTTTATAGAAGAGAAAAAGTATTAATGAGATAATGGATATAAAAAAACATACCAGTACTCTAGGAACATCTGTGGAGCTAAATTATGGCTTACTGGGTACTGCTTTATTCCCTGAAAGTGACCTTAGTGATTACACATTCCAATTTCCCATTTTAGTAAAAAATACCCTGGAGTCCATCCTGAAAGGGTAGTATAAATTTCTAGGGCTGAAAACTTGGTACTACATAGAGAAGTGATTCCTTGACCCATAGAATTCCTTATGAAATAATCCCAGATGATATTTAAAGCAATTGGTTAAATTTGAACTCTCCGGAATTGGAGAAAATATATGATGAAACATTTCAAAAAACAGTTAGGTGATAGGTATATATATACCTAATAAAGTTCGAGGAGAATACAAAGTAAACTTGATTCGAAGATGACATATTTCACCATGAATATGTATGAGGGGGCTATGTTAAAAATGCAAGAAAAGTACTAAGCAAAGAACAATATTCATTTCTAACCATATAAAATCTTGTATTAATCAATACAAATGTTAAAAATGTACAAATTGTGATTATTGTGGCCAAATGTAATCTTCCAGTGTGGCGTATATGCTGTTGTTGATAGAGCATTTGCTTATTTGTTCACTGAATCTTTACTGAGCACCTGCCATGTGCCAGGCACCATCAGTCTATGTGCTGGAAATGTAGTAATGAACATTAATCCTTGGTCTTGCAGACTTACAATTGGAGTGGGGGGTGGCAGATAAGTAACAAATAAATATGTAAAATTTGTAGCATGTCTTATGATAGGAGAAAAGCAAACAAGTTAGGATGATAGGGAGTGGTGGGAATGAGAACATTCTTTGATGAAGAGTGATTAAGGAATCACTCACTGATAAGGCAACATCTGCACAGAAATATGAAGGAAGAGAAGGAATGAGATAAAGCAGTGTGTGCAAATGCCCTGATGCTGCAGCTTGGCTAGAATGGTCCAGAAACAGCAAAAATACCAGTTCCAGGGTTAGAGTGAAAAAAGGGGAGAGACAGATGGCTTCAAGATGGTGGAAGAATAAGACATGGAGATCACCTTCCTCCCGACAGATACACCAGAAATACATCTACATGTGGAACAACTCCTAGAGAACACCTACTGAACGCTGGCAGAAGACCTCAGACCTCCCAAAAGGCAAGAAACTCCCCATGTACCTGGGTAGGGCAAAAGAAAAAGAAAAAACAGAGACAAAAGAATAGGGACAGGACCTGCACCAGTGGGAGGGAGCTGTGAAGGAGGAAAGGTTTCCACACACTAGGAAGCCGCTTCGCAGGCAGAGACTGCGGGTGGTGGAGGGGGGAGGCTTCAGAGCAGTGGAGACTACAGCAACAGGGGTGTGGAGGGCAAAGCGGGGAGATGTCCGCACAGAGGACTGGTGCCCACCGGCACTCACCAGCCCGAGAGGCGTGTCTGCTCACCCGCTGGGGCGGGCGGGGCTGCGAGCTGAGGCTCGGGCTTTGGTCAGATCCCAGGGAGAGGACTGGGGTTGGCGGCGTGAACACAGCCTGAAGGGGTTAGTGCGCCACGACTAGCTGGGAGGGAGTCTGGGAAAATGTTTGGAGCTGCCGAAGAGACAAGAGACTTTTTTTTGCCTCTTTGTTTTCTGGTGCGCGAGGAGAGGGGATTCAGAGTGCTGCTTAAAGGAGCTCCAGAGATGGGCATGAGCTGCGGCTATCAGTGCAGACCCCAGAGACAGGCATGAGACGCTAAGGCTGCTGCTGCTGCTGCCATCACCAAGAAGCCTGTGTGCAAGCACAGGTCACTATCCACACCTCCCCTCCCAGGAGCCTGTGCAGCCCGCCACTGCCAGGGTCCCATGATCCAAGAACTTGCCCTGGAGAACACACAGCGCGCCTCAGGCTGGTGCAACGTCATGCTGGGCTCTGCCGCGGCAGGCTCACCCTGCACTCCTCCTCAAACTCTTCCAAATACAGCAGAGGGAGGAACACTCCCAAACTCATTCTACGAAGCCGCCGTAACCCTGATACCAAAATCAGACAAACATGTCACAAAGAAAGAAAACTACAGGCCAATATCACTGGTGAACACAGATGCAAAAATCCTCAACAAAATACTAGCAAACAGAATCCAACAGCATATCAGAAGGATCATACATCATGATCAAGTGGGCTTTATCCCAGAAATGCAAGGATTCTTCAATACACACATATCAATCAATGTGATACACCATATTAACAAACTGAAGGAGAAAAACCATATGATCATCTCAACGGATGCAGAGAAAGCTTTCGACAAAATTCAATACCCATATATGATAAAAACCCTCCAGAAAGCAGGTACAGAGGGAACTTTCCTCAACATAATAAAGGCCATATATGACAAATCCATAGCCAGCATCATCCTCAATGGTGAAAAACTGAAACCATTTCCACTAAGATCAGGAACAAGGCAAGGTTGCCTACTCTCACCACTATTATTCACCATAGTTTTGGGAGTTTTAGCCACAACAATCAGAGAAGAAAACAAAATAAATCCAAATCAGAAAAGAAGTAAACCTGTCACTGTTTGCAGATGACATGATACTATACAGAGAGAATCCTAAATATGCTACCAGAAAACTACTAGAGCTAATCAATGAATTTGGTAAAGTAGCAGGATACAAAATTAATGCACAGAAATCTCTGGCATTCCTATATACTAATGATGAAAAATCTGAAAGTGAAATCAAGAAAACACTCCCATTTACCATTGCAACAAAAAGAATAAAATATCTAGGAATAAACCTACCTAAGGAGACAAAAGACCTGTATGCAGAAAATTATAAGACACTGATAAAAGAAATTAGAGATGATACAAATATATGGAGAGATATACCATGTTCTTGGATTGGAAGAATCAACATTGTGAAAATGACTCTACTACCCAAAGCAATCTACAGATTCAATGCAATCCCTATCAAACTACCACTGGCATTTTTCACAGAACTAGAACAAAAAATTTCACAATTTGTATGGAAACACAAAAGACCCCGAATACCCAAAGCAATCTTGAGAACAAAAAACGGAGCTGGAGGAATCAGGCTCCCTCACTTCAGACTATACTACAAAGCTACAGTAATGAAGACAGTATGGAACTGGCACAAAAACAGAAATACACATCAATGGAACAGGATAGAAAGCCCAGAGATAAACCCACGCACATATGGTCACCTTATCTTTGATAAAGGAGGCAAGAATGTACAGTGGAGAAAAAACAGCCTCTTCAATAAGTCGTGCTGGGAAAACCAGACAGGTACATGTAAAAGAATGAAAGTAGAACACTCCCTAACACCATACACAAAAATAAACTCAAAGTGGATTAAAGAACTAAATGTAAGCCAGACACTATCAAACTCTTAGAGGAAAACATAGGCAGAACACTCTATGACATAAATCACAGCAAGATCCTTTTTGACCCACCTCCTAGAGAAATGGAAATAAAAACAAAAATAAACAAATGGGCCCTAATGAACTTAAATGCTTTTGCACAGCAAAGGAAACCATAAACAAGACGAAAAGGCAACCCTCAGAATGGGAGAAAATATTTGCAAATGAAGCAACTGACAAAGGATTAACCTCCAAAATATACAAGCAGCTCATGCAGCTCAATATAAAAAAAACAAACAACCCAATCCAAAAATGGGCAGAAGACCTAAACAGACACTTCTCCAAAGAAGATATACAGATTGCCAACAAACACATGAAAGAATGCTAAACATCATTAATCATTAGAGAAATGCAAATCAAAACTACAATGAG
>NW_006796840.1:47320-53060 GCF_000442215.2 Lipotes vexillifer | reverse complement strand
AAAAAAAAAAAAAAAAAAAAAACTAAAAATAGAACTACCATGTGACCCAGCAATCCCTCTACTGGGCATATACCCTAAGAAAACCCTAATTCAAAAAGAGTCATGCACCAAAATGTTCACTGCAGCTCTATTTACAGTAGCCAGGACATGGAAGCAACCTAAGTGTCCATCATCAGATGAATGGATAAAGAAGATGTGGCACATATATACAATGGAATATTACTCAGGCATAAAAAGAAACAAAATTAAGGTATTTGTAGTGAGCTGGCTGGACCCAGAGTCTGTCATGCAGAGTGAAGTCAGTTAGAAAGAGAAAAACAAATACCGTATGCTAACACATATATATGGAATCTAAAAAAAAAGAAAAAAAAAGTGGTCATGGAGAACCTAGGGGCAAGATGGGAATAAAGACACAGACCTACCAGAGAATGGCCTTGAGGATACAGGGAGGGGGAAGGGTAAGCTGTGACTAAGTGAGAGAGTGGCATGGACATACATACACTACCAAACGTAAAATAGACAGCTAGTGGGAAGCAGCCTTATAGCACAGGGAGATCAGCGTGGTGCTTTGTGACCACCTAGAGGGATGGGATAGGGAGGGTGGGAGGGAGATGCAAGAGGGAGGAGATATGGGGATATATGTATAGCTGATTTACTTTGTTATGAAGCAGAAACTAACACATCATTGTAAAGCAATTATACTCCAATAAAGTTGTTAAAAAAAAGGGGGAGAGTTGTAGGAGATGACGTCAGATGTGTAATGGATATGAGGTCAAAGGGAAGGGTAGCAGTGGATATATTATGTGGAGCCTTAAAGAGTAAAGTTTATACTCTTCATAATATGGTAACTGGGGAGTTTTGAACAGAAGAGCGACATCTGATTTACATCAAGGTCATTATGGTTGCTTTGTAGGAGCCAAAGAGATTTAGCAATGAAGCAATGACAAAGCATACACAATTTGTTTGCTGTGTGATGTTAGACAAATTATCATGTCCACATTTCAATGGTTATACATACCTAGAAAATGGAGAAGTTGACATCCTAACATAACTGACCACAGTGTTTGCTTGGATAATGCATGTGACCTACCAGTTCAAACTCTAGCCTAACTTTGGAGGGAAAGTTGAGGGCAGGGTCTAAGTGAGCTAAAAAATAATAATAATAACCATGTGGGCAAAGTACACAGATCCCACTGGAAGCCTCCATGTATATTTTGTTCTTGGAATTAACTACAATTATTTTAAAAAAAAAAAGAGTCATGAGAAAATGGATATCTATTTAGGGCCACATTTTCAGCCTGGTCTCAAGTGTTTATACATTTAATATTTAACAGACAATCTATAGCTAGTTAATTAGATAGCATGCTTAATATCTCATTTTCTTTAGGTGTATGGGTAAATGCTAATTAAGTTCCTGAGCATTCCTCACAAGTGTAATGTAATAATAGGAACATCGTCACACACTTATTGGTTCTGCAGATTTGAATTAATTACATTGCAAGCAGATTTATCTTTCATATATTTATACCTCAATAGGTGCTCTTCCCCGACATTAATGGGGGATTTAATTTCCATACCACCACCTTAATCTAAATTAAATATGTTTAGTAGGAGTTTAATACTTGCTAAAGCTCTAGTTAGTGATACTTCTTCCACACATCTGGATTTTGAAATCATTTTGCCTTATGCTGCTGAAAGAGAATAGGGGTAATTAATTCAGTAATAAGAGAGACTACAAAATGTAATTTGGAGACAATCCAAGGAATCTGATACTGTGATTCATCAGCATCTTGAGGGACACCTCTTGCAGTTTGTTTTTCTACCTCTGGGCATGAGATGATACTTTTGTAAAAAGCAAAATATACATTTATATCTTTCACTCCCTCTCTTTCTCTCTATTGTCACTGATGCTGCTGTCACGTGCATCATCTCTCACCTGAGCCAGTTTAAAAACCTTCTCCTCGTACTCTACATGCCCAGTCGAGCCTTCTTCCACCCATTCTGCATATAGCTACTAGAGTGATCTCTCACATATCCGAACTATGAGCTTGTCACTCCTCTCCTGAAATTCTTTATTTCCAGAGTATAATACAAATTCTTTACCAATGACAGGGAACCTCATCCTGCAACCTCATTCTTCACCTATGTTTTCATTACTCCCCCAAAGCAGACTGTTACATTAAATTCCCAATGCACGAACTCTTCCAAGTGTCTGCCTGAGCTTTCCCCTCCTTTTCCTGGCTTGCTCTAATGCATCACTCAAAATCCAGGTGTATGCTGACTGAGTGAAGGGTTAGATATTTGTGTTGACTTTGAACTATCTAATGCCAGGTCTATTTTATTTTTCTGGGGTCATGGCTCCAAGGATATGGATTATGACAAGAATGGGAAGCTTGTCCTTTGCCTCAAGATTAGTTTTCCTTTAATGTGTTCCTAGAGATATAGGAATGATCACACATGTCCTGTTTTCTAATTTGTCACTCCCCTTGAAATGAGAGACCATCTTATAAGAACTTAATACATTTATTCAATATTCATTTACTGAGTCCCTACTGAATACTAGGAACTACGCATGCTGAATGCTGGAGAAAACATGTATCACATTACTGAAAGGAGGCAATGAATAAACTAACAAACAAGAGTAATGTAAGATTAACTTCATACAGACCATCAGGTAGTGCTTAAGAGTAAAGGCTCTAGAGACAAACTGGTGGATGAGTTCTTTAATAGTTCTGAGCCTAAACTCTTCATCGCAAATGGGAGCAGAGGAGTGCTTAGTGGTTCTATGGGGAAATAAAATAATCCAGGTAAAGCACCTGGACGATCTACTCACCCAAGCTATTTGGAAATTGACTCGCTCAACCATCTGATGAGTTTGGGAAATATTTTAATGAAGGTAAATGAGTGAGTACAGTAGGTACCCTTAAATGCTAGCTCTTGTTATGATAAAAAATTTGCTTTGACTATAAATGAAAAAACAAACTTTCAGTGTCTTCTTGCAGGGTAAATAGTGTATAACAAATATAACAATGATTGTCCTTTCATTTACTTATCAATAAATAATAAAGGCATAGGACATATAAATAAAAAAGAAAAAATAAATAAAATAGAGCCTGCAGTTTCATCAATAAATCATACATTTCTCCCAGGTTGACAGAGAATTTACATTTTATTTGGCGATATTGATGATTGTGATAGCCTGAACATTTTGAAGAAAATTACAGTTAGATATTCCAAAGAGAATTACTGCAAATGAAATGATAATTTATAAGTGTGTATATCTATAGGACTAAATTATGAATTTTTAGAAAAATTCAGACAGCCGAAGAGCTAGGAGAAGAAAACGGGCAAGAGTGGTTTCAGACTAGTTTTCCCAGTAAAACTATACCTAGGGCTTCCCTGGTGGCGCAGTGGTTGAGAGTCCGCCTGCCGATGCAAGGGACACGGGTTCGTGCCCCAGTCCGGGAAGATCCCACATGCCGCGGAGCGGCTGGGCCTGTGAGCCATGGCCGCTGAGCCTGCACGTCCGGAGCCTGTGCTCCGCAACAGGAGAGGCCACAACAGTGAGAGGCCCGTGTACAGCAAAAAAAAACAAAAAAACAAAAAAACAAAAAAAAAACTATACCTAGCCCTTTGCAATCTTAAAATAACTTTCTCAAGGGTTATTGTATGTAACACTGAGGCTTGGTAGAAAGGTAAGGACCTGCATTGTAATGAATAAGGAAACAGAAGCTTAAAGAGAAAGAAAGGAACTCATCAAAAGTCACAGAAACAGTGACAGAACTGGGGCTACAACTCTGCGTTTCTATTACTTAATACAGGGCTCTTCTCACTCCACCACTGCTATACCTTTCCATGCGCACAAGCTCTCTGGAAGGTAACCATTTCAGCCATCTGCTGAGTTTGGAAAATGTTTTGTGTTTATGAATTTAAATAATTTAAATAGTAAGACTCTCTTAGCTTTTATTAAAGATGTTATCCAGAATTTAAAACAAGTAAAAGCCCCTATTTATACTTAATAAGAAAAAGATAACAGTGCTTTATGTCCTTTAATAAATGATTTTTCATGTTCTTTGCTGACAGTTTTGTTGTAGAGAGGAGATCCTGGCATTTGATGTGGAATCACAGGGCTCACTGTTCTTGCTTAAAGGTCAGGAAGACTCTCCTCTCCTGGTCATTCTGTCCACATCAGTTATTCTAGATTATCAATTATTTTCAGTCCTCTGATTTCTCTTCCATCTTCCTGGATCTGGGCTAACGTTTGTATTCAATCTTTCAAGATCCATTTCTCAGTTTGGTTCATTCAGCCCTCCCGCATCTCTACATCATGTTTAGTTCACAGTATTTCACCTGAGCACATCCTTGCCTCTATTCAGCTTCAGTTTCTGCTCTCCCTGGTCTAAATTAGGCATCAGCATCCCTGTAAACCTGTGATGAGGCAAGAGTGTATCTATGTGGGAGACTTTAATTGTTTCATGTATTGAGAATAAGGGGAGGACAGAAATCAAATCCTTTGTCCTGTCAACTCTACGATTAGAATCAATGCAATATATATATATTCTAAGATCGAGATAATCTGAATTAATATCTTTTTGTAAGTCAGTGGTTCTCAAACTGTAATGCACGTCAGAATCATCTGGAGGATTTGTTAAAAAACAGATTACTGAGCCCTACCCCCAGGGGCTCTCATTCAGTAGGTTTGGGTGGAACCTAAGAATGTGTATTTCTAACAAGTTCTCAGGTGATGTGGATACCGCTGGTCTAGTAGATCCCACTTTGAGAACGGCTTTACTAAAGATACCTTGATCTCTTTCACCTCTGTGACTTGTCATATGACTGTGACTTACGGATATCTTTGAACTCCATCACCATAATGTCAAACCAACCCATCCACTAAAACTCACTAAATACTGTCTTCACTCATCTACCTATTTATTGAACATATATTAAGGTTCTAGTATGTGTTAGGCACTGAATTTGGTCTATGGCCACAGGAAGATTAGATTACAAAGCCATCCTAATCTCTCCTGCTAGAAAGGACTGGTATCTTCTTCCTCATATCATGACTACTGTCCTCTACTCTGTTTTTACTCAAAGGACAGGGTTGTCCTTAGACCACATCATTGGCATCACAGAAATGCAATCTCAGACCCTGCCTCAGACCTACAAAATCAGAATCTGCATTTTATTAAGATCCTACTTGATCCATATGCAAATTTGAACTTGAGTAGTAGTTCTTTACTATATTATGAACTCCCTTAGGTAAAAACCCAGGTTGTATTCAGCTGTGAATCTCCTAAAATAACCTAGCAAACTGTCTCAACCTGTGATGGAAGGAAAAGGAGAGAAGAAGCGGGCAAAGATCACTGCCATTTTGTCAAGATTTACTTAGTGCATATAAAGCTTTAGCACAGTGCCTGACACAGCTCATTTAATCTTTACAACAGAAAGTAACTAATGATTACTTGTTGTATCAAATCAAATTGACTTCACTTGAATTTATTCTAGAATAAAGGCAAACTGCAAACATCCCATTAAAATTGTAGAAGAGGTAGAAGATATCTAAATTCCTAATACAAAAGACATTGCTTTCAAAATTATATTTTGTTCTATTAAGAAACATAGCAATTATTATTGACAATAGTCATCATTTATTGAGCAGTGTGTTAACAACAGTGTTAGGTGTTTTACTAGAGTTTTGTTATTATGGTTAATTTAGAAAATGCTATTACTTTCCCTA
>NW_006796840.1:40319-47308 GCF_000442215.2 Lipotes vexillifer | reverse complement strand
TTTCCCTACTTGTTTAATAATGAAAGTAAAATGACAGATTCAAGATTTTGCAACTTTAGGTGGGAAACCTAGATAATAAAATGGCCAAGCTATGAATGCATCAAAAGAAATTTCATTTTCTTGGCTGATCAATATTTAGTGTTAAGGAACCTCTGGAGGGCCGTTTAATTTTTACTATTTTGTGAGATAAACTTTTATCCAAAACTCTGGTTGTAGATTACTTTCAAAAAAAATGTACTAATTTTCTTAAGAATAAGCTTCATGAGGCATATGTAAGCCATAGTTGTGTCTTGAGTATCACATAGCTCAACAGTTAGTAGTTCTTAATGAGGATGGAAGGATGGTGTTTGCCCCCTAAAGACATATGGCAATGTCTAGAGATATGTGGTGTTGTCACAACTGCAGATGAGTGTTCTACTGGCATCTAGAAGAAAGAGACCAGGGACGTTGTTAAACATTCTACAATTCACAAGACAGCCCCACCTACACTCAAAATGTCTCAAAATATCAAAAGTTCTAAGGTGGGAAACTGTAATCTAACTTAATGCATTACACAGAATAAAGACAATATTTATTGAGTCAGACAATTTGACAGCAGAAAAGAGCTTCTGAAGGACTATAACATGAATAAATTAATAGAGAGTTTAAATGACTTGATCAAAGACACACTGATAAGTGCCAGAGCCATTAACTTGACTCTAACTTCTAGCTTATTGGCTTATGCCTTATCCATGACAGGACACACAAACACACAGTTCTGACAGATATGCATGTTTTTTTCCATTACGATATCTCATCTCTCTGAAACCGCACTATAATGTACTGCTGTGACCAAGCAGGTGAGTTGTGGAGTCAGATTATCTGAGTTTTAATCTTGACTCTGTTACTTACTTATTTAATGACTCAATTCTTCTTTTCCTCCTCCTCTTCCTCTTTCTTCTTTTTGTCTCAGGATCATGATCTGTTAAATGGGAATAATAATGTTCAGTTTTCAGAACACAATAAAACTATTGTTTCTGGCACATAAAAGTAATAAACGCTTATTGAGCATGAACTTTAGGCTGTTTAATATGACCAATGTATCAAATACTGTACTTCTTATGCCTGGCTCCCATCTTCTCTGTGAACATTTAAATTCCGGCCTTGGTTTTGGCCAGTAGGATGCAACAATCTGAAAGTGCAAAGGATTTAAATAAACCTTGGACAGCCTTTGACTAACAGAGAGAAGCAGCCAGTAGGTAAAATTCCCATATTCTATCTTTGGAGGTGACAATTCTGAGGCATATTCTGCTCAGCTCCTCAAAGTCCTAGTTGCAAACAGGGCTGACCAACTTAATAACACATCTTTGGATTCGACTTTCTTCCTCCATTGACTGCTTATCCTTTTCTTCTACTATTGTTCTTTGGAATCACTTCTCAAATAACAATCTAATGTACGAAAGCCCTTATCTCAAGAATACTTTATGGAAAAAGGGGTGGAGATAAGAAAGCAAGGCTCCACCTTTTTCTTTTCACCAAATCAGAATTCAGACCCGATGATTTAAGCTTATTGAATGTTGTAAACAGCCAACTATCAGAAAAATGCTGTAACATGGCTGATGGCAATCATACTAGCCCTCATGTTTATATTAAAGTCTGTTTTGCTTTCTTAATAGAAGAAAACTTGGAGGACTTTTAGACGTGGATATTGGTGAAAGCCCCCGTATTAAGTGTCATACAAAAATGTGGAACACACACACACACACACACACACACACACACATAAACACACACATTGTTTCCCCACCTATTTAGCAAAAAGAAGAGTAGAAAATATCTATTTTTAGGAATAGAAGAAGAAACTGTAAAACAAAAACATCACATATGTACAACTAGTAAACAAGTGGTAAAACCCAAATTTCCCATGCTTCAGTCATTTCTGTGTGACTGTATGCATATATTTGTGTATTTTCCTCCTTACAGTGGTGATTGGAGAGCATTATTTGTCCATTTGCTGGGAATTTGAGACCAATAATACAAGTTTCTCCTTAGGTAAACTGAAAAGCAGCATCATTAAGTCATGAAGGAAACCAGATTTGGTTTATGTTCACTAACTTTCAGGAAGTTCCAAGGTCACTGAGAACAAACATCTGTTCACATTCAGTCATACATTAGGAAAATGGTATGGCCAGGCCATAACCCCATGTCTGACAAGAACACACTCAACCAACATCAAATAAAATTGATGCATCTCATCTTATGCTTAGGATATCTGACTATAGAGACAGGATTGGTTTTGTACCCCAGTTGCAGAATACTGGTGGGAGAATAAAAACATTCAATAACAACAAAATCCAGACCTTGCAATTAATGTTAAGTTTTGGAAATGTGATTTAAAATATTTTTGAGAAATGATTTATTATAGGAACATGTTTAAGACATAATAAAAATCAGACAGTTTGGTTTAATTTAGAAATGTTTGATTTGTGAATAAAAAAGAGAAAAACACCAAAGGCAAGACTCATCTGGTTCTTCACTGATCATTAATAAATATTTGGAAATTGAAAATCAGCTACATTTGGGCCTAAACTTTTTCAGAAGAATGCTGACTTTTTGCAAAACTGAGAAAAGATACTTATAGAATAAAATCAGAGAGTTAATGAGTGCCTGAATTAAAAGAAATCTGGAAGAATTATCTGGCTTGTTTGTCTCATTTCATTTTACAGGTGAGAAAACACTTTCTTGTCTGCCAAACAAGAAAGTGACTTTCTTGAATCAACAACAGCTCAACTGGGACTATGACTCAGGTCCTCAGAGTCCCACTTCAATATCTTTTGTGTTACACCAAATATACTGGGTTAACCCAAGACAGTAAGCAGGCACCTTTCCATCACCCTCTGCTGCTCCTTTACCCTCACTCTATCTTCACCTTTCCAGCTTTCCATCCAAATCTTCCTTATTGTTCATGCTACCTTCCACTGCTGTGTAGAACACTTGCTTAAAGCTTAATCACAAACCAGCTTACAGGAAAATGCAGGACTGAATGTTTCAGAGATGCCTCAGGGATATAATTGGTTACTGATGCTCTGAGAAGCATAAGCTGTATTCTTTTGAAATCGACGAATGATGACAAGCTTTTACTCAAGTGGCATTTTCTACCCTGAGAGCACAACCGCAGGAGGTATGTGAAATATGAAAGTATTATGTCATTTTGTTTATTTATTTAGTCTTTTTTTTTTTTTTACAGTCTGTGGCCATTGCCTCCTCTCATCAAACTCTGACCTACAGATTCAATTACAGAGCTTTCCTGGAAGTTTGCTCTTTCTTGAGGTTCACCTGCAGGGTACGAAAGAATATATGTTGGCCAGAAATCAAAGACAGTGCAAACATCCTTTGCTTAAATTGCTCTGAGTCCATATTTCTATTAAATTTCCAGTAAAGTGTGCTCAATAAATCATAGCATTTGAAATTAATTGTTTCAATGAGGCATTTAATTTTGCACAATCCACTGCTCTGAGTGTATATTAGCTAAATATTTATGAGTTGATTATTTCCAAAGCAGTCAGATTTGTTAAGGACAGAAGATAACTATCTTCCCATATGATTTGCTCAAGGTTTTTTTCCCTAAGTGATTACTAAAATGTCAAAGTCATAAAGAACGTTTGTACATTGTACACAAAATGAAGTATAATGTATCAGATTTTCAATTACTGTTCCTGGTTGTTTCATAAAGTGTGACAGTATAAAACTATCTCGGACATCTCTATCCACCAAGTTCCTAGAGCTCAACAACTGAGAGTGTCCTCCTGCAGGGACACAGTCAAACAAACTAAACCTGAAGCATTAACACCACTTAAAACTCTCAACAGGCAACCAGGTATACTTGTCATAAAGTATTTTAAAAATAAAAGAAGCAAAGGAAATAATTGTGTGCAAATGTATCATTTCCCAGCCATTGATTATTGGTAGATATAGAATGGACAACACAGGGTAAAGTTAAAGAGTTTCTCATAAATATTCTGGTACAAACTCCTACTGGTAGTTGCTTCATGAGATTAGAGAGATCATAGTTTCATTTTGCTTTGTCTTGTTGTTTTTCTCATCCCTTCTCTTTTCTCTCATTGTAAATTCTTCTAAGGTAATCAAAGTGTTGTCTGTTCAACACTGTAATTTATGTTAGAAATATTTATCATCTGGACTTGAATATATGTTTAGGAATTGATGGAAGGGGTCTTTTAAAAGGTTGAATGGACTAAATAATGGAAAAACGATAAAGACAGCCAATCACCACAACAATTTGGAAGGGAAAAAAAATCCTCTCTAATTTGCATAATTCAGACTTTCAATTCATAAAGGTGAACATAAAATTTACTTAGAAAATCAAATTTCAAAAGCCAACACTGATCAAGTTTCATAACAAAAGACGTGACAAGAGCTAGAAAGATTTCCAATTTCTTTTCTCTGCAGCAGAGTCAAAGATATCGATCACCACTGACAAAATAAAATGGTTTGAAATATCTTCCACATTCTTAAATTAAAAGATGAATGTACACTTGTAAACATGATCTGAATGCCAGGATACTTTAACTTCTGATCTGTGTAGTTCTTTCTAATAGTGAGGGTTCCCACTACCACTAATATAGAAACTTGGGGTACATTCTAACTTTCTCCTTCCTTTTCTTAACAGCATAAATGTAAGTATTAATTCATATCTAATTTACCTCCTAAAGTTATTGCCCATCTGTCCTCTCTTTATCCCACAAGTACTGCCATAGTTCAGATCTTTATTACTTTTTCCTGTCAATTTTTTACATGGCCTTTTACAATACCCTCCTAACTGATCCTTTTACCACCTAACTCACCAACATCCCTCCATCTAGGCTACCCATGATACCTGAGTAGCCTTTCTAAAATGCCAGAATTATCTGCTCAAAACCATTCACCAACTCTTGAAGGATAACAAAGTAAAATGTGAAAAGTTTAGCATGGCGTAAAAGACCCTCTGCAATTGGCCCTACCTCTCTACCTTTATTCCCCATAATTTACCTGCTCACTCTGTGTTTAAGGTAACAAAACTTGAGAATTTTCCCGGTTCTCCCTTATTCCTATGCATTCATGCGTTTTCACAGGGTAATTTCTCTGTCTTGAATTACTTCTTCTCATTCTTGTTTACCTGGTGAATGTATTCTTATCCTTTAGGATTTATCTCATGCATAACATCTGTCTGCTATAAACTATTTTCTGATCCTGAACACACCACAATTCCTCTCTCTCCCTCTTTCTCTGTCTTTTTTTGGTCCCTTTGTGTATGTATCTTTATTGTCTTCATTATTACAGCCACACAGACCTCTATTTCTTATAAACTGTAAAGCCACAAGAAAGTCACTTAATTCCTCTGAAAATCTTTCTTATCCAAATGTGCTACAATATATGACTTAGGTAGATTACCTTATTTAAAGATCAGAGATCAGGGACTTCCCTGGTGGTCCAGTGGTTAAGAATACACCTTCCAGTTCAGGGGACACAGGTTTGGTCCCTGGTCAGGGAACTAAGATCCCACATGCTGCGGGGCAACTAAACCCGCATGCCACAACTACTGAGCCCACATGCTCAGGAGCCCACGTGACACAACTAGAGAGAAGCCCGTGTGCCAAAATGAAGAGCCTGCTGGCCACAAGGAAAGATCCCACATGCCGCAACTAAGACCTGACACAGCCAAAAATAAATAAATAAATAAATATTAAAAAAATAAAGGTCAGGGCTTCCCTGGTGGCGCAGTGCTTGAGAGTCCGCCTGCCGATGCAGGAGACGCGGGTTCGTGCCCCGTTTCGGGAAGATCCCACATGCCGCGGAGCGGCTGGGCCCATGAGCCATGGCCACTGAGCCTGCGCGTCCGGAGCCTGTGCTCCGCAAATGGGAGAGGCCACAACAGTGAGAGGCCCGCATAACGCAAGGAAAAAAAAATAAAATAAAAAAAAATAAAGGTCAGAGATCAAACACTAAAGCACTAAGGTGTCGGTGATATGGAGTGCTTATTGTTAAATAGTGTTAACTTTGGTGAATGAAAGATTAACCATTATTATTAAATTCCTCTCAGTCCCCCTTGAAACTTATTTTTCCTTCAAAGCAATACAAGTATTTAACTGTTCCCATTTCCTAAAATAATATATAATTTAGGAAAGACATCATTTTAATATTCTGCATACCAGAAAAGAAACATGGCCATCTCCTTGCTATAAATAGTAATGCTTATATGTTTAATAGCATTTAATCTATCTAGATCTTTGTATATTATTCCATTTCTTAAAGGAAAAAGTGATGTCTCTTGTTTAATAAGTCTGATATCTGTAGTGAGTAGAAGTAAGCTATATAAGCTAAGACAATGGAAGCGACCTAAATGTCCATCGACAGAGGAATAGGTAAAGAAGATGTGGTACATCCACACAATGGGATATTAATCAGTCATTAAAAAAATGAAATGATGCCATTTGCAGCAACATGTATGGACCTAGAGATGGTCATATTGAGTGAAATAAGTCACACAGAGAAAGAGAAATATCGTATGATATCACTTATATGCAGCATCTAAAAAGAAATGATACAAATGAACTTATTTACAAAACAGAAATGGACTCACAGACTTAGACAGTGAACTTATGGTTACTGTGGGGGAAGGATGGGGAGAAGGGATAGTTAGGGGGTTTGGGATTGACATGTGCACACTGCTATATTTTAAATGGATAATCAAAAAGGACCTACTGTATAGCACAGGGAACTCTGCTCAATATTATGTAACAACCTAAATGGGAAAAGAATTTGAAGAAGAATAGACATATGTGTATGTCCCTTTGCTGTACACCTGAAACTATCACAACATTGTCAATCAACTACACTCCAATATAAAATTAAAAGTTAAAAAAGTAAGCTATATATCTCACTATTCTTAAGAATTTTATTAATTCATTACTCCATTTATCCATCCATCCACTCACACATATATTCATCAAAAT
>NW_006796840.1:24286-40309 GCF_000442215.2 Lipotes vexillifer | reverse complement strand
AGGGCACAGTTTTTTGACATCCAGATATGTTAGAAAACATCTAAAATGGCCACATTTCTTGGCTACAAAATGGGCACTATGATTAAAGTGAAAATGCATTTAATTTCTTATTGTCTACATTATTTATTTAGAAATTAACCATTTCTTCTTTGATTGTAGTTGTGTTTTCTTCCTTATCCAGCTAAAATCCTTATATAAATATATTTATATCAGAGATGTAACAAGCACTGTAATATTTAAATTTAGTATGAGCTAATTATTAATTGAGATACCAATTAGTTAATTAATTAAATATTAATTTAACGACAGTGGTGTGCCAGACATCTTACTAGGCACTGAAGACTAAATGCTGAATGGTTACTTCCATGAAGTATCTTCCCAGGAGCTTGGGGAGATGAACAGCTTGTTCTACAGTTATTTAATGTAATGCAGTATGTTACGTGAAGGGTGTATGTGTGTGGTGCATGTGTGGGTGGAGCAGCAATAATCTCTTCTCACAGGGCTTAGAGAAGTCAGTCCAGAAGGGAACATCTTTGGTCTGGGCCATGGATCTAGGTCTTCAATATGTGACAGTTTTTTAGACAGGCAAAGTACTAGAAAAGGATATTGCATATATGTTTGTGGAATTGAGAACTTTAGAAATTTTAAAATTCTGAATTTTAGAATTTAGAGATTTTGTGGTACACGTGTGGTATTCTGAACAAAACATTTTAAAAACTGTTAAAACTCCTTTTAAAAACATCACTTAAAACCCACTGAGATATTTATGTATCATCTAGCTTGGCACAGTGGGGAAAGCATACCTGCCTTTAATAATGATAACATTTATAAAAAACTGAGAAACTCTCATGACCTACGTAAGTTACATTTCCACCATCTTATTTTTTAAAAAGCTAATAAGAAGCTTTACAGTGACACCTAACTTGCTTAGCTTCTGTCAGAATTACATGAGGCAATCTATAGAAACCATTCATAAAGTGCAATGTCAAAATGAGCATTTAGTAAATGTCAGTCTCCTTCTCCTCGTTGCTTACAAGCAATACCAAGAGGGATTCACTGCTATACAACCATTAAAGTGTGTCTCCAGGAATGTACCTTGAAAACATCTATGTTTCTTATTCAAATGTACTTTATACATTTAATACCCTAGATTAAACTCACATTCAAGATCCCACATTTGGTTAAGGTCTTGGTCATTTCTGGTGAGAAGACAACCGGGTTATCTTAGACTTCAGTGAACCGATATGCAACCAATGATTTTAAGGAGGACAGTAGCTGTAAACGCAATTTGAGATGCTATTTTCTTCCGTGTTTAACAATATGGGCTATGAATTTATAGGCAGTTAATACAGTTCGATTTCTGGATGGAGACTACAGGGTAGATAACCAAAGTGAAATTTTTTGAATCATCAGTCAGAGAACAATTAGCTTTATTGTCATCGTTATATAAAAAGGCAACTTTGGCCTCACACGATCACAGCACTCTTAGGAGAGGCTGACAGTTGTTTATCTCACAAACACACAGAGCTCACCCTGCCTTTCACCTTTCCACACTTTTTCTGTCAACAGCAGACATTTATTATCTGCAGGAAAAAAGAGATTACCTTAAGCATTGCTTTTACTATGATTAATGGGAGGAATAATCATGGAAGGGCACAGTTTCACAAAGGAAACAAATGTCTGTCTTCGTGGATTATTGAAAATCATAATATTTCATCTTCTGTAGGAAAATGAAATGATCAAATACCAGTTTGCAGTATTCAAAGGAAATACAGATACCATTTAGATAGAGTCAGTGTTCATCCATAAAGCAGGCGAACCATTATACGGTACTCATGTATGCATTAAGACTATTGAACAAGATGCATTGTTCTGTAGAGGACAGACCTGGAAGCGGAGTTGAGCAGACCTGCTTTGAGTTCTCCATATGTCAGTCGACATAAAATGGAATCATAATTTTTTTTTAATTATATTTGTAAAGCACTTACACACCCCTTATTTCATTTGACCTTCTTAAGATTCACTCAGATGAAAGTGGTACTTTTCTTTGTTACATATCCATGCTTTTATCATCAAGTCCTGGCTGCTGTCACTGTCTCCAAAATACATCCTGAGCCCATCCACTCTGTATCTCCATTAATACCACCTCAGTCAAAGGCTCCATCACAGCTCACCTGGACTATCGTATTAGTCTCCTAACCAGTCTATTTCAATTTGAATTAATGAAGCCTATTTTCTAAATGAAAGCTAGAGTAATGCTGCTAGAGTATAAATTATACCACAGCACTCCATTGTTTAAACTAGTTAGTGGCTTTTGCACTGAACTTAGAATAAAACCTGTCTTCCTAATTAAGGTCTAATAATTTATTTAACTGGAGTCAATGGGCACATGTCCTTCCACCTGGTATACAGCTCTTCATCTAGTGAATGATTTTTGCTCCATCCTAAGCCTTATTGGGGGTCTTCAGGATTTCACTAGTCCCTTTATGTATTTACTAACTTGTTCCTTAGGTCCTTTCAGCTTCTATTTACCATCCAGGTCCCAAACCACATGTTCTAGTTTTGACATGGTGGCATCCTGCTTTCAAGTACCAAAATATCCTCCTGTTGTCCAATGCTGTGTAACAAGTCACCACAAGATGTGATGGCTTAAAATAGAAACAACAGAGACCAGGGAGGGTTCAAGATGGCAGCACAGAAAGATCCTGAACTCAGCTCCTCCCACAGACACTAAAAATCTACAGCTGCATGTGGAATAATTCCCTCCAAAGGGACTTGGAAACTGGATGAACAGAGTCTCCACAACAACGGGTAAAAGGACAGCATTTAGACATGAAGGATACACAGAGATATGGTCTCACCAAGGGAGGCAAACAAACAAACAAAAAACAACTGTGGTGATCCACGTTTAGGAAGGATCACAAAGGTACTTTTATTTTCCCGCAGGAGCAAGGGATTCAAGCTCCACGTCAGGCACCCCAACCCTTAGATCCTGCACAGGAGAGATGAGCCCCCAAATACCTGGCTTTGAAAACCAATGTGGAATATGTCTAGGAAAACTATAGAACAGGAAACAAAAAGCCTGCTCTCAAATGGCTCACATGCAGATTCATTCAGCCCCCAAACCACTGCCAAAACACCAGATTGAAAAGCACGTGGATCATAGGTGAAGAAGACCCACTTCCAAATCATAAAGCATCTGCTGGAGAGGGAGAAGCTAGTTGGGATGCTCCCCAGGTACTAAGAAACTGACGGGAGTCACTTTTGCCATCTCAGGCTACCTTGCTAATGCCAGCACCGGTGGGCGCCATTTTGGAGTACTCGCTCTAACCTCTTGGCACCAATGCTTGCACCCCACCTAGAGCCCTGCCCACCCCTTCACCTCAGTCAGCCCTCACAGCCAGCTGGGCGATAACTTCAGACCCCACAGCCATTCCAGGGACCAGCCCCACTCACCAACAAACAGCAGTCACTGTGACCAGGCTCCACAGCCATTTCTGGTACCAGCCCTGCCCACCAGTACTCACAGCAGCAGCCACTGCCCCTCCACAATAGGAGGGCACACATGCAGCCCACATAGTGGACACCCCTTGCACTTCTGAGCCCCATAGGACATCTCCTAAGTAAGGCCACTCCTTCAAGACTAGGAGATAGCTGATTTACCTAATACTTAGAAACAAACACAGAGAATTAGGCAAAATGAGGGGACAGAAAAATATGTTTCAATCAAAAGAACAAGATAAAACCTCAGAAAAAGAACTAAATTAAAAGGAGATCAACAATCTATGTGATAAAGAGTTCAAAGTAATGGTCATTAAAACGCTCGCCAAACTCAGGAGAAGAATGAATGAACACAGTGAGAACCTCAACATAGAGACATAAAATATTTTTTTAAAAATCAAATAACTGAACCAAAAATTACACTAGATCAGCTCCCAACATTTGTGTACTAAGTCTTTATGTGGACACATATACTTTTGCTTCTTTGGGGTAAATACCTATATTAAAACAGATAGATCATACGCAAGACAAATGTTTAACAGTTTAATAAACTGCCAAAATGTTCTTCAAATTAGTTGTATCAGTTTACATTCCAACAAGCAGTGCATGAGTTTCAGTTCTTATCAACAGTTGGTATGGTCCTTTTAACTTTAACCATTTTAGATAGTACATAGCATTTTTTACTTGCATTTCTCTAAGGACTAACTATTTTACATATAATTTCACATGCATTTCTATCCATGTATTTTGTTTTTCCTATGCATATAGTTACTTTAATGTTTTAAACCATTTTTAATTGGGTTGTCTTATTAGTTGTAAGTGATGTTTATATGTTCAGGATACAGCTCTTTATGGATAAATATCTTTCAAACGTTCTTTTTTCCAGTCACCATATCAAAACTGGAGAAATAGTAAGAAGTGCCAGTTAGCATTTACTAAGATCCAGCACTCAAGCATTGCACTAGCCCCTTTACATGCTTTATCGCTATCATTCTTATCTCTGGTGACAAACTACTACCACCTGAAGAAAGTGTAAAAAAATACTGATGTTCAGTAGACACTCAGTTCAATTAAGTTAGAATCTCTAGAAATAGGGCATACGCCTCAGTCTTTTTTAAAAAAAAAATTTCGCAGGTGTTTTTAATGTACACTCATGGTTGAGAACCCTGCCTTACCTATCAAGGTTGCTGGTAGGATGGATGAGATAAGGTTTCCTTATTTCTGTTTTACAGATGAGGAAACTGAAATTCAGAGAGGGAATAAAGAAATTGACAGAAGTAACTTAGAGGAGAGGCTAGGACTCAGGTCAACATCTATTTACAAAGATGTTGCTTTTATTAGATCTCACTAAGCTTAAAGTGGGATAAAACCTGCTCTGAAAGTAATGCATGGAAACACGTCTAAGGCTGGTATTCAGAACAGCAGTGGGGCATTCAGATGCAGCTAAAGAATGTTGCCCAAATTTGGCCCACAGTGGTCACTCAATAACTATTTGCTAAATACTGACAGAATGTGGGATGTGAGAAGACTGTGTCAGGCAGCCTCATAAACAGCTTATCCCCATTCTAATGACATCTTTCCCTTGAAGATTTCCTGCCTGATGCCTTTCTTGAGTTTAACAAGAAAACATGCCTTTTCCTGTTGTCTCTTCTAATCTGCCCATCACTTGTTCTGTCTGTGGAACCCCCTGGCAGTTAGGGAAGTCCCAGTTGTAAGGCTGGCTACATAATTTGTCTGAGAGAGAATCTTATTGTACATTAGATATAATTTATCATCTGCTTAAAAAGGTAATTTCAGCACACAGACCCACCTACCAAAAATGCCCCCTTTTCTGTTCATCCAAATCCTGCCTGTATTTTCAGACCCCTCTCCAATTCCACCTCCTTTTAAAAGACTTCTCTGACCCTCTTCAAATCCTATTATAATTATTGTCACTTCCACTCACGTAGTAATCTATCAGGAGTTGCCTGATAATATCTATTCTACTATTTTCTTCAATAGTTATTTTAAATTCTGCATCATTTTTTAACTATCAGAGTATTTATATCTCATCCTTCCCTCAGTCATTAGATGGGCTCTATCCTTGCTGGATGATGAGTACTGGTCCACATATTTACATGTGAGTAGAAAGGTTATGCATGCAAAACGAGCTTGCTTCAACATAATATCAGATCACGTATATCAGTGCACATTTTTAAGGGGGAAAGTGTGGAAAACCGTCCCATGAAATAGATGATTTTAAGATGTTTCAAGGGAAGTTTAGTTGAACTGGCTTGACAAATGCTGCTATCACGTAAATTATATCACCATATCTACGGAAAGAATGGGTCAGCAGATGAAGCATGTAGTTTCAGAGGAATATATTGTCTAGTCCAGATTTCAGACCTGTCTCTATTATGGAGATTTAGGGTACTGTTTTGAGAGCCTGACGCAACAAACATCCCTTGCTCTGATGCCAGGCATACCAAGTAGGTTTCTGTTAATGGCATGAGTTCTCTTGGAGTTGGTCTATAGGCATGGAATATTCACCCAAATAAATCGTTTCAATGATCATACTAACTTTTCACCTATTCCTTCATATGACTTCTAAAACTATTCATTATCTGTCCCCTATTAATGTCTCTGGCTTTACTTTCCATCACTTCTGTCATTATTCTATGGCATCACAATGTCTCTGTTTGTTGCCTGAGGATCCTCTCCTACTTACAAATCCAAGCTGTTCTTTCAGCCTGAAACATACCTCTATAGTTTAGTTGTATTTCTAAAGTATGAGATTACACAAAATGCTCTCCTTGATTTTGTCATGAGCAGTGAAGTTCTCTGAGCAATAAATAGAAGGCAGGCAGTGACAGGATGAGAAAGGAACAAAAGGCAGGGCAAATCTCAGGGGCCACTGTGCACCATAGGCAAGATTCCATTTTCCCCATTAAAAATGGAAAGCGTTTGAAGGACTCTAGGCAAGGGAAGAATGCAAGCTAGAAATTCTTGGACTTTCTGTACAGAATTCTTGGTGTTGTCAACACTGGAGATAAGAAGTTAGTTATAAAGTTGTTGCCATAGTTGACTGAAAAGTAATACTGGCTGAATGAAGACAGTGGTAATAGAGATGGAGAGCTGGTGGGGACCCAAGATATATTTACTAAGTGAAATCAGAGGGACTTGCTAATTGAGTACATTCAGAACAGCTGGGTTGGAGCTGATGCTGCACAGGACAAAAACAGACCCATTCTTTGACCCTTATTTTGAAAAGATAAATAGTACTATTTGAGTCCTTGTGGGTCTTCACCGAATACAAACTCAAATTATATTTCTTGAAATATCAAAGTTTAGTAATAACAGCTTATGATACATCTCTCTCCTTACCATTGTTAAGTGAATAGGATGCCTTAGACCATGCATCCTGTAATCATTCTCACAGATCCTCATGTTCACATCCTTGAGATTTTCTAAGCACTGTTTAAATACTTTAACTATCTAAAGTAATTGGCTTCAAGAACTTGAACACATCAGTATTAATAGAGAAATTAGGCTTTGACATTCCTTTACAAAATGAATAATGATAAAAATAAATCCAAGGGGTATAGAGTAAAGTGTGCTAATGAGAGAGAGAGTGATGGTCTGAGCCCTTTGCTCACTATCCTGTGATGGCTGATTAATGGATGTGTGTGAGCTTCCAGTTGAAATGCAGATCCAGGCATGTCCCAGAAAATGAGATCTATGGTAAAGAAATATGAGGCCCACATGCTCTAATGGCTTTGGTGGCCTCTAGATCTAAGGACCATCAGGGTCTCTCTCCAGTACTCAGTGACTGGGGATATCAAAGCTTACCCGTCATACTACAAAATGCATCAGGGATGGTTCTGAGCACGTGGCTTATTATTCTGACATGTGATTACACTAGGTCAACAATCAGAGGCCAACTATAGGATTTTGAGGGAAAATGGGCAAAATGCTTAAGAAAGAACAGAATCTCAGAGGTCGAAAAAGCTTCGATGCTATTTAGTTTATTTCTCTCCTTACTCAATAGAGAAATTGAGTCTCAGAGAAAACAAGACACATATAAGATCAGACAAATCATTCAATCCTTATGTTTAACCATGGTTCCGTCACAAATGCCAAAATATTTTCCTATCTCTTTGTGAAAAGAGCCTTCTTTTTCTCTTTGTTACATGCATACAAGAATACCTACTTATGTAAATTAAAATAGAAGACCTATTTAAAGTACAAATAAATGGCTAGAGGCTCAATAAATGATTACTTTCTCTTTATTCAATTTGATATTGAGGAATTAATAAGCATTTAACAACGTCTGCTTCACAGTTTTCTTTTTCCAAAACACCTAGGGAATTATAATGGCAGACCACCTGATTATCTTGAATTCCCTCTTTGTCTCATGATTTTACCTAGTATAGAGGGATCCATTCCGTATCATTTTCTCTATACCTATTTTTGCTCTTTTTTTTTCAGAACCACTAACTAACCTTTCACAAGGTGACCACAGTAAACTCCTAACTGGGCTCTTTCCACCCACTCCTCCCCTACTCTAATATGTTCTCCAAAGTAGCTCCAGACAGTTCAACAAAATGCAAATGCAATCATGACATGGCTGCAATGTTTGAAATCCTTTCATGTTTTCCCAGTGCTTTATGGTGTACTCCAAAAATCTTGCTGATGTGCCTGTTCACTAGTTTCTTGCTGATGTGCCCGTTCACTAGTTCCTTGCACTCATCTTGCCTTTTCCTTTGTGATTCATCCACTCCGGTCATTTCGTTAGTGATCTCCTTTCCACCACTAAGCCTCTGTACTGTCTTCTCTTTCCTGAAATGTGTGCTGCCTCCACATTCTCTCCAGTTACCTCCTGAACTTCTTCCCAGACTTTCTCATGTGTCCTAGAGTCTAGGCCAGACCATTTATCATATACCCCAATAGAACCAATTCCTTTCCTTTTTAGCGGTTTTCCCCATTTATAATTATATTGTAATTTACTGCCTGTTTCCTTAAATTCATGAGGGCGTGGGCAATGCATTTAATTAGGCTAACCACAATGCTGCACCCATGTTAAGATACTCAAGATTCATTCATGTAGCAACTTTTAGAATACAATCATTTATGTACAAGGGACCTAAGATTCTTTTAGTTTGCACCTTAATTATAGGGATAAAAGAATCAAAGTCCAGAGACATAAAGAGACTGCCAGAAAGCCAGATTTGGGAACTGTATCTAGGACTCCTCATCCAATGATGCTTCTCTACTTCAAGTCCTTATACTTCTTAATGTATTTTAGGTGAGCATGTATTCCTAATAAATTCTCACTACTTTTTGCCTCTTTCCATGAACATTTAGTTAAAGAATACAGAAACAAGGAATGTGGGTGTCCAATAGCTCTTAATATAAGAACAAGAGAGTTTCTTGATCATATCTGCCAGGTTTCTATTAAAGCTCCTCGAGTAAAAGCCTGTCAGGGCATATTTAAAATATTAACTAATATAGGCATGATTTCAATTTGCAGGTTTTTGTGACTCAGAATTCACTTTAGATATTATTATCCCTTACTGATTCCTTTGTATAGGCTTTTAAACAAGAAAACTGGAAATCATACTACTCCAGAGACAGCTGGGTACATTGGAAGGCAGATAGGTTTCTTCTATCCTTCAGTCCTTCCTGGTCAGACTCTGACTGATTTCCTTGGCATCTTCATTCATATGCACATGAAGGATTGGAAAGGCTCACATCTTTCCAGTAAGAAGTGCTGCAAGGGTCACTGACTCTGAAAGGGAAGTCAGGTCCTCAACCTCCTTCTGCTCTGTCAGGGGAAGGAAAGTCTTTCAATTCACTCTCGAGTTATCTGGAAACTCTTCTCTGCAGCATGTTAATTGGCTGTTTTAAAGGACACTGGTTTAGAAAATAAATAAGAATAAATGTTCTAGTTGCTGACAATCCACACATTGTCACCTTAAGCTTAACCTAATTAGACTGAGTCACTAGTCATAAGTTTTGACCTTCAGAGAGAACATCGTTACTGTCTTCAGTCAACCATACATATATTTCCTACTGAATATTAGATCTTAAAAAAGAAAGGTAAATTGTTCATACACAGCATGTAGCCTGTGAATACTCGACTCAGTCATTGCCTATTTTTCCAAGAGGGT
The DNA here is from genome assembly GCF_000442215.2 of Lipotes vexillifer. Classification (NCBI taxonomy): domain Eukaryota; kingdom Metazoa; phylum Chordata; class Mammalia; order Artiodactyla; family Lipotidae; genus Lipotes; species Lipotes vexillifer. The sequence goes on along the minus strand of NW_006796840.1, from coordinate 30,659 downwards.
GGGGAGAAAAAATAATAATCTTTATAATAGTATATTAATATCAATGGACATTTTGGGTTTTTTTTGTTTTTTTTTTTACAGTTTGCATAGTGATTTCACAAACATTATGAGGTCTAGTCAATTAGGAAGGCCCTAAGCCTCAATTTTCTCATTTTTAAAAAGGATAGGAAGACCTGAGTTATGGAAAGAAGAAGAAAATGTACCATCTCAAATGCTACAGTGCCACAGAGAGGTCAAGGGAGAGCAGAAACATGCACAAGACACACTCAAAATATTACAGATAGAGGCATATTGAAGTTCTTTTGTGTTATCCCCAAATGCGGCATGGAGAAAATGTACCATTTTTCCAGGACAGTGTACCTTGTGATGGGGGCTATTTGAACAGAAGTTCGGCAAGTCCACAACAGGTTCTTGGGGAAGGAAAGTCTCAACAGCTTGTGTGGACAGGGTAACTTCTGAAGCCCAGGAACAGCTTGGGAAGAAAATTCCTCCTGTAAGTCTCTGTCCAAGATGAGAGATCCATCCCCAATGTTAACCTGGCTTCAGATCAGCCAGCTCTGCTTCCTACAACTGAGCCTTCTTTATGTCTACTTTTTCTCCAAGGGTTTTACCATGTTTAGAAAACACTGAGTGAGGAAAAAAAGAGGCTTAGAGGAGTGGAAAACATCATTAAGTATCATGTCATGTTTTACGGCAAGTGCAGAGTAGATTAGTGCTCAGTGCCTTGCACATAACACACAATGAATGGTAATTATGCTGTTATTGTTGCTATTATAATTATTGTATCCTTCGGTGCCAGTGTTTCTCAAAGCACAGCCCTGCTTAGCCTGCATTAGACTTACTTGGAATGCTTGTTAGAAATGTAGATTCCTGGACTTCCATCAAGACTTATTCAATCAGAATCTCACAGGGCAAAGCCCAAGAATCTGTATTTTTAACAAATATCATCCTGACTCAGAGTAACAATGCAGAAGCATTTTACAAAGTTTGCTTCATTTAATCTTTGCAAAAAAAATAACTAACTTTACAGAAGAGAAAACAGAGGCTCAAATAGTTCTTGTAAATATACAGAGTTGATATTCCAAGACAGTTCTGCTTGATTTCAAACCCTGTGTCCTTTCAACTATGTGAAACAGTGAGCTGTGGGGAAAAAAAAATTGGTGCTCCTGAGAATTACTGCTCTAGAAAGATCTTGGGTATTGCTTCAGCCCAGCCATGAGGAGAGGAGGAAAGAAATTAGCAACATGGAGACTGCCCACTACACTGGTGCTGAGGAAGGCACTAATTTAGTGCTCATCAAGGAAGAAAATAATACCTGGCTCTCTCGATCCCCCACATTTATATGGTAAGCCTTACTTCAAAGCCACCCTGGAAAATTACATGACATTTTTATCACAGTCATTTTCAGACTGGGTCATTATCTTTAACCAAACATTTGCGCCATGCTTTGAACAGACACACATATCAGACAGGCAGTAGATCGTGCTAGCAAATTCAGGGGGAGACATTTCCACTATCTTTTCAGGGTTGTCAATCAAGAGATGACGGTGATAAGGGAATGAGGGAAAGAAATATCAGAGGAAAAAGTGCAACCAATGACAAGCCCAGTTATCAACCCAAGGGACTGAAACTACGGACTGGAATTTCAGATAAATGGGCTGTTCCTCTTGGTATAAAGTGTTCCTCCTCATTTAGGAAATGATTCTCAACTGTCTAGCCCAAACTGGAATCTCAGCCCTACTATGTATTAGTTGTATAACCTTGAGCAATTCTTTCAACCTCTTAGGATTCCAGTTATTTAATGGGGACAAGGCATAGCTTAGGTTATCTCTGTGCTGTGTGTTTATTCTGCTCACTGGCTTAAAAATGTGTGTACCAAAAATTAGGTCAAAATGCATTAAAGACCTAAATGTAAGGCCAGAAACTATCAAACTCTCAGAGGAAAACAGGCAGAACACTCTGTGACATAAATCACAGCAAGATCCTTTTTGACCCACCTCCTAGAGAAATGGAAATAAAAACAAAAATAAACAAATGGGACCTAATGAAACTTCAAAGCTTTTGCACAGCAAAGGAAACCATAAACAAGACCAAAAGACAACCCTCAGAATGGGAGAAAATATTTGCAAATGAAGCAACTGACAAAGGATTAATCTCCAAAACTTATAAGCAGCTCATGCAGCTCAACAGCAAAAAAACAAAGAACCCAATCCAAAAATGGGCAGAAGACCTAAATAGACATTTCTCCAAAGAAGATATACAGACTAACAACAAACACATGAAAGAATGCTCAACATCATTAATCATTAGAGAAATGCAAATCAAAACTACAATGAGATATCATCTCACACCAGTCAGAATGGCCATCATCAAAAAATCTAGAAACAATAAATGCTGGAGAGGGTGTGGAGAAAAGGGAACACTCTTGCACTGGTGGGGGGAATGTGAATTGGTTCAGCCACTATGGAGAACAGTATGGAGGTTCCTTAAAAAACTACAAATAGAACTACCATATGACCCAGCAATCCCACTACTAGGTATATACCCTGATAATTCAAAAAGAGTCATGTACCAAAATGTTCATTGCAGCTCTATTTACAATAGCCCGGAGATGGAAACAACCTAAGTGTCCATCATCGGATGAATGGATAAAGAAGATGTGGCACATATATACAACGGAATATTACTCAGACATATAAAGAAACGAAATTGAGCTATTTGTAATGAGGTGGATGGACCTAGAGTCTGTCATACAGAGTGAAGTAAGTCAGAAAGAGAAAGACAAATACTGTATGCTAACACATATATATGTAATTTAAGAAAAAAAAAATGTCATGAAGAACCTAGGGGTAAGACATGAATAAAGACACAGACCTACTAGAGAATGGACTTGAGGATATGGGGAGAGGGAAGGGTAAGCTGTGACAAAGAGAGAGAGAGGTATGGACATATATACACTACTAAATGTAAGGTAGAGAGCTAGTGGGAAGCAGCCACATAGCACAGGGAGATCAGCTCGGTGCTTTGTGACTGCATGGAGGGGTGGGATAGGGAGGGTGAGAGGGAGGGAGACGCAAGAGAGAGGAGATACGGGAACATATGTATATGTATAGCTGATTCACTTTGTTGTAGGGCAGAAACTAACACATCATTGTAGAGCAACTATACTCCAATAAAGATGTAAAAAAAAAAAAAGAATTCACCTGTGGGGGGGGAGAAATGTGTGTACAATTTGTCTATCTATTGCCTAGTAGACGTCAAATGTTTGGCATGAACCTTCGGCCTTCCTGAGCTGACCTCTACCTACCTCTGTAAGTATCTATCAGGTCTTTTTAGCCTAGGTTGACACCCAGCCCAGTCTCTGCTTACAAGTCCAGTCTACACTGACACATTCATCAGAAGAGTTTAAAGCAAAAGACCAGATGATCTAAGTTTAGAACTTGCTTTTGTCCATTCTGCTCTGTGTGAGTTTAGGCTGGGTCTCTGAGCCTTCATTGGCTCAACTTAAAAGAGAATAACATTTAATTTCCAAGATTTTTGTCCAATAAATGGGATACCACAAAATTGTTGCTAAACACAGTGCCTGAAATATATGTTCAAATTGTCACCCAAGTATGTATCTGGCAGTTCTACTCTTTTAAAATAACAATCCATAGTTACTCCTTAGAAGCAAAGACAGTTTTTTATTAACTTGGGTGAAAACAAACCTCTTCTTCTTGCCTGCCTGGTCTCTCCTTAAAGAGGTAGAGTGGCTTCAGCCCTTTACAACTTTTTTTTCCTTCTCTAGTGGATACTGCTGCAACCTGTTGCAGTTATGACATTGTACAAATGATTCCAAGGTGGTAATTTATGGCGCACTGGGCACAATTTACTTTTACATGTCCAATGGAACAAGGTGTCCATACAAAAGGATATAGATCAAGCTTTTAGGACATATAGCTCTGTATTCTTAAGGTGGACTCAGGTAGAAGTATGAAGAGTATAAGGGGTTCAGAGGAAGCCTAGAGAAGCTCTGTGACTACACACTGGGCTCCAATACTTCATATATATGTTATTTCATTAAACAAGCATTTGTTGATGTTTACTTGGGTCTGAGCATAAGGCCTAGTATTGGAGCCTAGGACTACAGATGGAAATATGACATGATCCCAAATATCAAGAACCTTAGTAAAGCAGATAGTGTTGTAAGCTGATAATAGATTTGAGCACTGACTTCTAAACAGAAGAATGCATGAGGTAAAGCAGATGAAAAAGAAAAGGGACAGATGCTCGCTAGGCCCTGTTATTGGTGCTAGAAGTACAATGATAGATACATTGGTTACATTAGTTGTGCCTGCTGCTATCATGGACTTTATAATTAGGAGTGAGGCCTGACAGCAAACAAGCAAATACACAATTGAATTACATGATTTCTAATCACTTGAAATATGTGAATAAAACACATATGGGTTGGAAGGATTAAATACTTTATATAGGGTGGTCATGGAAGGCTTCTTTGAGAAAATGGAGATCATAAGAGGCTAAGGCCATAAGAGGTTTTATTCAGTCTTATTGCAGGTACAGAATGACATTGCTTTTACTTAACCATTCTGTTAAAACAGATGAATGGACGTTCCCAGATTTTTTTTTTCCTTTTCCCAAAGAAAAAGGCTAGGATAAGCAATTCTGGGTCAAGGTACTTAGGTATAAGAATAAGGAAGCCCAACTTAATTAAAATGTCCACCTACATTCAACAGTTTATTTCATTGAGATTTATTAAAACAGATACTTGTCATTAATCAAAAGTCAACTGATTTCTCAGAAAACATTTATCAAGATTTAACAACTCAGTTATGTGTATTGTGTGGTTGTTAAGGTCTCAATAAATCTGTTTTTTCAAATCAATGTGAATTTAATTAAAATGCAAAAAAAGAAAGAAACCCAAAAAAACCCTTATCTGGTTTGCTTCAAATCCTTATTTTATACAATTAACAGGTTGCTATTAAGAGCTGATTTAGTGACTATAGGGCAGGAGAATTTAGTGTCCACTAAAGCAGCCAGTGAGAAGAGCGGGTGGAGGCAGGGCTGGGAGGGAGAACCAGCAAGACGCCTGCTGAGGCCACTGTCAGACAGCAGAGGGGGTGAAGCTAAAACATCACAAGGTTTTGACAGACTTTAAATTACAATTACTTAGGACACAACATCCCAATACACACAGGTCATGTGAAAGGTAGATCACACTGACTTCATTCACATCCTTGCTTTATTACTGTCCCAGTAACCACAGAAATTGTATTGGGTTGACAGCTCCCCTCCTCCCCCAAGTTTCTGTTTACCTACAACCTGGACCTTATTTGGAAACAGGGTCTTTGTAGATGTGATCAAGTTAAAATGAATTCATACTGGATTAGGGTGGGTCTAATCCAGTGACTGCTGTCCTTGTAAGAAGAGGGAAATTTGGACATGAATACACAGAGAAGAAGGCCATGTAAAGATGGAGGCAGACTGGAGTGATGCATCTACAAGCCAAGGGACTCCAAGGGATTGCTAGAAGCCAACAGAAGCTGGGAAGAAGCAAGGACAGATTCTCCCCTAGAGCTCTCAAAGAGAGAATGATCCTGCCAACACCTTTATTTCAGACTTCTAGCTTCCACAACTATGAGCCAAAAAATTTCTATTGCTTGTAGTACTTTGTAACAGCAGATGGAAAAAACTAATGCCAGAGTAGGTAGATCTTTTGGAATAGAGCTAGCCTTTATTATAACCTGCATCTTCAGTCACATGAGGGTACTCAAGAAACATGAGCCCGTGACTCCTATCTGTCTATCACCTGGAAGACCTTTGCCATCGACCCTTTGTCTCTGTTGAATATTTAGTTTTAGAAGCCAGTTGCTCTTCTGCCTATTCCATGAAGCATTCCCTATAGACTCATCCAGAATGGATCTCCCCCTATGAACTCTTGATTCAAAATTTCTTCTTTTAAAAGATAAATTCTTATCAACGTAATTTAGTCATGACCTCACAGTCTATTGTGAAATTAGATCGTAAAGGCCGATTTGGGGACTTCATGAATTCATTCAACAGAACTGTATGAGGTATCTATTGTATGTCAGATACTGTGTTAGATATAGAAGATTACCACTATAAATAAAATAATCACTAAATGGTCTTATAGCTTTTATGCTTACATTATTCAGACTACTCACAAACCACAGTTATATGCACATAGGAGGTACTAAATGATTATTTTTGCTCTAGCACTCAATTCTTTCTACTTCTGCATAGGCAGAGAGGCATAACACACAGAGTCAACGGATCTAGTGAAAACCAGGCTCTGCTTGCTTTTTTTTTGTGACTGACAGCATGATTCTTTTTTTTTTTTTTTTTTTTGCGG
>NW_006796840.1:0-24276 GCF_000442215.2 Lipotes vexillifer | reverse complement strand
TTTTTTTTTTTTTTTTTTTTTTTTTGCGGTACGCGGGCCTCTCACTGTTGTGGCCTCTCCTGTCACGGAGCACAGCCTCCGGACGCGCAGGCTCAGTCGCCATGGCTCACAGGCCCAGCCGCTCCGCGGCATGTGGGATCTTCCCAGACCAGGGCACGAACCCGTGTCCCCTGCATTGGCAGGTGGACTGTCAACCACTGCGCCACCAGGGAAGCCCGACAGCATGATTCTTAACATTTCTGATTCTCATATTCCTGATTTCTAAAGTGGAGATCATTTGGGATTGGCAAATGCAAACTATTGTATATGGAATGGATAGACAACAAGGACCTACAGTATAGCACAGGATATTCAATATTCTATAATAAACCATAATGGAAATGAAAAAGAAAGAAAGTGGAAATCACAAAATCCACTTTGTGGGGTTGATGCGAGGATTTACTGATTAACAATTGTAATGCAATTCAACAAATATTAGTTGCTCTTCCAGGCTCCCAGGAGCAGTCAAGCCTCAGTCTTTGAATGGTGTTTTCCTGCCGACTTCCACCTGCTCCTTGAGCGGACAAAAAAAAAAAAAAAAAAAAAAGGATCCTGGGAAACCAATAATTCCTTCTGACCCTGTTTCAGCAACACAATTCTTTCCTATAGGAACATCCTAGAAAGCTGATATCAGATACTGATTTAAAAAAATAAGTAGATAAGACAGGTGAAAGGAAAGAATGATCTTTCGGCAAAGGCAGCTGCAGTCATTAGACTGGGTCACAAAAAAGCGTTTAACTTCCAGTTGTTCTTAAGTGTATTGATTCCCCACACACTGGAGCCCCTATAGCTGGCCCGATGGGCAGCTGACCTCTAGTGCCCTGCTAGAGCAGCCTCTTCTGCAATTTAATAACTGTCAATTTCTCACATTTTGCTCAAAGTATGAGTTTTGGGAATGGAGAATGAACACCGAAAAACTCTCCAACTTTTCCTTTTTAATAACCTTGTGTTGCCTCTGCAGATTGAGCTCCTGTGCACAGGAATTAATGAAAGAGGAGCAAGCGGCATAATAAATAATCCAGAGGGTCAAATCGGGTGAGAATACCTGGCATTCATGTCTAATTAGGCTTCACAATGGAAGGAAACTGCAGTCATTACACCCATGCCCTCTTCAACAAATATACATTCAATTTATGGGTCTCCCCAAGGCCCTGCTTTACCTCTTTGTAGTTCACATACTAGTTTTCTAGTTTCTGGTATCCATATCTTTATCAGGTCATTTCTCTTCTTGTCTTTGCCTAACTGCCATTGTAATTCTGTTTCTGATCACTTGGAAGCCCTGGGGTTTCCAACTGTTTCCAATATTTTGTTGAATTGTTCATTCTTTCAGTCATTCAGTAAGTTCTGACTTAGTGCTGACTATATTCCAGGCACTGAGCTTTGTGTCAGAGACAGAGAGATCAAAGTTCTTACCCTAAGGAGCCACCAATCCAGTGGGAAAAGATTAAAGAAATCACTTTGGAAAATAGCATAAAAGTTCCATAGTAAAAATCATATTTATAGAGTTTTTCATCCTCTGTCATCAGGCATCTACTTTTCTTTCCCCCATGGTCCTCTGAAGCAGGAGGTTATTATACCATTTTATAGATATGGCACCCAAGGGTCAGTGATGTTAAATAATACAGGTAGAGTGCTACAATTAAGACTGTGGACTGAAAGTCATATAACTGAGTAAATTTAAATCCTTCTGTTCCTTTCATAAGCCATAAGATGTTGACCAATTAATGCTCATTTATTTTCAGAGATGAGTTAATTTTTCTCAGTTATGATGAAAGGCACAGAATTTGTGATCAATTTCTAAGCTCTCAATTTCCCTCTTGACATGTTTTCTCTTTTCAGTTCCATCTTCACTCTCATCCCTCTCTCATCTATGAGTATCTCTGTGTATGGCCCATGAGCCAAGAATGGCCATGTGCATTGGGTGGTTTGCAATGCCAAGCAGGAGTCATCGTGCATAGCCTTTTAGACATGGTCCCGGCTCTTCTCTCTGGAACTGAGATGACAGGGCATCTTTAACTCACTAAAAATATAAATGGAGGGGGGTGTGATGGGTGGAATTGTGTCCCCCTAAAAGATATATTGAAATCCTAACCACTGGTACCTGTGAATGTGACTTTATTTTGGAAAAAGGGTCTTTGGACATGCATTCAATTTAAGATGAGGTTATTTGGGTCCAAATTTAGGCCCAAATCCAATATGACTGGTGTTCTCACGAGAAGAGCAAAAGGCCATATGGACACAGAGACACGCAGGGAGAAGGTCATGTGATGACAGAGGCAGAGAATGGCATGATGCAGCTGCAGGCTGAGGAATGTCAAAGGTCAATGGCCACCATCAGAAGCTGGGAAGAGGCTCAATAGGATTTGACCCAGAGGCTCAGAGGGAACATGACACTATTGACACCTCGAGTTCAGACATGTCACCTCCGAAACTGTGACAGAATGAATTTCCATCTTTTTTCAGCCAGCCAGTTTGTGATACTTTGTTATCACAGACACCTAGGGAACTAATACTGGAGGTCTCAAAAATTTCTGAAGAAAACACTCACTTGGACATAGGTCCCAGTATGGTGACCCCTTCAGACAATCACCATATTTGTTGTGTTTCCTTGAACCTTTTTCTGCTGTACAAAATTTGCCAAGAAGTGCTGTTAGTATATAATCATAAAATGTTTGAGCTGAAACAAACACACTGGCCTTTGTCATGACTAATTTGTTTTAGCTATGAAGGAATTTTTGTCCTGAGGAAAGCAGTGACTGCTCAAGGGTCAAGGATCAGGATAGGAAAAGATTCCATTTCTTCCTTTTCTCATGCCTGTGCTCCTTCCTTCATTAGACTGTTACTTTGGCTCTTTTAATCCCTCAAGTTTTTAAAATAGAAATCTGTGGGCAAAATCCAAACATAGCAGTATACTGTCTCATTCTCCAAATGCATAAAATGATTCTAGTAATAGTTATAAATTCCAGGAAGGATAAATTTGGCGTTTTTTCCTTTAAATTAGAACGCTTTTGTAAAGAAGAGATTTTTCTAATGTTCAGAAGTGGTGAAACATTTATACAAAAACAGCAACAAAAAGAAATTTTATATAGTCACTAAAGCTATTAATAAATTCATAAAGCTATAATTCTGGATACAATTAATATTCTTGTGTGTGTGTGTGTGTGTGTGTGTGTGTGTGTGTGTTTCCAGCATTATGATTTAATTAAGGGAGCATAATCTTTGTAGCGAATATATTGATGATTGTAAACGTGACTCCTCATTATAGCCTAAACATTTTTGAAACACCAAAGCACAAGGATGTCAATTATATATCCAAACTACAGGTACAAAACAAGTACATGTATTTTCCATGCTGCAAAACTGAGTACACACCATACTGTCACAGGGAAGGGGTCTACCAATGAAGACCTGACAATAAAGTACTCAAGATTGATATACCAAAATAAAATATAAAATAGGAGTTTATAAAAACAAGTTTGACAATAGCAGAGAGGACCCTTTTCATCTCTGAGCAAAAATGCATTTCGTTATACATACTCTCTCCTAAAATGAATAAACTGGTCACTTGAGCATGTTCTGTTTATTTCCTCTATTATACTACAACATTCTCCATGTCTTAGGAAAAACAAAATATTGTGCGGGAACTGTGGGATGAGCATGCGTGTGGATGGAACAGCACAAGTAATATTCTTAATGTTTGTGTTAATGACTTGTATAAAAATGTACTGCAATCGCATTTGAAATGGTTAATTGACATGTACAATTCAGAAGATAAGAAATGAGTGCTTCAAAAATGTATGGAAAACCTTATAAAAAATAAATAAATGCAAATTAAATAACATGATACTCATTTTTTCTATCAGATCATTGCTTAAAACAATAATATAAAAGTCTAGCAAGTACAGAGCAAAGCAAATAATTTTACACACCATGATCAAGATTGTACATTAGAAAATAATTTGTCATTATGAATGAGGAACACTAAAAAGTGCACATATTTTGACCCTGTAGTTCTAGTTCTAGAAATTTATATCCAGGGAAAAAGCTTAAATATTGTAATTCCTTGACCCTAAAATGTTTAAGTGATTAAGTATAAATAAATGTTCATCAACCAAGGGATTTTTAAGTATACTATATGATGGGATACTATGTGGCCATTAAAAAAATTCACAAAATAGAATGCTTAAGTTATGACAAGTGTAACAAGGAAAGGTAAAAATAAAAATATAAAAGCTAAACTATGCATACTTAAAGCCATTACAAAAAGATACAAAAAGTAAACTTTCCCAACTACACTGCTGTAAATTTGGTATCATCTGCCTCCCAGACCATCACTCTGCATAGATGCTCAAAGAATATACATACATATATATAAACTGAGAAAAAGAAATGTTGTAACCCAGTTTCTTTTCCTCTCTCCATTCCAAAAATGTATTCTGTTGTTAAAAAACAGAAGGTACCAAGCAGTGACAAAACAGAGAATTAGGCCTGTATAGAAGAAGAGAGATCTAAGCTGGCCAGAAGGGTTGGAACATGAAAAAGGCATCTGTATGGGGTGACACCTATTGAGGGTGTTGATGGATAAGAAGAATGCATCTCTTTGAAGTTTAAACCCTTCTCTCTCTCCCTCACTGCTCACCCTCTCTTGACTTCGGTAAACTGTTCTTCTCTCATTTCAACCAAAAGTTTTCAGCTGGAACTCCCGTATTTTCATAAAATCTTGACCTCCCTCACTGACAATTAATCTAGCAGTTAATAAACCACTGATCTAAATGGGTCAATTCGAGTACTTTCTGGAGTTTTAAAAATAGAATTGTAAAAGAGAGTCACCATTTCTAGTGACAGAAGCTTAAGACTTCATGTTCTGCATGCATGTTCTGCATGTTTTGGCAACTGCTTCTCAACACACTGCAGTGTTGAGAAGCCAGTGTTCAGTGAGAGAGGATGATGCCAGCAGACAGTGGGACACAGAGACTCATGGCTAGAGAGAGGTCTGGCAGGATTCTCATCTCTGGATAAAGCAGTACTTTTGCCCTTTATATGGTTTGGTTATTGAACCTCAACTCAGTCAGAAACTCTAGAATCTTTTTGATGAGAACCTCTGTTTCCTTAAACTAACTTGATTTAAGTTTCTTTACAACATAATGACAGAGATAGGTTCCATGAAGAAGCAGAACACTTGCAAAAGATAACATTGTGTCCTGGTAAGGGCAGAATATACATATTGGCTGCAGAGCAAGATATGATAAGAGACAAAACTAGAGAGATGGGTCAGGACCAGATGTTAAAGAACTTTGCTTACCATTCTTAAAAATGAGAAATGTAGCCTGTGACCAACATGGAAATTCCTAGAGACTTTCAGCTGAGGACTGACATGATGAATTTGTAGCTTTAGAAGCACCACTCCAGGGGAAGTGTGGAGAAAATATCAGTGCATGGCAAAAGCAAACACAATGGTGCGATCTGGAATATATTTCGATAGTTACTGTGAAAGACAATGAAGGCTAGAAGTAGTGAAGTACCATGAAAAATGTAGAAGAGGCAACTGAAAATATTAAGCAACTTTGGCAGGTCATGAATATATATTCCTAGTGCATTGTAATATCTTAAAAGAACAATCCAGGGAAACATCATTTCCCTTAAGTTGAATTTTTATTCCCATGCTTTAGAAACTTTGCATTTCAGACACAGAACACAGATTCCTCTCCTCTTACAGACTCACAGTAAGTCTGCACAAAGCATGCTGAGATTGATACATCTGAAATAAATAATCATTTTTTATTATTGGGCTGATAATCAAGGAGGAATGTTACCTTTTACGCATAGGAAAATTACGGAAACTAAAAAAGAGGTTAAATATGGCTTTAAAGCAAATTAAAAATTAATTTTTTTCTCTTGTTTAATTAACAAGAGAAATCAAATTCCTTTTGTGGCCCATCTTCTTCCACCTGCAGATAGCTCTAAATAACATTGCCGAAGGAATCACGTTTGTTTCTGATTTAAAGGGACTTATTCTAGCAAAGTAATCACTAAACCTCCAGTAGCACCTATCTCCAACAACTTCCTAGCTTTTCCAAGTGAGTAGGAGGGGCAGCACCAGCCACTGTGCCCTGCCTCTTGCCTGGCAAATTCAGAGAACTGCATGACCTTTGTTCTTGGAGAGGAAATTACAGTTTTTAAAAGCACATCTCCGGAAAGAGCTTGCTACTCACAGTGCAATCATACTTGCCAGGTCACTGCTGTCATCCATCTCCAATAGCACTGATTTCTTGGAAGAAATGACAATAACCAAGCAAAATGGTTGAGAAGATATTTTGCCATAACACAATGTACCCAGCTGCAAACACAATCTCTATTTCTTGTTATTAGTAATTTCCTTCCTGCCACTTTCCGTGGATGTACTTAAGACTATGAGTGCCACAGAGTGATATTTATTTGGATTTCCTATTTTCTCAGATATTTTTCAAAGAGTTTGTATCTTAAATATTCGTTAAAGACTAAAGAACAACAACAAACTTTTGCTTGCTTCCTGATTTTCTCTTCACTAAGTACTGGTGTCTCAGGAAAAAGGCAACTGGATTTAGGAATCTACTGATGTGCATTTGAATAGTGACTGTGAGCAGCACCATCTGGGATAACATTTTTGTGCCTCAGTTTTCTCACCTGTAACAGTATCATAATAACTGTGCCCAGATCATAACATTGTTGTGGGATGGAATATGAGGTGCTAAGTGAAAACTAGAAGCATTTTTCCTGCATACTGGGTTTGAAAATGGTTACCTGGTATGGTATTCGTATTTTCTGTTACTAACTGCAGAATTGGCACACAGTGGACTCTCATTACATCTTTGATAAAAGCCAAAGCGGGGAGTTTGGGTTTCATCCAGTAGGCAATGAAAAGCCATCTTACCTCCTAAGCATAGATATTTATGCCAAAATGACCATGATTATATTCAACTATAGTAGTTAAACCTGTCAACTGGAGGCATAGGGGCTGTCAACAAGCGGTTGTAGCAATAATCCAGGTGAACAGAGTTGAAAGACTTGGTTACAGTGATACAATTAGATATCAAAGGAAGGACAGATTTAAGAGATCATTTGATAGAATTTGATAGATTACTTCATAGAATCAAAGGAATTTCAAAATTAATTTCAGTATATCATTATGCCCACAGCAACTCCCTTGGCGCCCAGTCCATGGCACCAGGAACTCAAATACATGCTAAATTGTGCAAGTGCTCAACAGATGTTTGGTTGGGTAAGTGTTTCAGTCGGAGAATTTTCTGAACAACTCCTTTCCAGTATAAGAGGATTTCAGCAAGATGCCATTTCTACCTGCATTTGCTACTTTTCTTGGAAGGGAACTTTATAAAACCAAGAAAAAGATCTGCCTTCAGATCAGGTGATCATTTATTATCCAAGCTTTAATCAAATTAGTTTTGTTGTTGTTGTTGTTTTTAAGACTGGAAATTTGATGTCAATCACAATAGATCTCAGCCAAGGAAGGAGGGGAAGAGAAGTCATACCATATGAGAAGCAACTCAGAGAGGATTTCCTGGAGATAAATATTTGTAATGTAATTATAGATCTGTCATCAACATCACTATAATTTACTGTCAATCACCACACTGATGATAGGATCTTATCTTCCAAGGTATAACTTTCCTTCACTGCAATTATCTCCAGGATGAATCTTCATGTTCAAAGCCCCCCAACTTAGAATTATTTTGAAATAAGATTTAAAAATTGATATTCCCATGCCAGGGCCCAGGGAAAGGGATCATCCAAAGGTCTCTGAATCTATTCCTCGTGTGACTGAGGGTTAGTTGTAAATTGTCAGAAACAGATGTTGGCGTTTTCACCACGTTATGTCTTTACCTGACATAACTTGCCTGAATACCCAATTTGGGATAGAGGTGGGGAATTTCTGTTAAAAGGTCCCACACAAGCCAAACTTTTAAAAGTTAATTTAAATGAATTTTTAAAGTAAACATGCTGGATACTGGATTTAAACCTCAAGTCCTTTCAATTTCTCAACCCAATCTCTCTGTAAACTATTTTTTCTCTTTCATTCTTTATTGCTGCTGCTCATTATCTATCACCTGGACTACTTAGCAGTTTCCTAAATTACTTTTCTGCCCATAATATTTATCCATCCATTTACTACTCTTTCTTTTGGTGTGTGTGGTGGGGACTAGAATTCAAAAATTTATTGTGTCGTTCATTTGTGTAACAATTAGTCCTCACAGATTTGATGAGCAGATTCTTAACCACCTTATCTATTCTCCAGATAATGGTGAATTGAGGAGGAGACAAAGGGGCCTTTTAGAGTAAGAGCTAAGGAGATGGCTTTACTCCCAAGGACTTTGCAGAAACCTAGAAAAGACGTGCTCAGACCTTTGAAACTGTGCACAAAACAGACAGACCACTAGTGAGGACTGGCTAGTCTGTTCTTAGCCCTACTATGAAGCACATCAGCCCAAGCCAAGAATTATAGAGAATACGTTATGAAATTTTGCTGACCTCCTATCTACCTTCAACATCATCCTTTTCATTTAGCTAACACTATTACGTTCCAGGAATTGTTCTAAGACATTTATATGCATTATCTTATTGAATGCTCAAAATATTCCTAGGAGTTGATACTATTATTATTTCTATTTTATGCATGACTAAACTAAAGCCAAGTTTGACTCCATAGCCTATCTTTTCTTCCCCCTAATTTTATTACATTGTCTAAGGCAACAAATTAGTAAATTGTCCTGCGAAGAGTCAACTCATTAATTCTGAGAGTATTTATTACACAAAACCAAAAATCAAGTTTGTCTTCAACTCACTTTCATGATATTTTAATCAATCATATACTTGCCTAGAGTTGGGAGGATGGAGAACTATTATTGTATAAAAAAGAATCTTCCAATTTAAACTCTATAGCCTTTCCTCCAGCCAACATTCCCAAGCAAAATCATGAGCAAACAACATCTCATTTGAGTAATTTATGAAATCTTTACCAGAGATTCATATAGTGAATATAAGTTTCTTTAAAAATAACTTAATAATTTGAAATTGACCTCAATGCATTTAGTCTTGCAGACACAGTGAATTTGGTTTGACATATCTTATTCCCAGGAAATGGTTCATATTTTCTATACTCTATCCGTGAAAACAAGAAGATAGAAAAACTAAAGGATAAGTGGGAGGAAAGGATAAGTGGGACAGAAAGTTAGAGAGGGGTGTAGACTGGAATTCAAAATCCTGTTACCCTAACATTATTAAAATCACTATTCTTCTTAAATAGAATAATGCATTACCATAATGCTCATGAAAACATAATAAATAGCTCCAGAGTAACTTGTAAAAGCACATCTACAAAAGTAATGTACTCTGTAATGATGACAGATCTCATCGCCATCAGTCATGTGGCATGTTCATGAAGGACATCCAAATTTTAATTAGCTTATGCTAAACGGCTTTAGAATCAATTTAAGCTAAACGCGACACTTCGTAGAATTGTTCGGATGGCCGCTAGGAATAATAACTCATAGAGCAGAATCACCGAGAGAGTATTGTTCATTAAAGGACACTGATTCTGATAGGAATCAGGAAACAATCTGAAAATGGGACAAGGAAAAAAGGACAAATCACTTGCAAATACTGTACAGGGGTAACAATTTGTTGTTCCTTCATTGTAGGAAATTACAGGCATCAACTTCCCATATGAAAAAAAATAATTACCACTCTAAATAATCACACACAGACACACCCGTTCATTGTATTCATAATAAATGTGACTGTATACAGACCTACTGCATGTGAGCTCTGTAAGAATAAGTACTGTATTATATTCATGCTTATATTAATCATGATGCTTTGGACAATAATATGCTTCCTGATGAAGATGTCACATGTGAAAAAGTCTTAGCATGCAGACAGGGTAAAATTCAAATTGTCGTTCCACCACCAGTTACTAGAAATACGGCTTTGGACAAGTTATTTCACTTCCCAGTCTTAATCTGTAAAAATGTAATAGTTGTTGGGAACAAAAAAGAAGAAAGTGAATGGAACAATATCTGCTTTAATCAGTTCTATATAAATTAAGACAGTAGATGGAAAATAATTATGCTTAAAGATCAAAAGTATATACATGTGAGTATGCTTAGTGTCCTGAATCAGCCTGACTAGCCTCCAGTTTTCACTATGTATGAATTGTGTAAATAGAACAACTTAATTTCTCTAAAGCCTACTTTTCCCCATCTGTAAAATGAGCATACTAATACTAGCTATCTAATTTTGTACGTGTGTGTGAAGTGATTGATGTATATGCCATCTTCATCCTAAATAACTCCAATTTTTTGAAACTTTATAGTAACTGTTGAGTTCAAGAAGGGTTTTAAAAGCACCTGTGAAGTTCATGGGTGAGGAAATAAACCTCTTGAATTCAGGAGATGCTTAATAAATAGATCAGATTCCAGGGGAAAAAGATGAAAAGATTTTGTGGTTGCCTTGTAGAAGCTCAGAGTTTACTGGAGATCTGGTATGTAATAGTACAATAATTAAAAACAATATTCATGACCAAATTGCTATGGTTGACAGAGGACTTTTGAGGGGGATGTAATTAAAGACTAGGTATTTTCAAGGCAGGGAATAGAGTTCAGAAGCCTTCAGAGGAGAACATGTATTACAAGGAGACAGCATCGTGATGTGAGCAGTTTGGGGAAATACCCTGGTGTTCTGGTGAGTTTGGAAAAGTGGGTTTGACTAGATAGGTGTATGTGAGTGGTACTGGGGCTGAGAACTAGGTTGGAGCAGGCTTTAAAGGGTATCTGTGTGCCGATGAGTGCACGTGTTAAAAACACTTAACATGAGACCTAGCCTCCTAAATTTGTGTGTTGAGTATAATATTGTAGGCACCATGTTGTTGAGAAGGTATCTAGAACTTATTCATCTTGCATAACTGAAAGTTTATACCCCTGGCACAACATCTCCTCATTCCTCCCCCACCTCCCAGCCCCTGGCAACCACCATTCTCCTCTCTGCTTCTATGAATCTGACTATTTCAGATAATCTCATGTAAGTGGAATCATATAGTATATTTCCTTCTGTGACTAGCTCAGTTCACTTAGCATAAAGTCCTCAAGATTCACCCATATACATATGACAAGATTTCCTTCTTTTTAGGGCTGAATAATATTTGGTTGTATGTGAATACCATATTTTCTTTATCCATTCATCAGCTGAAGGGCATTAGGTCGTTTCCAATTCTTGGCTATTGTGAATAGAACATAAAATGGCAAAAGCACTATCGAAAGCAGTATGAAGGTGTCTCAAAAAATTAAAAATAAAAGATTTTGTTAAGGAGCTTCTATGTTTTTATGTTCTCTGTGGTTTTCTCTTCATCTGTTGAGTGAGAGCAAGAGAAAAGTAGAGAGTGGACGAGGGAGACAGTGATAACAAAGAGACGGGGTGATGAGGAGGAAGAAAGAGAACGTGATTGAATGAATAATACCTAATTCATATTTGGATCATCACTGTACTAAGCACATCAGGTGTCTGAGTTCAAGTTGCTGCTGAAGTTCTTATTAGCCATGGGAATGTAGACAAGTCTCACAATCTCTGTGCTTCTGTTTACCAACCCCTAGTGAGGATATAACAATTGTACTTCTATGTGCTCTCTGGATGATCACATGAGATCAACCCAGTACATTACTTCTGCGATGCAATTTAGTGTTTACAGGGTCTTTTGTCATATGCTATTATTATTCTACACCTGCTTGGGTATATTTTGTAATGGCAGAGACCAGCCAAAATATCTATCAAAGGTTTCCTTTTTTCCTGCATGAGGAGTTAAAATATGACCACTGAGATTACCTGCAGAGACAAATCAAAATGAATATTTACTTAGGCTAGTAATGATCAATGTCTTCTGAGTAATATGGAAATTGAGTTCAACACTAGAAATAAAGCTGAGGCTCTGAAACTAAACAAAACAGTATCACCTAATGTACTCCCCCACATAATTGCTTGTCTTCTGCTGCAACTTGCACAATACAAGGATCATTTATGTGCACTTACACATTTTACTGTTGACTGCATGACTGTACAACAAGTCGGGGAAAAGGAAGCCCCAGTAATAAGAATTCACCAAACATCCACAATTGCTCCTTTTTTACAAAAAAGCCTCCAAGGAGAGCCTTAACACCAAATCCATTTATGAGTTGTCAGAAACTGTCAAAGACAAAGCCTGGAAACTGGAATTGGGGCTGAGTTCAGCTCTTACCTCAGCTGCAGGGGTCTTAAGCAAATTGCTTCATAAAATCTCAAGAGGAAAGAGCAGGACAAGGAGAGTGTTATCACCCACATTCTCACAGAGGAGTTAAAGAACTCCTGGAAAAGGTCATCGGTCTCACACTGTGAAGCAACGAGCTCTTGGAGATAAAAGATAGACTGGGTAGATTTGCTTCAAACCTCCCTTTGGGGAGCACGATCCTTAATGAGGCCCCAAAACAAAAGGCTCCTGAAGATTTTGAAGATGGACTGAAATCAGATAGGTAATGGCCCCAGAGCACAGTTGTTTACTGGTTTTTTTCCTACTTATTCACAGGGAACCAGTATGGTATTATTGAGTATTACTGTTAAAATTACTGGATAAAGGTATCAGTGTGTCTCCTGCCGCTTACCTATTATATTGTATGTGCTCAGAAAGGCTGCCCAAAATTCAGTCCTGAGCCACTTCAGTTTAGAACGTTTCAAGGCACAGGAAGAACAATGCAGGCTTTACTTTTGCTGATTCTTTCATATGAAAAAATTCTTTCATAAGTTGGACACCAATGAGTAAGTTACTCATCCTGCTAAAATATGTTATATATCATAGAATTTTGTTAACACTACCAGGAAGGTGAAATACAAAAGGATACAAACCATAAGACGGGGTGCTTTTTCTTTATTATGTTTTCATTTATCTTGTGCCTGGTGCTCTATAAATAAAGGAACTCATTAATATCAGGCATTATGCTTATTTTTTTTAAAATGTGTGTTAATTAAAAAACATTTTGGTTGTCAGTAAATTCTTAACAATAAAACTAATTTTAATTTTTGCTTTTTTTTGAATATTATATTTAATAACAATCAAGGTTAACAGACAAAATTCACAATATAATGATTTTTGAGTCGTAAGGCAGCAAACAGTGAAGGACTGTGATCTGTGAAAGTGAGAAAAAAAATGAGGTATGCTTTAAGATTACCTGGGTTTGATGCCTGGGGAGAGTTTCCAGCTATAGTGCAGTAAGAGGAAACTCAAAACCCAGAATATTCTCTGAGCTGTGGAGATGCAGCTGAGAGACTGGGGAGACCAAGACAGATGGAATATACGCAAAGCAGAGTACTGGAGGGAAGAGATCTGCAAAGACAGAGAATCCTGAAGATCTGCAAAGGGTTCAAGAATTTAGCAGGATCTCATAGAACATGTGTGCAAGGACTTTACTCAAATCCAAGGAAAAGTATTTGAAAGGATTAGAAGAAACTTATATGGTACACACACAGAGTCAGAAATAGTGCCTGCTACAAAATTAGAAAAACTTTGTAATTCACTGGGTATTGGCAGAAAGGTCATGCCTCAGTAGTGGGGATTCTTCTAGTCTCTCTTAGCAAGCAGAACAAGGAAATGAATATGTACACACTAACCCAGATGTATACACATAACCATAAATATTTCTGTATTTAACCACTGTAATCTGTAGTACGCTAACAATGAGTATATGGAGTTTCCAACGTTAATTCATGACCACATAAGTCATTCTAGTCTCCTCTCCTTGATTGTCTGCAACCTCCCACTCCAACAGTGGGAAACCTGGCTGGCATCATATAACATCGAATTTCCTTGTTCAATTCTGTTATATATGTAGCATTTCAGAATTGTTAACTGTATCCTCATAGGTAAATTTCTTCAACTGGAATACAATGCTTCTATACTTTTAACCTGAGTCTATATATTTGAAGTACATTTTTTATAGACAACATATATTTTGAACATTAAAAAAAAATCTATTCTAACAATCTGACTTTTAGTTCAAGGATTTAGACCCTTCACATTTAAATTGATTATCAGTATAGTCAAATTAATATCTACCATGTTTATAACTAGCATTTACTAATTGCATTTCTTCTTTGTTTATTTTCTCCTCTTTTTCTTCCTTTTCTGCTTTGAGAATTGCATGATTCTATTTTATCTCCTCTCTTAGCACATCAATTACATTTCTTTTTTCCCCAAACTTTTTGTTGTTTCATTAGAGTCACCATATACATTTTTAACTAATCTAAGTCCAACTGCAAATAACCCCATACTGTTTCAGATGAAATGCAGGTACCTTATAACAGAGCATTTCCACCATTCTGCCTGATAGTCCCCTGTGATTTGCTAAGATTTATTTAACTTACCCATATTCTGCAATTACCATAAACATTGTTATTCTTATATCTTTAAGCAATCATATTTTTGCATGATTCTATTTTATCTCCTCTCTTAGCACATCAATTACATTTCTTTTTTCCCCAAACTTTTTGTTGTTTCATTAGAGTCACCATATACATTTTTAACTAATCTAAGTCCAACTGCAAATAACCCCATACTGTTTCAGATGAAATGCAGGTACCTTATAACAGAGCATTTCCACCATTCTGCCTGATAGTCCCCTGTGATTTGCTAAGATTTATTTAACTTACCCATATTCTGCAATTACCATAAACATTGTTATTCTTATATCTTTAAGCATTCATATTTTAGATCTGTTAAGGAGAGAAAAAAATGAATATTTTATTTTACATTCATTTATTGCTTCTCTAACACTCTCCCTTTATTTATGTAGGTCCAAGTTTCTGACCTGTATAATTTTCTATTGCCTGAAAAACTTTTAACATTTATTGCAGGTAAATTCTGCTGGCAATGAACTAGTGAATATAGTTTTGCTGGATATAGAATTCCATGTTGGTGTTTTTCCAAACTTTAAATATGTTATTCTACTCTCTTTTTGTTTGCACAATGTCTGTAATTCTTACCCTTGTTCCTCTATAAATAAGGAGTTACACTCACTCGCACATCCCTGATTTATTTCAAGATTTTCTTTGTCTTTTGTTGTCTGCAGTTTGAACAGGATCTGTGTGTGTGTGTGTATGTATATATATATATATGGCATTTATCTTGCTATTGTTTCTAAACTTTTTTTTCACTTGAGTTTGAAAAGCTCTTACTGATCTATCTCCAAGCGCACTGATTCTTTCCTAGGTAATGTTAAGTCTACTGATAAACCAATTGAAAGCATTCTATATGTCTTTTAGTGCTTTTGGCTTTTAACATTTCCTTTTGATTCTTTCTTTTTATTTTTATCTCTCTTATATTTTCCACCTGTTCTTGAATATTGCCTACTTTTGCCATTATAACACTTAATGTATTAATTATAGTTATTTTTAACTTCTCTACCTGATTATTCTAACATTACATCATATCAGAGTCTGGTTCTGAGGCTTGCTTGCTGCAACTATAAGTGGCAGAGGCTTACAAGACTTCCTCCTTGTCTTTTGGCCTCCTTTCTGTGTGTGTGTGTGTGTTGTGTGTGTGTGTATGTGTGTGTGTGTGAGAGAGAGAGACAGAGACAGAGAGAAAACCACACATATTGTATTAGGAAGTGGGAACTGAAGTAAATAGGCCTTTAATGTGAGGATTTATGTATTTATGTTAACATGGCTATAAGTTGGGCTGTCTGCTATAGCTATAAGTGACAGATGCTTAAATCTCTTATGTGCTTATTTTTATCCCTATTCTTGATTGTGGACTTCCTTAAGTTCTCCTCCTAGAGAGATTCTGTGTCTTGCAGCTCTATCACCCCCTGTTAATGTACTGAAGCCAGGCTGGTGTGCTGGTAAAGAGTGGGGATCAGTAGCATTCTGTAAACCTCCAATTAAGCCTCAGTTCTTTAATGTACCTGTGTCTCAGGGTGTGACCTTCACAATGCTTCTACAGGGTTACAGGTTTTGGTTTGTTTGTTTTCCTTGCTCCCTACTCCCTTCCCTAGCCACAGTGTTTCCAACATAGCTCCTTGAGGCCCTGACACTTGTTGAATGGTTTCCCCTGTTTGATGAGACAGGAAAGCCAGAGGGGTCTGGACTGAGAGGAAATACACTTCCCCAGCTGAGATACTACTCTGGCAAAGTCTTTCAGCTGAAGAGTCAGCCGCTGTTGTGGAGAAAGATCTGAGTATATTTTACAAGGATTACTCTTCCCATCATGGTGCCAGAACCATAAGGGATTCTTTCCTAGTTCTTCACTCTGAGAACCTGGAGCAGCTCCTGGAGATAAAATCCACAGAAGTGTGTAAGTTGTTCTAAAGCTGTGGTCCCCAGGAGGTTCTCACTATCACCCTAGTCCACATTCAGCCTCCAGCAATTGTTTAAAATTACCATTTAAATCATCTTAACATTTTATGGTTCCAGCAACTTCTGATCTAGGTAAGCAGATACCAGTTGCTATATGTCTCTGAATATTCTATCCCTCCATATTTCAGGGTAGCAGTTTGCCCTGTGATGGGTCCAGTAAAAGTCACTGGATTTCAGTTTGTCCAGGTTTTCTTGTTATAAGGATGGGAGTGAAGCCATCTATTCTTTATATGATGGAGCTGAAACTGAAGTCTCCCTTTTTTTTCTGAAGATTCTTATTCTTGGTATAAAGTTCTACATTGACAGACTTTTTCTTTCTTTCATTTCCACACCTTTATAAACATACTCTGATAAAAACATTGATCTAAAAATTTTGATTGCTTATTTCCCAAATCAATAACTACCCTGTGGAAAGAAGAGGGGACAAGGAAATGTTTCTTCACCATTTACGACTAATTTATATGCCTTTTGAGTCACCAATTTCTGTACTCCATATAGAGACATTTAATGAACTGGATGTCTGACATAACATTTTCAGAGGCATAAGAAAAACAAGAAAAAAAAAACATTGTGAGGGAGCAAAATTTTCAAAAGTGTCAAGAGATTGTAGGAGACGTGGGAAAAAAGAGAGAAACCAAAGAGGAATGGTTTCTCTGCCAACTGACAGGAGGTGGTTCTGGATGTCTAAGAGTTCCCAGGTAATTGGTGTGGAAGAGTAGAACAGTGAAGAATTTACATCCAAATCCTCTAATATCACAGTGCCTTACATGGGATTGCTTTGTATATTCCTTAGACACCAGGGAGGTTTTTGAGTCACTGAATGTTTTCTTTTGCTCTTGTTTTGTTTGGTGTTATTTTTAATAGACTCTTTAACCACTTAATTACCTTATTAATAATATGTTACAGGGGTTAGGGAATATACTCTTAACCATATGGAAAGAGCTTATAACTGTCAATATATCTATTGGTAAAAAGCAGGGAATGCTGTGATTGTGGTGGTTGCTTTGTGTACATTGAGAAGTGCTAGAACAACTTTTACTTCTTTTGTACTAGGAGATAGTACAAAATCCATAGTTTATTTCATATTTTTAATGACTTTTTTTCTGGTCAGTGGTACATCAATCAGATAGTCATAAATCAAGCAAAGTTACATGTTAACACTCCCAATTACATCTCAAGAAAAAAAATTAAAAGAATGTACATCGAAGTGGGTGTGAACGTACGTGTGTTTCAGATGGTAATGCATGTTAAGACAGCTCTGAAAGGTTTCTAAATGTGTTGCATTGCATAGTAATAAGAACAGTTATAGCTATGTTGATTTTTTTAGAAAAATGACAAAATTAATAAAGCGCATGACCAAGAAATTAAGACATGAGTTAACTTACCACCCCACTCCCCAATGTCACATGTGACAAAACTGTACTAAACTTTTAAAATTTTGGCCCTGTCTGCTTCATCTGTGTATATCAATACACAGGAAAACTACTCGATAAGAATTAATTCAGCGAACTGCAGTCCTGATCACACATAAGACTGTGAAGCCTTTCACTTGAATTTGGCAGTCTGGCTTATAAGTCTCTTCCAGCCACTGTGCCAAATTTACATAATATCTGACTCCCTGCTTCACTTCCTGTTTCCTGTCTCTCATTAATGGACTGTTGGTAATGATGCCCCTTAGAGCTTCTTTAATTAAGAAATGGAGGACCTCATCCAAGGCCACAAAACAGGAAAATGATAGAATGCCTAGACATTCAGGGGAAGGTAGATAAATGATGGATGCCTTTGTTGGTTTATATATTAATTCAGGTAAATCATGGAACTTCTAGTTGGCTTAGGGAACCCCCAAATGCATCCTCTTTCCACCTGATAATATGATCTCCCTGCTTCTGAGCACATTTTTAGATTATTCAGTGTTTGTTGCTACTGATATTTCATAATATTTCAAAGTATACTCCTTCCTTAAATTTCTACTTCTATTTTTCAATTAAATCCATATATTAAAAAAATTTAAAACTAATCATTGGGGGCTTCCCTGGTGGCGCAGTGGTTGAGAGCCCGCCTGCCGATGCAGGGGACACGGGTTCGTGCCCCGGTCCGGGAAGATCCCACATGCCGCGGAGCGGCTGGGCCCGTGAGCCATGGCCGCTGAGCCTGCGCGTCCGGAGCCTGTGCTCTGCAACGGGAGAGGCCACAGCAGTGAGAGGCCCGCGTACCGCAAAAAAAAAAAAAAAAAAACTAATCATTGGGGCTTTGCTGGTGGTGCAGTGGTTAGGAATCTGCCTGCCAAAGCAGGGGTCATGGGTTCGGGCCCTGGTCCAGGAAGATCCCACAAGCCGTGGAGCAACTAAGCCGGTGCACCACAAACTACTGAAGCTCGTGCACCTAGAGCCCATGCTCCAGAACAAGAGAAGCCACTGAAATGAGAAGACCAGGCACAGTGACGAAGAATAGCCCCCACTCACGGCAACTAGAGAAAGCCCACGCACAGCAACAAAGACCCAACACAGCCAAAAATAAATAAATAAATAAATAAAATAAATTTTAAAAATAATCCTTAAGTTAGAAATTTGGAGCTTTCAGATGAAATTAAGTATATTTGGAAATCTGCAGAGGAAACATTATAATTTGCCCATTAAATTATAAATCAAATGGTGATTTCATTTAGAAATACAAATCCTGTTAATATTTCTGGAAGGTAGCAAGTTCATAAAATTAAGTTTAGGATACACTGTAAAAATGTGTTGTCAATTTTTTTTTTTTTTTTTTAGTCAGCCTCTTAGAACTCAGTTAGAAAGATTAACTATACAAAAGGATTTATTAGACAATGACCACATTCTTACCAATCCCAGACGACTTTCTCAAAATATCAATAAGCTACTTAAGAAAATACCCTGAACTCTTTTATTATCTATGTCAAAAAAAAAAAAAAAAGACTAAACATTTCAGGTCAATTTCATTCTAGATTTTCCAAATGTGTAAGTGGGAAAAGAAAATATAGAATCTGATATTAGACATAACATACATTGAGTCTTAGCTTTTCCATTTAAATTCAAGAGGGGAAAAGACCTATACTCTTTAACCTCAGGACTCTAAGTCTAAAAAACAGAAATATAATAGTTTCTGTCACAAAAGGTAGTTGCAGTCATGAAATGTAATAATGTATGCCAAACTCTTTTTCTATTGCCTTGTACAGAGTGGCCATCTCATATACTGATTTTACCATTTGAACACTAATTCATTCTTTACTACTGCAGATACAGTAGTAAAGAAATCAGTTAAAAATCCTGCTCTCAAAGAGGTTCTATTCTAGAGGAGCGATGAGTGATAAATAATATAAATATGTAAAAGGTATATTGTGTTAGATAGTGATAAGAATGTAGAAGAAAATACAAAGCAAGGAAGGGCAACATGAAATTCGAGGGTAGGGCCAGATAAAATACAAGATGACAATTAAATTTGAGTTTCCAATAGACAACACATTTTTTTTAAGTGTAAGTATGTTTTATGCAATATTCCCTATGCAATGTTAGGGCATACTTATACCAAAACATTATTCACTGTTCACCTGAAATTAAAACTAAACTTTGCATTCAATTCTTTTCTAAATCTGGAAACCCTAGAAGTAACAGAAATTTTAAATGAACTGCAAGAGGTGACTTTTGAGTGAATCCCTGAAAGAAATGAGGGAGCCAGGTAAGCATATGAGGGGAAGAACATTCTGAAAAAAGGAAAGAGCAAGTGCCAAAACCCTGAGCTTGGAGTATGCTGGGTTGGAACATGGTGGCCAATATGGCTAGAACTGGAAGAATAACTCTAGGAGGAGAAAAGGTCACAGATAACAGGGTATATGAAGCAACAAGACTTTGTAGGCCAGAGAAAGGAGTCTGCCTTTTATTCTGAGTGAGATGAAAAGCCACTGAAGGGTTGTGCACAGAGAACTGGCACAATATTTCTTATGGCTTAATGGGATTACTTTGGCTGCTATGTTCAGAGTGTACTATAGGAAAACAAACAAATCAGATGGGAGGTTCTTATAATAATTCAAGCAGGAGATGGTGATGGCTTCAGCTGGAATGGTGGCAGTTGGGGTAATGACAAGTGGTCAAAATCTGGATATATTTTTAAGGCAGATGTGACAGCATTTGTAGTAGGCTGAATATTGAAACTGAGACAGAGACAGCGGTACAGAAAGACCCCAAGCTTTTTGATGGGGGCAACTCATCTTTATTTCATCCAATTTTTGTTATACTTTGTGGAAGCCCAATGCTATGCATTATTTGATAAATAAAAACTATAATGGCTTTATATGTTTGTATATTTTTATTAGGAGAAACGATTTTTTTTTCATGAGGAAGTAAACAAGAAAAGAAAGTTGGTTTGGGAAGAATGAAATAATGGGAAAAGCATTTTTAAGTCTTTGCCACAAAACCCACTGCAGAGCAAGAGAGACCACTTTTCAGTACATATACAAACTCAGTACTGTAGTCAATAATATGAGAGAGATAGAGTTAAAAGCAAGTGCTGCTGCTGAATCTCTCCTTTTACTTCAACTTCAGCTTACTTTAATTTCTTTGATGGGTGGGGGGAACCCTCTTTGGAATATGTGACCAATGCTGCCTTCAAAACAAAGGTAAAAGCACGCATCATCAGAGCCATGCTTTCCCCGCCACAAAAGTTTCTGTTTTTATTTTGGCAGAACTAGTCTTTTGCTTTAAGGAAGATGAAAGGAATATTTCAAAGACTGTTCTAAGAGATCTAAGAGATCTACTTTTTAAGGGGACTAGGAGTATTGATACAATGGACTGAAAAAAAGAATGCTTTCAATTGGTTTATCAGTAGACTTAACATTACCTAGGAAAGAATCAGTGTGCTTGGAGATAGATCAATAAGAGCTTTTCAAACTCAAGTGAAAAAAATGTTTAGAAACAATAGCAAGATAAATGCCATATATATATATATATATACACACACACACACACACATAGATAGATCATATTCAAACTGCAGACAACAAAAGACAAAGAAAAAATCTTGAAATAAATCAGGGATGTGTGAGTGAGTGTAACTCCTTATTTATAGAGGAACAAGGGCAAGAATTACAGACATTGTGCAAACAAAAAGAGAGTAGAATAACATATTTAAAGTTTGGAAAAACACCAACATGGAATTCTATATCCAGCAAAACTATATTCACTAGTTCATTGCCAGCAGAATTTACCTGCAATAAATGTTAAAAGTTTTTCAGGCAATAGAAAATTATACAGGTCAGAAACTTGGACCTACATAAATAAAGGGAGAGTGTTAGAGAAGCAATAAATGAATGTAAAATAAAATATTCATTTTTTTCTCTCCTTAACAGATCTAAAATATGAATGCTTAAAGATATAAGAATAATAATGTTTATGGTAATTGCAGAATATGGGTAAGTTAAATAAATCTGTGTGACCAGCACAGGGAGATCAGCTCAGTGCTTTGTGACCGCCTAGAGGGGTGGGATAGTGAGGGTGGGAGGGAGGGAGACGCAAGAGGGAAGAGATATGGGAACATATGTATATGTATAACTGATTCACTTTGTTATAAAGCAGAAACACACCATTGTAAAGCAATTATACTCCAATAAAGATGTAAAAAAATAAAAATAAAAAATAAACAAAAAAACCACAAGTAATATGCCATCTATTACTCTTATTACTTATTTATAACAAAAGTAATTCCATGTATTTTAGGGTTTATCGTTTCAAAGCATGAATTTTTAAAGATATATGAAATCAGAAGCAAAATAACTTTGATAAAATCTAAGTGCACCAGAGATATAAATCCTCTAAAGCAAAGATCTGGACTTCACAACACATGTTTAAACATTAAGGAATGGATACGTGTGTGTGTGACTCTGTGTGTGTTTAGACAAGATATATTTCCTAAATAATAGTGAATGGTCATAAATTAGGTAATCATAATTCCTTGAAAAATTTTCTCCTATTAATCATTTAAAAGTTGCCAAAAACTACACGTATCAGTTGAATTTATTAGTAACCTCCATTTTTTAATAATTAAAATGCTTTTTGATTATATAATTTTTATCTCTGTCCTAGATTCAATGAAGAAATACAAAGGAAAATGATAAATGACAGTGATATTGAGACTGTTAATCCTAGCCCTAATATATTTGCAACATGTAGTATTTATAACATGAAATATTATGGCATATTTTGATTTTACTTGGTAGTCTCTTTTGCATCCTTGTCACATTAATTTGACTGAATTGCATGTTTTATGACAATCCATATAGTATAGAAATTCAATCATGTTTATTACTGAATTCAAAAGAAATGAATGTTGAAGTTAAATTGGCTAAGGGAAATACGCATACCCTAATTGAGACATACATTAAAAGGTTATTAAAGAAAAATCAATATTAATTTCTTTCTGAGTTTGAAATTATAAGGAAATTGAATAAATATCTTGTTAGATTTATTAATTTTTAGGTATTATTAGTGCAAAGGTTCTGAGTCAAATAGATCTATTTTCATATTAAGCAGCATATTTTAGCCTCTCTGAGACTCATTTCCTCATTTATAAATTTAAGGAAAAGCTTCCACCATCAAATAATTTTTTTAACATCTTTATTTGAGTATAATTGCTTTACAATGGTGTGTTAGTTTCTGCTTTATAACAAAGTGAATCAGTTATGCATATACATATGTCCCCATATCTCTTCCCTCTTGCATCTCCCTCCCTCCCACTCTCCCTATCCCACCCCTCTAGGTGGTCACAAAGCACCAGGCTGATCTCCCTGTGCTATGCGGCTGCTTCCCACTAGCTATCTATTTTACGTTTGGTAGTGTATATATGTCCATGCCACTCTCTTTGTCCCAACTTACCCTTCCCCCACCCCATATCCTCAAGTCCATTCTCTGGTAGGTCTGCGTCTTTATTCCCATCTTGCCCCTAGGTTCTTCATGACCATTTTATTTATTTATTTTTTAGATTCCATATATATGTGTTAGCATATGGTACTTCTTTTTCTCTTTCTGACTTTATTTATAATGTGATACCCCTACACCTGATTCTGACAGACATAACCTACTGACTTAATTTTAGGAAATGCTGTTATAACAAACACAGATATCGCTTGTAATGATTATAACTGCTTGATTTTCTTTGAAGCAGTGCAGAGAGGGGATGAAGGTGGGGGAGAGTTTTTTTCATGACAAATTACAGGTAAAAGAGAGTTTTCCTTCCAGGAGAAGTGCAAACATTATTTTTTTCACTTATATTTTGAGACTAATTATGCTATTGCCTCAGATGAAAGTTAATAAGAATGATTATTTCTTATATAAGCATTTCCTGGCACCCTGCTCAATATTTTTTTTTGTCTGAACCATTCCATTCCTTCACCTTTGTAACCTACAGCAGGTAGTTAAAACCTACAATTACAGCTCCAGCAGTAAAGAACATTCAAATTCATCCCACTCCTTACCAAATTCTAAATGTGATCTCTTTGGCTTCCTATGGTTGCTTGGTTACACCTCCTGTTTGTGCAAATGAATTCTGATGAAAGCAGTACCATGTAAGCATGCTCAGATATCTGAAAGACCTTTGGCCATGTGAGTGCATATCCTACCCCTCATTTTTGTTTTCAAAACTAGAAGATGAAATAAACTTCTATGGCTTTTTCAGTTTCATTGAATACCAAAAATAGAAATTCTTATTCTGAGTCTAGAAATATAATTGATAAAAGACACGTTGCGGGGGGCGGTGGAAAGATGGCGGAGGAGTAAGATGCGGAGATCACCTTCCTCCCCACAAATA
>NW_006796839.1:0-205 GCF_000442215.2 Lipotes vexillifer | reverse complement strand
TGGGTTTGTTTTTGTGGGTCTTTTCCTTCTCTTGTGTTTCCTGCCTAGAGAAGTTCCTTTAGCGTTTGTTGTAAAGCTAGTTTGGTGTTGCTGAATTCTCTTGGCTTTAACTTGTCTGTAAAGGTTTTCATTTCTCTGTCATATCTGAATGAGATCCTCGCTGGGTAGAGTAATCTTGGTTGTAGGTTTTTCCCTTTCATCACTT
>NW_006796838.1:0-458 GCF_000442215.2 Lipotes vexillifer | reverse complement strand
AAATCTACGCTACAATGAATTCTCACTTCCCCCAGGTCAAAAAGGCCATCTGAAAATAGTGTAGAATCCAGAAAGGCAGGACAGGCCAGGGAGAACAGGGAGCATTGTTATGCTGATGGCCCGGATGTAAATTGCCAACAGCCACCCTGGAGAAACGTATGGTATTTCCTGAAACATCGAAAAAACAAGGTACATAGCCTCGGGCACTAGGCTTAGGGAAACAGAAATCAAAAAGACAGCGCCACCCCAAAGTTTGGGGCTGCCCTCTTTACAGGAACCTCGTCCACTGTACAAGTTAAATACCCACGAAAGGAAAAAATGGATCATCAAGTTGCGGCACTTACGTGCCATGGAATATCAGTCAGCAATGAAATCAAGGTCATCTTGCCCGCAGAATCTTAGTGATTGGATTTACGTATGATGATTCCAAGTGAAATAAGTCACACGGAAAAAGAAAC
>NW_006796837.1:0-256 GCF_000442215.2 Lipotes vexillifer | reverse complement strand
CCTTGATCATTATGTAGTGTCCTTCTTTGTCTCTTGTAATAGTCTTTATTGTAAAGTCTATTTCGTCTGATAGGAGAATTGCTACTCCATCTTTCTTTTGGTTTCCATTTGCATGAAATATCTTTTTCCTTCCCCTCACTTTCCGTCTGTATGTGTCTCTAGGTCTGAAGTGGGTCTCTTGTAGACAGCAAACATATGGGTCTTGTTTTTGTATCTATTCAGCCAATCTGTGTCTTTTGGTGGGAGCATTTAGTCC
>NW_006796836.1:0-3798 GCF_000442215.2 Lipotes vexillifer | reverse complement strand
GTCCGGAGCCTGTGCTCCGCAACGGGAGAGGCCGCAACAGTGAGAGGCCCGGGTACCGCAAAAAAAAAAAAAAAGAATTATTCCAGCAAACCAAATCATCTCAGATGCATATCTATCTCCACTCCCAAAGAAATAAAAGAAAAATACATCTTTTAAAAACAATTTGAAAATGAAATATAAGAGATCAAAGAATAAGCAAAAGAAGTTAAAGTAAGCTGAGAGTTATGAAAGAAATTGAAGATAATAAAAACATCCTAGAAATGAGAATCACATTAGAACAGATGTTGAAAACGTATTCAGCAAAGCAGAGGTCAGACTAGAGAGAATAAAATAGCATTTGCAGGATGAAGAAAACTCAAATAAATGAAATTAAGTAGAAAGAAGATGACAGTTATTAAAGACAGCCAGCATCCAGTCAGCATATGAGATAATGGTATCCCTGAAGTAGAGAACAGAACAAATGCAGCAGGAAATAAAAACGTCAAAAATAAAATTAACAAATGCAGCAGGAAATAAAAACGTCAAAAATAAAATTAAACACTGATAAAAAGTATGATCTGACTCTGCAGATGAAGAGATTTCAGGGGAAAAAACTGATCACAGAATAATCAACACAATGACATGTAAGTCAAGTTACTGAAATTTAAGGACAATGTAAGAATTCCTAGGCATCTACGCAGAAAAAGCAAATTTCCTATAAGGGGGAAAAGAGCAGGCTGACCTCAGATTTCTCAACAGAGGTATTCAATTAGAGAAAAAAGTGGACAACAAAGTCTAGTCAACCACAAGATGAATCAAAATTAAGTCTCAGGAAAGGGGAAGGCATAGTGTTAAAGGATGAGGTAGAGCCTAGAATTTGTTTACTATAGAGCTAAACCAAATGCATGTAAAATTATGGTTAAAGAACAATGTAACTATTGTAAATCCTAAACATATAAACATATAAAATAAACATACAATATAATATATAATATGATGTAATAGTCAAAAATTTTCAGTAGGGAAATTAACCTTTTTTCTTCTCTCCTCATTCATAGCAGCAAAGGATGCTGAATTCAAGAAACAAAATATCCTTGATCACTTTTAGAAACTGATGCACAATATTTAAAATTTTTACATTTGTAAATTATTTCTGAACATCCTGTAAACAGTCTTTGTATTTTTCTCATGCTTTAAAAGGATTTAGTGAGGGAGGCAAGGTAGGGATTGTCAGCAGGGATAGTGACTAAAATGTTAAACCATTCAATTGAAAAAACAGCATTTATTTGGCTTTGTTGGTGATGATTTCAGTTTTCCCTTACTAGGAATAATCTGACTCTCAATCAGGAGTGATTACATTATAAAATTATGATATAAACAGTGGAATACCATGCCGTTGTTAAAAAGAATGAAAGAAGTCAACAGGGGCTAACGTGGAATGTTCAAGCAATGTTGTTAAGTAAAAAAAATTAAGTTGCAGACCTATAGTTTGATATCCTATTTGAACAGAAGAAAAAACTGTGCATGCATATGTACCGTTAGTGGCTCCCTCTGGAGCCTAAGGTAGGTGAGTGAGAACAGGGGTCTTCTACTTTTTACTTTATTCACTAGGTACTGTTTGAAATTTTTGCAAGAGTAGATATATTTTTTTTTTTTTAACAAAAGAAAAGTCAAAGGACAAATTTTCATTTTTTCATCGAATGACCATAACAGTCATGGTCAGTGACTTAGAAAGATAATCTGGTGAAACTGATTTGCTTAGAAGTGTCCTTTAAGATTCTGTTCCCACTCAGGTGGACACTTGGTCCGGCTCTGATGCAGTGCACCCCACCTCTGGGCAGAATACAGACGGAGGGGATTGTTGCAATAGTGGAGGAAGCCTGGGAGCACCATCAGAGATCTGTGGAATGGCCCGAGCTCAAGGGTGGTGTTAGCAGAGAAGAAGGCATTTTCAGAGCAGATTGAGGTATTTACCTGGTTGAAGTAGCCCAGGCAACGAGGAGTAGCTGGCCCAGAGCACAGCTGAGGAAATGGATATTTTACCTCCTGTAAAAAGAGGTTCGTTCACTTCAGTACTCTTAGAGGAAAAACAGTTTCAAGAAGGCAGAACATGAGTGGGCTGTGAGGAGGCCTTACTGGGGCTCCTCTGTCACCAGGTAAATCTTGGGGATCAGCACCAAGTCCGGGAGGGCAAGGCACACTGACGGGAAGTGGGGTGCAGTAGGGCAACAAGATTTGTATTCTTGTCCTAGAGCTGATACCACGTCATCCTCTGGCCTGTTCTTGGTGGGATGTCCCACTCCACGCTACAAAGTGTTTAAAGGGAGGATCAATTGCGAACAGCTGAGAAAGTGCTCAGCCAAGGCACAAAGCACTGTACATCGTAAAGTGGTCTTTAAGGAGGTGTCTACCTTGCCTCCCTGCTTTACCTCATTTTATTCCCAGAAGTGCTTTTTCAGCTTCCCCGTCCTTTGGGCATCTTTCTCTCACCACTCTTGTTTTGGTTTCCTGCTTGCCCACCCATTCCCTTGTTAGAGTCACACCACACGGATGGTTCCCCTGGCTGCTGACAACAGAGGTGACGGGTTGGCAGTTTTGATAGTACAGATGTTGTTTCTTTCTTCCTCAGAGAACCTGCCTCTAGCTGATAGGGCTCCATCAATGTGGCCAAGGCTCCTTACCAGAGCCCCAAATGCCTCCAGCGCTGGAGGGCACCTGCCAGTCATGGCACCCCGTGTGCACAGTCTGCACCAGCCTCCGGCCTCAGGGGAGACGGTGGGCTCACCGACCCCTGGGAGAGCAGCCACTGTTCCTCCCCAGTCCAGACCTTCCCACGGGAAAACTCACGGACCGCTTTGGGAGCCACTGGCTACTAAACTGAGGTCTATTTTGGAAACTTTCCTCAGAATTTAGTAGCCACATGAGAAGGCCACCAGGAAAGAACCTCAAGTACCAAAACGCATCTGATAGGCAATAACCTCCAGTGGTTCTTAGGAGGGTACCACGTCGGGGCGTCTCTGGGCCTCATCTCCCCAGAATTGCTTAGCAAGGACAAAGCAGCACCTGAGGAAACAAGTTCAGCATCAAAGAAGCCAGACCCTAAACGGCTCTTGTGAATGAGAAGTGATTTGCATAGACATGCATTCAGTGAGTGCTAAAGGCCTTCCTCTGGGGCCTTTCCGACATGTTCTCTCTTCCTGGTACGTTTTCTTCTCTTCTGACTCCTCTCATCCTTCAAGTATTAGTTTCCATGCCAGTTCCCCAGGGAGGCCTTGCCCCATTCCCTCACTGCCCTATGTCCCCTTATTATTCATTCTCAGAGATTTATTTTGCAGCATTTACCACAGTTGGAATCAAATAATTTGTGTAATTCGCATTTGTCCTGTTCACTGGTACATTCCCACCACCTAGCACCGTGCCTAGTGCACGTAACTATTGGATGAATGCACGAATGCTGTGACTGAGGAACTCAAGAGCATATATCACAGGGTTTAGCACAGGACTCTTTCTGACAGCTTTGGATGGAGTCACAAGACAATAGACGGCATCTACCCCCCTAACATAAAGCAAGATGCTGGGCTTCTAGAGGAGGTTATCAGAAAACCCAGTTTTGTTCTCCTTAGCTTCTGGCTCCACAGTGGCGTAAGGGCTTGATGTTGAGCAGTCAGCTGATGTGGGAAATCAGAGGGTTTCTATGGAGAGTTGAGAGTGTGCTTCCCCTCACCACAGGCTAATGAGTGTGGCTTCGTGGAGACCACTTAGATGTTGGCAAGGATGCAGAGAAAAGGGAACCTGGTGCACTGTTGGCAGGGATGCAAA
>NW_006796835.1:0-261 GCF_000442215.2 Lipotes vexillifer | reverse complement strand
AGCTCAAGAGGCCCCGACTGCCCTGAGCCCTGGCCTCCGTGCTCACTCTCCCACTCTCCCACCTCCGCACCTGCAGACATAACCCAGCCACTCCTGCTGCTTCTCGAGCCAGAGCTGCGACAGGATGAAAGGAGGAATCGGGAGACACCTACCTGCAGGGTCGTAGGAGCCCACGCCACTGACCGGGAAGAGCACATCGGCGTCGCCATGCAGCACGTGCAGTGGAGCCCAGCTGTGCATCTGGGAGAGGCAGGCAGCCCC
>NW_006796834.1:0-2179 GCF_000442215.2 Lipotes vexillifer | reverse complement strand
AAAAGTACAGTTTCCTAGCTGTTCCCCGCCCCCACCCCCACCCCACCCCCGTAAAATCTCGGTTTTAACCCACATAATCTTGAGAGATATTTTCCAAAGTGGTTCTTTTCCTCACAGGAACATGCATTTCTCATTGGACCAATGAAACTCAAAACTCGTTTTGAAATTAAGGCCCAGAACAATAAAACTTGATGTCTTCTCGACATAATCTTTTAATATTGAAATTGTATTATCCCAAAGAACAATGTCAAGGCAAAAAAGGAAATACACACAGCATCAAATAAATAGATAACAGACCTTTCCTATCAGAGGACTGAATTCAAAGGAAATTTCAATCAGTGGCCTGATTTCAGCACTACTCTTCCTTCCTGTACCTATATATAGACAACACATATTCCTGTATGTGGAAAATAAGCATTTCATACTTACCTGAGGGTTGAGAATATGATTCCAGTGAAAAAGGGACTTATCTCCAGTCTAAGATAATTGCCATGTTTACTCAGGGGTGGTGATAGCTCTCCTTCCCACAGCCCAGGTGAGCAATGTGGGTGACCCAGTCATCAGACTTCATCTGATTCTTATATGGAAGGCACTCTGCTAGCTGTTGTAACAGGTGAGGAAAGGAGAGTCCCTACCCCTGAGGAACTGAAAAACATGATGCAGAAACAAATGGAAATATTTGCATTAAGAAGTGCCACAAGGGACTTCCCTGGCGGTCCAGTGGTTGGGACTCCGCCTCCCAATGCAGGGGGTGCGGGTTCCATATCTGGTCGGGGAGCTAAGATCCCACATGCCTCTCGGCCAAAGAGCCAACACATAAAACAGAGGCAATATTGTAACACATTCAATAAAGACTTTAAAAATGGTCCACATCAAAAAAAATCTTAAAAAAGAAAGAAAGAAAGAAGTGCCACACAAAAACAGTGTGAAGTGATAGAGTAGTTGAAGGAGACTTCGACATTTTACAGGCAGCGGGTGGAGGCAGGACCGTGCCAGCAAGGAAGCAGCGTCAGCGAAGATGCACGAGCTGGAATGGTGGCGCGTGCAGTGCAGAGCACAAGACAGCGAGTCATAGGTACAGGTACAGGTTTGGGCAGGTGATGTGTATTCCGGGCTTCAGAAGGAAACCGTTGGCTCTATGGGAGCTCTATGGGTTGGAGAGGAAAGAGAGTTAACCAAAGTCAGGGCGAGTGGCTTGAATCCCACGCCTGTACCATAGTCCAAGTGTGGGATGACAAGGGTCTGTATCTCTCAGCGGCAGGGAAAGAAGTGGACAGATTTGACCAGTGTTTCCGAGTTGACTGGAGTTGATTATTAGGTGATGAAGGAAGAGTTCAAGGTGGTCCTGGAATCTCAAGTAGGCGATGGTTCTATCAGCAGTAGGGAACAGAGTAGAGATAAGGGTGAGAGTAACGTTCTCAGAGACATACTAGAACCCATCCACATGGAGATACTCAGCAGATGGAAAGAGGCGTAGAGACTTTAGAAATGGCTTGAAGATGAACAATTACCCTGGAATTACATTTGTTCAGGGATAGTATGTAGTGCTCAGAACAGCAGCGACACAGCTGCCTTCACGTGGCTCACACAGCAAGAGGAGCCACCGCAGGAACCTGACAAGTGATAAGTTGTGGGCGGTGGAGAACCAGGGGTCCTTAGGGTCATGGAAGCCATGGAAGGAGAGACTTAAAAGAAAGGTGGGGGGGGTGTCTGTGCTGTGGTCCTGTTGAAGCCTTGCCCAGGATGAGGCCTTACATGGAAGCATTGGATTTGTTGATGTTTGAGAGAAGGTTTAGAGAGAAATAATTAAAAGCCAAATTCGGATACAACAAAAATAGCTTCTTCCTAACTAGGTTCATAGACTCATACTTTATTGAGAGCTATTTCCTCTCCCTTTTCCTTGGCTTACCTGACATGGCCAAAATATTAATCTGAAACATATCTTCCAGTTTGCTGTTATTTATTGAGAAAAATTCTGCTTATTTTATACTTTTAAAAAAGTAACTGATTGTTTTATATTTTATTCTTTTTAAAAAATTTTTTAAATTTTAAAATTTATTTATTTTATTTATTTTTGGCTACATTGGGTCTTTGTTGCTGTGCGCGGGCTTTCTCCAGTTGTGGCGAGCAGGGGCTACTCTTCGTTGCGGTGCGCGGGCTTCTCATTGCGGTGGCTTCT
>NW_006796833.1:72650-88494 GCF_000442215.2 Lipotes vexillifer | reverse complement strand
AGAGTGTTCTGCCTATGTTTTCCTCTAAGAGTTTTACAGTGTCTGGCCTTACATTTAGGTCTTCAATCCATTTCGATTGTATTTTTGTGTATGGAATTAGGGAGTGTTCTAATTTCATTCTTTTATACCTATCGGTCCAGTTTTCCCAGCACCACTTATTGAAGAGGCTGTCTTTTCTCCGTTGTATATTCTTACCTCCTTT
Source organism: Lipotes vexillifer (assembly GCF_000442215.2). Taxonomy (NCBI): domain Eukaryota; kingdom Metazoa; phylum Chordata; class Mammalia; order Artiodactyla; family Lipotidae; genus Lipotes; species Lipotes vexillifer. The sequence continues at coordinate 88,292 of NW_006796833.1, read as the reverse complement.
ATCAAAGATAAGGTGACCATATGTGCGTGGGTTTATCTCTGGGCTTTCTATCCTGTTCCATTGATCTACATTTCTGTTTTTGTGCCAGTACCATACTGTCTTGATTACTGTAGGTTTGTAGTCTAGTCTGAAGTCTGGGAGACTGATTCCTCCAGCTCCGTTTTTCTTTCTCAACATTTTTTTTGGCTATTCGGCATCTTTTGTGTTTCCATACAAATTGTGAAATTTTTTGATCTAGTTCTGTGTAAAATGCTGTTGGTAGTTGGATAGGAATTGCATTGAATCTGTAGATTGCTTTAGGTACTATACGTATTTTCACAATGCTGATTCTTCCAATCCAAGAACATGGTATATCTCTCCATTTGTTTGTATCATCTTTAATTTCTTTCATCGGTGTCTTATAGTTTTCTGCATACAGGTCTTTTGTCTCCTTAGGTAGGTTTATTCCTAGGTATTTTATTCTTTTTGTTGCAATGCTAAATGGGAGAGTTTCTTTAATTTCTCTTTCAGATTTTTCATCATTAATGTATAGGAATGCAAGAGATTTCTGTGCATTAATTTTGTATCCTGCTACTTTACCAGATTCATTGATTAGCTCTAGTAGTTTTCTGGTAGCATCTTTAAGATTCTCTATGTATAGTATCATGTCATCTGCAAACACTGACAGTTTTACTTCTTCTTTTCTGATTTGGATTCCTTTTATTTCTTTTCCTTCTCCAATTGCTGTGGCCAAAACTTCCAAAACTATGTTGAATAATAGTGGTGAGAGTTGGCAACCTTGTCATCTTCCTCATCTTAGAGGAAATGGTTTTAGTTTTTCACCATTGAGAACATTGTTGGCTGGTGGTATGTCATATTATGTTGAGGTAATTTCCCTCTATACCTACTTTCTGGAGGGTTTTTATCATAAATGGGTGTTGAATCTTGCCAAAACTTTTATTGCATCTATTGAGATGATCATATGGTTTTTATCCTTCAGTTGGTTAATATGGTGTATCACATTGATTGATTTGTGTATATTGAAGAATCCTTGCATACCTGGGATAAACCCCACTTGATCATGGTGTATGACCCTTTTAATGTGCTGTTGGATTCTGTTTGATAGTATTTTGTTGAGGATTTTTTTTTTTATATTCATCACTGATATTGGCCTGTAGTTTTCTTTCTTTGTGACATCCTTGTCTGGTTTTGGTCGGAGCACAGGCTCTGGACGCGCAGGCTCAGCGGCCATGGCTCACGGGCCCAGCCGCTCCGCGGCATGTGGGATCTTCCCGGACCGGGGCACGAACCCGTGTCCCCTGCATCGGCAGGCAGACTCTCAACAACTGCGCCACCAGGGAAGCCCTTGTTGAGGATTTTTGCATCTTTGTTCCTCAGTGATACTGGCCTATAGTTTTTTTGTGACATCTTTGTCTGGTTTTGGTATCAGGGTGATGGTGGCCTTGTAGAATGAGTATGGGAGTATTCCACCCTCTGCTATATTTTGGAACAGTTTGAGAAGGATAGGTGTTAGCTCTTCTCTAAATGTTTCACAGAATTCGCCTGTGAAGCCATCTGGTCCTGGGCTTTTCTTTGTTGGAAAATTTTCAATCACACTATCAATTTCAGTGCTTGTGATTGGTCTGTTTATATTTTCTATTTCTTCCTGGTTCAGTCTTGGAAGGTTCTGCTTTTCTAAGAATCTGTCCATTTCTTCTAGGTTGTCCATTTTATTGGCATATAGTTGCTTGTAGTAATCTCTCATGATCCTTTGTGTTTCTGCAGTGTCAGTTGTTACTTCTCCTTTTTCATTTCTAATTCTATTGTTTTGAGTCTTCTCCCTTTCTTTCTTGATGAGTCTGGCTAATGATCTATCAATTTTGTTTATCATCTTAAGGAACCAGCTTTTAATTTTATTGACCTTTGCTACGGTTTCCTTCATTTCTTTTTCATTTATTTCTGATTTCATCTTTATGATTTCTTTCCTTCTGCTAACTTTGGGGTTTTTTAATTATTCTTTCTTTAATTGCTTTAGGTGTAAGATTAGGTCATTTATTTGAGATTTTTCTTGAGGTAGAGTTGTATCGCTATAAACTTCCCTCTTAGAACTGCTTTCGTTGCATTCGTTAGAATTTGGGTCATTGTGTTTTCATTGTCAGTTGTTTCTAGGTTTTTTTTTTTTTTTATTTCTTCTTACATTTCTTCAGTGATCCCTTGGTTATTTAAGAGTGTATTGTTTAGCCTTCATGTGTTTTTTTTGTTTGTTTTGTTTTGTTTTTCCGTGGTACATGGGGCTCTCACTGTTGTGGCCTCTCCCATTGTGGAGTGCAGGCTCCAGATGCGCAGGCTCACTGGCCATGGCTCACGGGCCTAGCTGCTCCGTGGCATGTGGGATCCTCCCGGACCAGGGTACGAACCCGTGTCCCCTGCATCAGCAGGCAGACTCTCGACGGCTATGCCACCAGGGAAGCCCAATGTATTTTTTACAGTTTTTTTCTTGTAATTGATATCTAGTCTTATAGCATTCTGGTAGGAAAAGATACTTGATATGATTTAAATTTTCTTAAATTTACCAAGGTTTGACTTGTGACCCAAGATAAGATCTATCTTGGAGAATGTTCCATGAGCTCTTGAGAAGAAAGTGTGTTCTGTTGTTTTTGGATGGAGTATCCTATAAATATCAGTTAAGTCAATCTTGTTTAATGTATCATTTAAAGCTTGTGTTTCCTTATTTAGTTTTCTTTTGGATGATCTGTCCATTGGTGAAAGTGGGTTGTTAAAGTCCCCCACTATGATTGTGTTACTGTCAATTTCCCCTTTAGTGGCTGTTAGCATTTGCCTTATGTATTGAGGTATTCCTATGTTGGGTGCATAAATATTTACAATTGTTATATCTTCTTCTTGGATTGATCCCTTCATCATTATGTAGTGTCCTTCTTTGTTTCTTGTAATAGTCTTTAAAGTCTATTTTGTCTGTTATGAGAATTGCTACTTCAACTTCCTTTTGATTTCCATTTGCATGAAATATGTTTTTCCATCAACACACTTTCAGTCTGTATGTGTCCCTAGGTCTGAAGTGGGTCTCTTGTAGACAGCATACATATTGGTCATGTTTTTGTGTCCATTCAGCCAGTCTATGTCTTTTGGTTGGAGCATTTGATCCATTTCATTTAAGGTAATTATCGATATGTATTTTCCTATTACCATTTTCTTCATTGTTTTGAGTTGGTTATTGTAGGCCTTTTCCTTCTCTTGTGTTTCCTGCCTAGAGAAGTTCCTTTAGCATTTGTTGTAAAGCAGGTTATGTGGTGCTGCATTCTCTTAGATTTGCTTGTCTGTAAAGGTTTTAATGTCTCTGTCAAATCTGAATGAGATCCTTGCTGGGTAGAGTAATCTTAGTTGTAGGTTTTATCCCTTTCATCACTTTAAATACGTCCTGCCACACTCTTCTGGCTTGCAGAGTTTCTGCTGAAAGATCAGCTGTTAACCTTATGGGGATTCCCTTGTATGGTATTTGTTGTGTTTCCTTTGCTGCTTTAAAAATTTTTTCTTTTTATTTAATTTTTGATAGTTTGATTAATATGTTGGTGTGATTCTCCTTGGATTTATCCTTTATGGGACTCTGCGCTTTCTGGACTTTATTGACTATATCATTTCCCATATTAGGGAACTTTCCAACTATAATCTCTTCAAATATTTTCTCAGTCCCTTTCTTTTCACTTTTTCTGGGACCCCTGTAGTTCAGATGTTGGTGTGTTTAACATTGTCCCAGAGGTCTCTGAGACTGTCCTCAATTCTTTTCATTCTTTTTTCTTTATGCTGCTCTGTGGTAGTTATTTCCACTATTTTTTCTTCCAGGTCACTTATCCGCTCTTCTGTCTCAGTTATTCTGCTATTGATTCCTTCTAGAGAATTTTAAATTTCATTTATTGTATTATTCATCATTGTTTGTTTGCTCTTTGGTTCTTTTAGATCCTTGTTAAATGTTTCTTGTATTTTCTCCATTCTATTTCCAAGATTTTGGCTCATCTTTACTATTACTCTGAATTCTTTTTTCAGCTAGACTGCCTATTTCCTCTTCACTTGTTTGGCCTGGTGGGTTTTTACCTTGCTCGTTCATCTGCTGCATGTTTCTCTGTCTTCTCATTTTGCTTAACTTACTGTGTTTGGGGTCTCCTTTTCTCAGGCTGCAGGTTCATAGTTCCCGTTGTTTTGGGTGTCTGCCCCCAGGGTTGGTTCAGTGGGTTTTGTAGGCTTCCTGGTGGAAGGGTGTTAGACTGGATCTTGTCTTTCTTCTGGGCAGGACTGCATCCAGTGGTGTGTTTTGTGATGTCTGTAAACTTATTATGATTTTAGGCAGCCTCTCTGCTAATGGGTGGTATTGTGTTACTGTCTTGCTAGTTGTTTGGCATGGTGTGTCCAGCACTGGAGCTTGCTGGTCGTTGAGTAAAGCTGGTCCTTAGCATTGAGACGGAGATCTCTAGGAGAACTCTTGCCAATTGGTATTATGAGGGGCCAGGAAGTCTCTGGTGGACCAATGTCCTGGACTTGGCTCTCCCACCTCAGAGGCTCAGGCTTGACACCCAGCCAGAGTCCCAAGACCCTGTCAGCCACATGACTCAGAAGAAAAGCAAGAAAAGAAAGAAAAAAGAAAGAAAGAAAAAGATAAAATAAATACAGCTATTAAAATAAAATTTTTTAAATTTATTAAAATTAAAAAGTAATTAAAAAAAGAAGAGAGCAGCCAAACCAATAAACAAATCCAATTATAACAAGTACTAAAAACTATAATAAAAAAAATGGACAGACAGAACCCTAGGACAAATGGTAAAAAAAAAAAAGCTATACAGACAAAATTGTACGAAGAAGCATACACATGAACACTGTCAAAAAGAGAAAAAGGAATAAATAAATAAATAAATATATATATATATATATATATATATATATATAGAGAGAGAGAGAGAGAGAGAGAGAGAGAGAGAGGGCGCAACCAAATCAATAAACAAATCTACCAATGATAATAAGCTCTAAATACTAAACTAAGATAAACATAAAAATAGGAACAAATTAGATGTGGAAAACAAACCCCAAGTCTAGAGTTGCTCCTAAAATCCACCACCTCAGTTTTGGGATGATTCATTGTCTATTCAGGTATTCCACAGGTGCAGAGTACATCAAGTTGATTGTGGAGATTTAATCTGCTGCTCCTGAGGCTGCTGGGAGAGATTTCCCTTTCTCTTATTTGTTCACACAGCTCCTGGGGTTCAGCTTTCGATTTGGCCCTGCCTCTGCATGTAGGTCGCCTGAGAGTGTCTGTTCCCCATGCAGACAGGATGGGTTTAAAGTAGCAGCTGATTAGGGGGCTCTGGCTCACTCAGGCCAGGGGGAGGGAGGGGTACGGAATGTGGGGTAAGCCTGCAGTGGCAGAGGCTGGCATGACGTTGCAACAGCCTGAGGCGTGCCGTGTGTTCTCCTGGGGAAGTTGTCCCTGGATCACGGGCCCTGTCAGTGGCAGGTTGCACAGGCTCTCAGGAGGGGAGGTGTGGATAGTGATCTGTGCTTGCACACAGGTTTCTTGGTGGCTGCAGCAGCAGCCTTAGCATTTCATGCCCATCTCTGGTGTCCGTGCTGATAGCCACGGCTCGCATCACCTCTGGAGCTCGTTTAGGTGGTACTCTGAATCCCCTCTCCTCGTGCGCCCCAAAACAATGGTCTCTTGCCTCTTAGGCAGATCCAGACATTTTCCTGGACTCCCTCCCGGCTAACTGTGGTGCACTAGGCCTCTTCAGGCTGTGTTCACTCAGCCAACCCCAGTCCTCTCCCTGGGATCTGACCTCCAAAGCCCGAGCCTCAGCTCCCAGGTCCAACCCACCCCGGTAGGTGAGCAGACAAGCCTCTCGGGCTGGTGAGTGCCGGTCGGCACCGATCCTCTGTGCGGGAATCTCGCCGCTTTGCCCTCTGCACCCCTGTTGCTGTGCTCTCCTCCGCGGCTCCGAAGCTTCCCCCCGCGCCACCCACAGTCTCCGCCTGCGAAGGGGCTTCCTAGTGTGTGGAAACCTTTCCTCCTTCACAGCTCCCTCCCAGAGGTACAGGTCTCATCCCTATTCTTTTGTCTCTGTTTTGCCTTTTTACTTTTGCCCTACCCAGGTACGTGGGAAGTTTCTTGCCTTTTGGGAAGTCTGATGTCTTCTGCCAGCGTTCAGTAGGTGTTCTGTAGGAGTTGTTCTGCATGTAGATGTATTTTTGATGTATTTGTGGGGAGGAAGGTGATCTCCACGTCTTACTCCTCCGCCATCTTGAAGGTCCTCCCTTTGGTTTGGTTTTTAATATGAGAGAAGACTGAGTAAATTGCAGTGTCAATGGAAAAAACAAATTTGAGAGGGAGTGATTCTCTACAGTCCCTCTATATATAAAGAACAAACAAATTAGTTTGAGTGTATGATATGAGAAGATGGAATGTTAATACTTGTTCAGCAACTCCTCTTTAAGAGGAGAAAGAAAAATTTTTCTAAGGATTGATTCCCAGCCTTGACTACACATTAGAATCATATGAGGAGCTTTCAAAAACATGGATACCCAAACTCCAACCCAGACTATTTAAACCAGCATCGCTGGTGTTTGAGCCCAGGCAGAAGTATTTTTTGAAAGCTCCCCAGGTGCTACTATCAATGTGGAGCCAAGGTTTAAAACTACTACCCTAATGAAACAAAAAAAGAAAGGGAGATCTTTAGTACAGAAGTAGACATTGTAAGCTTGATAGGAAGATGTTAAGAGTCTTTGCTTCTGATGGCTATATTTTTCTCAGTGAGCTATGAGGTCATCTGCTTTGAGTGAAGAAGAAATGAATAGAAGTTAGATATTTGAAGAGCAAAGGAGGTTTAAAATAGTCCTGGAAATGAGTGGGAGAGCAAGTAGACAGGAAAAGAAGGATGCTGTGCTGTATTGAAGGCTCTTTGGAGCTTAGTGACAGCACGTAGTCACACCAATCTTCCTTCCATATGGCTTTCCCCTGCCTCGACTTGGTTTATTTCTAGGAGCAGAGAACAGACACTGTAAATTTTAATTAAATGAATTAGACAAAAAGATAGATGTGCAAGGGAGCACAGGTCTCAGGACCTTTACATTGCCAGACCATAGAAGGTATAACTGTTTTGGGTTTTTTTGGCTGTGTCAGGTCTTTGTTGTGGCACGGGGGATCTTTGTTGAGGCATACGGGGTCTTTCATTGTGGCAAGTGGGCCCTCTTGTTGAGGCACACGAGCTCAGTAGTTGTGGCATGCGGGCTTAGTTGCACCACTGCATGTGGGATCTTAGTTCCCTGACCAGGGATCAAACCCACCCATGTCCCCTGCATTGGAAGGTGGAGTCTTTACCACTGGACCACCTGGGAAGTCCTGGTATAATTGTTAAGGAGGGAAGTAAAGAAAGTGAAGGATGATTGGATTGGGTAAAAGAATAATATAAAAAATTAAGTAAGATGGAATAACCAATTCTTCCTGGGAAAATCAGGGAAATTTTAGGGAACTATGAGTAAAGTTTTAGAAGGGGACTAGAATTTACCAGTTGAAACAAGAGACTAAGAATTAGGCTAAGGGAATATTGTAAACAAGTGTTGTGAAAACGCATTGCTTATTTCAAAAATACTGAGAAACTGTATTTCCCAAGTTTATAATGGTAAAGAAGACCTGAAAAGAGAGGTTTATAAAGTATCAGGATCAGATTGCATAAACTGTCATAAGTTCTGATTTTTGGTAATAATGGTATTGCTATAAAATAAGTGTTATGATTCCAGTGGGGCAATATCTGATTCTACCTTTTATGTATCAACTGAAAATTTTGCAAATAATATATTTCTAAATATATTTTAGTCTCTGTTCTTCAAAGAATGTTTCCAAAAAAAATAAGAGATTACCACTTTCTTCGAAATATACAGTATTGCACCTGAAAGTTTGAAAAAAGATAGCTGAACCAGAGACAATAACTGATTATTAGCAAAACTGACCAATTTTCCTTCATCAGATGACATTTCTGCTTTCAGTGAAGAAAAGTTTCTAATGTGGGGGCCAGCTTTATTCTGTTGAGCTGGAGAATTTAATTTTCTGTTCTACCTGTGAAATTCAAGGAACTATTTTTGTCAATTGATTAGAGCTTTTGAATGCTTCCCATATTCCCTTGAAAGGGACTACTCAAATCTGCTGTAGACCTTGATAAGAAAGGCATACACTATTGAATTACTTCCTTTTAACAGTAGTTAGGACTTGCGGACTAAATGAATTACAGCTGCCTAGAATATTTGATTTAGTTATGCCTCATTCAGACTCTATCAACTCCTACTTGGATTTCCACAGTAGCTTCTTAATGGCTTTACCACCTCCTCTCCTTCAAATGCATCCCCTGCACAGTCACCTGTGACTTATCTAAAATCCATACCTGACCATAACATGTCCCTTCTAAAACTTCATAGTGGTTCCTATTGCCAAACCATACCAAGAAACTGGACAACATCCTTGACACCTTCTTCTCTTATACTCTCCCCCTCAAATTCAAGCCATTAAAAAAACTGCATCCTTCTGTTTTTCTAATTCTCTCTCACACTTGAACTATTGCAAATGCTTCTTGTTTGGTTCACCCACTTGCATGGGGAGTTGTTTTTCCATTGGTATAAAGTTTCATTTGTGCAAGATGAGTAAATTCTAGAGATCTGCTGTACAATGTAGTGCCTAGGGTTAACAATACTGAATTGTGCGCTTAAAAATGTAAGTGGGTAAATCTCATGTTAGGTGTTCTTATCACTAAAAAGGGAGACATGAGGAAAGTTTTGGAGGCGATGAATATGTTTACTAACTTGATTGTGGTGATGGTTTCCACATTTGTATATGTCCAAACTCATTGAATCTTATCCATTAAATATATATCTTTTGTATATCAAGATTATATTAAGAAATTAAAATTAAAGTAAGCTCTAAAGAAAGAGAGGTCAGGGGCCTAGAGGCAGAAAGAAGCCTGTCTAAAGTTTGGCAAAGCTGAATGAAATGTTAAGGCCATTTTGGTCACTAACTTATTTCTCACTCACCCCCCATCTTCAACATACACACAGACACACACACACACACACACACACACACACACACACATACACATACATACTACATACACACAGACACTTTTCCTTTTCTCTTGAAAGAAAAAGGATAAATACCAGGTGGGATGAAAGTCAGGAGAAACACTGATAGAACAGAGAGTTACGTCTGTCTTAGTCTTTATAAGGAGGCAGGTGATGGCTTGTCAGAAAGTGTGGTGTGGAAAGGGAGAAGGGGAAAAGACTTTGAGGCCAGAATGGTGTTGGTATAACAGTAAAAGATTTTCACGAGTTTCAGTACTTTAGAGAGTAGGAGAGTGGAAAAATCACTTTAACTTTCTTGGCCTTATGTTATTTCCTTTCTGATTCTAGCATTCAGTCAAATCTTAGACAAGTGGACCATTTTTCTTATAATTTCTGATAGAACATTTCTTGTCATTCAATATTTTTGTCAATGAAGTTAATATAAGGTGCTCATACAAAATACATTTTACATAATAAAAAATATTTCACAGTAAAAGGCTATTGAATTTATAAAATATATAGAGAAGAAGGAGAAAATTATTCTCAGATAAACTTTTGTCACCTTATGATCTCAGAATCATCACCTGAGTGATGAAAATACTTGCACTGATGAGGAATCTGAGAAAGAAAAAAAAAATTCAAGAAAATCGGTGTGAAATGCTGATTAGCTAGTGCTACATAAATAATCTGAAGTTTAGAATGGGAAATGGGAAAAACCCTGAAAGTGAGCTATTGTCGTTAAACTGATCAAAAGCAAATTTAAATTTTAAATGAAATCTTAGAGTTGAGGATGGATAATCTATAACCTCATCTCAAGAAGGTACATGGTAATCAAAGAAGAGTGTCCAGGGGTAGAATAGGTTGATTAACATTTGCAAAAAAATGGCACGATTAAATATGTGAGAAAACAGCACATATAAATTCATAATTTAGAAAGTTACCTGTTACCAATTTTCATACTTTTCAGCATTATCACCATTTCCTCAAGTTGCATTTTTAATTCTTATTCTTTTTTTTTTTTTTTTTTTTTTTTGCGGTACGCAGGCCTCTTACTGTTGTGGCCCCTCCTGTTGTGGAGCACAGGCTCCAGACGCTCAGGCTCAGTGGCCACGGCTCACAGGCCCAGCCGATCCACAGCGTGTGGGATCCTCCTGGACTGGGGCATGAATCCGCTCCCCCCTGCACCGGCAGGCGGACTCCCAACCACTGTGCCACCAAAGAAGCCCAGTACCACATATTCTTAATCCATTTTTTCCTTCCAAGGTCATTTATGTTGTATGCAAGTCAAGGCTCTTGTAAACAGAGCAGCACTAAAGGTTGGGGTGCCTGTGTCCTGTCGATTTTTGTTTTCCCAAGAAATATGCCCACGGGCTTCCCTGGTGGCGCAGTGGTTGAGTCCGCCTGCCAATGCAGGGGACGCGGGTTCGTGCCCCGGTCTGGGAAGATCCCACATGCCACAGAGCTGCTGGGCCCGTGAGCCATGGCCGCTAAGCCTGCGCATCCGGAGCCTGTGTTCCGCAACGCGGGAGGCCACAACAGTGAGAGGCCCGCGTACCACCAAAAAAAAAAGAAAAAGAGAAAAGAAATACGCCCATGAGTGGAAGTGCTGTATGCTCTGAGCTCTGTTTTTTAGACTTTTAAGAAAACACAATACACTTCTCCAGAATAGTCTTGGCAATTTACGTTCCCACCATCAGCGTAACAGGGCTCCCTTTTCTCCACCCCCTGTCCTGCATTTCTGGTTTTTACACTTTGTAAGGATGGCCCTTCTGAATGATACGAAGTGATGCCTCTTTGTAGTGTTAATTTGCATTGCCTGCTTGTTTGGTTGGCCAAAAAGGGCGTATGCGTTTGTCCTGAATATATAATAATATATAACTGCATCATTAGCGAAGTTCAGCCGCTTTTCATGTGCTTTAATGACGAGTCCATTCTACCTCTTGAAATCCCTTTTCTGCAATTGTGCCTTGATTACAAGTCCTTTTCGATAACTTACCTCAAGAGATTTTTCTATGATAGGTATCATTTACAAACCTGCAGGTCTGTGAATTGCAGTGCCCCTGAGCTCCATTTTTCAACTTGTATTTTTGGGAACGGGCCACAAAACAGTAGGATTGCTTCAAGCCCTATTCTGGTTCCAGGGGTAAAGTGAGCCTTTGGTCAGTTCCTCTTCCTGATTGAAATTAGCGTGGCATGTGCCTGTCCAAACACCTAGGGCTTGTCTCTCATTGGTTCCCCCCTACCGCTTCATCCTCCAGACAACTTCCAAACTGTGTGAAACAGGGTGTTGAAGGTGCTGACTTCCCCAAGTGGGGAGACTTTTAGGAAAGAGGCTGCAGGGGGAACCCGAGCACCTGGAGATGAGGAGATGAGGTGCGTTTTCCAAACTCTTCCCTATCAGACGGTGTACCATCCTCTGGGTGTGACAGGCATGTTTTAGGTGTAGGAAGGGTCCTCTCCAAGTAAGGGGAACACCAGGGACCTTTCCAAAGTAGTGTCTCCCCGAACCCTAAAACTGGGGATGTTTTAAGCTACGGGTACTTGCATGTTCATGAAGGGCCTTGGACAGTAGGCGGAGTCCAAGCTTTAGATGATTGAAGTCTTGAGTGTCAGAAGCGGTCATCATCGGCCTCCCTTAGGTTCCATTTTATCTGGCGTTTATAGATGACGTACATATAGATATCTATTCTTTTTCAGATTCTTTCCTCTTATAGGTTATTACAAAATGTTGTGTGTAGTTCCCTGTGCTATACAGTAGGTCCTTGTTTATTATCTATTCTATACATAGCAGTGTGTAAATGTTAATCCCAAACTCTTAATTTATTCCTCCCCCCGCCTTTCCCGTCTGGTAACAATAAGTTGTAAGATTTTATATTCCTCAGAAATGGGGGAGCTGAAAGAGGGGTGTCATTTTCAATAGAAAGTTATTCAAAGAAGATTGAAGCTTCAGCCCAGATTATTAGATGTACATCCTTGGAAAAAAATCACTTAGTTTCTCTAAACTTGACCTGACAAATAAGACAAAATCCCTTCACTGAACTTGCTTATAATAAAGTGATGGAAATATCAAATGGAAGTGTTACCAACATCTTATTTTACCTGAGCCTTATACACTGCTCTATGTTAATTACAGTTTGGCTCACACATCTGTTCCTTGAAGTTCTCAAATGTTCTCAAATTCTGTCACTGATCCTCCCAACAAGGGTCCCCCTGCCCAGTGTCATTGGAGCCAACAGATCTAGACTGAGTTTGGTTCAGAAGCAAAGGAAAACTTCATTATTAAAAACTTTCTTTTTCGGTACGCGGGCCTCTCACCGCTGTGGCCTCTCCCCTTGCGGGGCACAGGCTGTGGATGCGCAGGCTCAGCGGCCACGTCTCGCGGTACGTGGGATCTTCGCGGACCAGCGTACGAACCTGTGTCCGCTGCATCGGCAGGCGGACTCCCAACCACTGCGCCACCGGGGAAGCCCAGAAGATTTGATACTTTAATCAGAGAATGGAGAGGTGAGAGCGGGCGCTCCCCCGCGGGCTGTGGGCGGGGCTGCTGTGTAGGGATCCCGGTAGCGTCAGCGGGAGGGAGGGGGCGGAGCTCTCGAGGGCCGGGTTGGCTGCAGCTCAGGCTCTATGTCGCGGTGTCTGCATCTGCACCGGTTCCCGCGAGCTGAGGTGTCGGCCCAGCCATTTTGCACAAAGAAATGGGGTCTGAAGTGCCGGGTGTGGGACCTCTGCATGTGGAAAGCTAGGAGCAAGTGAAATTAGACAAAGCACAAAGGAGAAAAAGGTTAGACTTTATTTTATTGCCCAGATTCTATTTTTATCTCCCAGGACTTTTTCATGGGCTTTGCCGGTGACAAACCCCTCCTCTGCCTGTTGTCCCGTTCCTCATTGTTGGCGTGCTGAGGGTGCAGACCCCTCTTCTGTAAATGCTTCGTGCTGAGTTGGGAGTCCTCATACCCGGGGGGAGAGGCAGAACTTCTCCCCAGCAGCCTCCAGGTGAGGCTGATTGTCCCCAGGCCTCCTGCCTTACTGCTCGTCCATCTGAGCACCAGCATTGGAAGTGTTATAGATTCTAAAGACCTTTAAGGGTGCAGGAAAGAGATGCGCAGAGACGCTGGTGAGGCCTGTTTTACCCCGCCCCACATTTGTTCGGCCACCTTAGGCTGACGGTTTCTGCCAGCCTACATGCTCTGACCTGTAGTCTGCGCTTTCTTCAATTAGGCCCTTGAATTAACGTACAAACAGCACCAGGTGTCAGAGCCCAGCCCTCTCTACTCCCAGACAGTCCAGGGCCGGTGGTGATCAAGGACCATGACGGCCACTGAGTCAACGGCCTTTTGAAGTAGCCAGGAGTCCAGCCAGTCTTATTGGCCGCCGTCACCACGGTGTCTGTAGGCTTTTCTATGGTGACAGCGTGATATACGGCTTCCCCGCCAAGCTTATTAGCTCCCCTCTGGGTGCAGTAAGTCCTGCAAGCAGTAGTCTGCTCTTTTGGGGCACACTCTTGTTTTCTGAGAGAAGCTCCAGGTCAATTGATGGTCACACGAGTCGTCATAGGGGTCCGTTGCCCTAGGTTGTCTCTCTGGAGGTTGGAGTTGGAGGGCCTCCTCACTCGAGGTCACTGTGCCCACGGAGCGACACCTACAACTTCAGGGCATGGTGGGTGGTTAGGATCACCACGTGGGGTCCTTTTCCCTTAGGAGGGAGCTGGCCTTGCAGGCCGCTGATTTCCAGGTTTTTAGATACCCCCAGTATCCTGGCCAGATGGGGTGGCGGGCCAAGCCCTTGGTGACCATAGTTTATCCTACCTGGAGGGCATTCTTGCGTTGTTCCATTTCAAGTGGTCCCAGTTTTTGCACTAATACTCCAAGGGCGATTCACCTTCTATGGGGATGTAAAGGTCAAAGGGTTTAGCTAAATTAGGGAGTTCCAGGGCAAGGGTCGGAATTGACTGCTCTTTCCATTCTTGAAAGACCGCTTCTGGATTCTATTCAAAAGGATCATCATCTTTTCCTTTCAGTGTTTCATATAGAGGCCCAGCTATTAGACTGTAGTTAGGGATCCAGATGCAGCAAACCCCGTCCTCCCCAGGAACCCCTAAGCTGTCTTCTGGTTTTAGGAAGGGTAAGGCTGCAAATGGCTTCTTCCCTTTCCTGGGATGGGCTTCTCCGACCTTCTGTGAGAATGAAGCCCAGGCAGGTCACCTTAGTCTGTGATATTTGAGCCTTTTACTTGGACACCTTCTATCTTTTATTGGCTAGGTAATTCAGAGGCCTCCTTAGTAGGGCTGGTGATCAGAATGTCATCTGCATATTGAAGGAAGTTTCCCTTCTCCAGAGGTAGCTCTTTTAGGTCTTTAGCTGAAGTTTCCCCCAAAGATGGTGGGGGAATTTTTGGAGCCTTGGGGCAGGATGGTCCAGCAGTATTGTTTTCCTTGTATGTTGAGTCCTGCCACTCAAAAGCCAAAATTTGTTGGGACTCTGGGACTAATGGAGTACAGCAGAAGGCATCTTTTAAGTCTAATACAGAATACTATGTCCTGGTGGATGGTAGAATGACCAGCAGGGTGTAGGAATTAGGAACTACTGGGTGTATATCCTCAGTGGCTTCACTGACTGTCCTGACGTCCTTTACCAGGTACCCAGCAGCCCACGGGGCTCTCGTGGTCAGGCCCCTCCCAGGATATGGAGCTAGCCTGAGCAGGTACCCAGCAGCCCACGGGGCTCTCATGGGCAGGGCCCTCCCAGGATACGGAGCTCCCCTGGGCAGGTACCCCGGCAGGGCTGGGCACACAGGAACCGTGCATGTAGCCCTCATTGCAGGGCACCCCCAGCTCACCTGTCGCTCAGAGCTGACACAGAGCACCTCAGAGCAGGATTTGAACTAACAAACAGCAGCTCCGACAGGTCTGTGACCCTGATCTACAGTCTGTGCGGCCTCCCTCCACCTGGTCTTCCAGAGGCTTCCACTAAAGCCGGAACGCCAGGCCTCTGTCTCCACCCACCACCCCTCCTCTTCCTGACTCCTGGGTTCCTCTCATTAGAAGAGGGTCTTCTTGAAGTTGTCTCCCACTCATGGAGCAGATAAAATGATTAGAAAACAAGCCAGAGCTGCAGCCCCTTGACTATCCTGACTCTAAAGATCCTACACCTGTTCCTTGTACCTGGCGGGTGCAGCAAGGCCCATTTTCTGCAACTATGAGCCCCTGATGGGTGAGGATTCGCTGAACTGGGCAGCCCGACCCAGCCTGCGAACCCTCCCCAGGTGTGCCTGGGTTGAGAATATAAACACCGCTCCAGGCAGCAAGAGCCCCTGCAGCTGTGCCTGATGCCATATTCTCTGCCCCGTCAGCAGTGTCAGGGCTGGGCTGGTGGGAGGGAGTAGGGCCCACGGCTCTGGGGGTGGCCCCGTGTGAGTGGGGCTCTGCTGGACTTTCTGCAGGAGTTGCCAAGCTGCCACCTGCTAAAGAGGAGGATGTGTCACCAATACCTGCCGTTGGAATTTCTCGCCGGGCAGAGGTGAGGAAGGAAAAAAGTAGTGGGGGCCAGAACAGGAGAGGTA
>NW_006796833.1:38536-72640 GCF_000442215.2 Lipotes vexillifer | reverse complement strand
TATCTCAGGCAGGGAAATGGAAAGATTCCAGAAGAGTGCCCAGGGCCAGGACCATCCTGGCTGGCCTGCAGGCAGCAAGTCGGCCGGCGTGCTGTCGCTGGTGTGACTGCAAGCCCCTTCCTCTAGGCTTTAAAGTCTTTGTACACATTCAGGTGTTTTACCTGGGAAGGATGTGAAAAGTTCAGCAGCAGCTGGCCTGGGGCTCAGCTCACATTTACTGAGAGACACCTCGGCACGGTCCCCCAGCTTTGCTATGAGAACGCTCCTTGCAGGGGTGCTGCTGGCTGCATGGGAGACGATTCGCCACCTCTGACCAACTTCAGAATTGTTTACCACTGGAGCAAGTGCCCTGATAGGGTTTTCCACTGTATAACCAGTAGGTTCTGTTTTTTTATTTTTTATTTTTTGGTTCAAGGTAGGTTTTATTCCTCTTTTTTGTATTTATAGATATAAGCGTGGAAATAATTCATTCATATAAATAGGTCTATGGGAAGGGAAGAAAATTTTTTTAATTTAATTTTTTTTTAATTTTTGAGTTTTATTTATTTTTTTATACAGCAGTTTCTTATTTGTTATCTATTTTATACATATTAGTGTATATATGTCAATCCCAATCTCCCAGTTCATCCCACCCACGCCCCACCACTTTCACCCCTTGGTGTCCATACGTTTGTTCTCTACATCTGTGTCTCTATTTCTACCCTGCAAACTGGTTCATCGGTACCATTTTTCTAGGTTCCACATATATACGTTACTATACAATAATTTTTTTCTCTTTCTGACTTAGTTCACTCTGTATGACAGTCTCTAAATCCATCCACATCTCTACAAATGACCAATTTCATTCCTTTTTATGGCTGAGTAATATTCCATTGTATATATGTACCACTTCTTTATCCATTCATCCGTCGATGGGCATTTAGGTTGCTTCCATGAACTAGCTATTGTAAATAGTGCTGCAGTGAACATTGGGGTGTGTGTGTCTTTTTGAACTATGGTTTTCTCTGGGTATATTCCCAGTAGTGGGATTGCTGGATCATATGGTAATTCTGTTTTTAGTTTTTTAAGGAACCTCCATATTGTTCTCCATAGTGACTTGGTATGTTCTTACAAATTGGATGTATCAATTTACATTCCCACCAACAGTGCAAGAGGGTTCCCTTTTCTCCACACCCTATAGCATTTGTTGTTTGTAAATTTTCTGATGATACCCATTCTAACTGGTGTGAGGTGATACCTCATTGTAGTTTTGATTTGCATTTCTCTAATAATTAGTGATGTTGAACAGATTTTCATGTGCTTCTTGGCCATCTGTATGTCTTTTTTGGAGAAATGTCTATTTAGGTCTTCTGCCCATTTTTGGATTGGGTTGTTTGTTTTCTTAATATTGAGCTGCATGAGCTGTTTATACATTTAGAAGATTAATCCTTTGTCTGTTGATTCGTTTGCAAATATTTTCTCCCATTCTGAGGGCTGTCTTTTCGTCTTGTTTGTAGTTTCCTTTGTTTTGCAAAAGCTTTTAAGTTTCATTAGGTCCCATTTGTTTATTTTTGTTTTTTATTCCATTACTCTAGGAGGTGGATCAAAAAAGAACTTGCTGTGATTTATGGCAAAGAGTCTTCTTCCTGTGTTTTCCTCTAAGAGTTTTATAGTGCCTGGTCTTACATTTATGTCTCTAATCTATCTGGAGTTTATTTTTGTGTATGGTTTTAGGGAGTGTTCTAATTTAATTCATTTACATGTAGCTGTCCAGTTTTCTCAACACCACTTATTGAAGAGACTGTCTTTTCTACATTGTATATCCTTGCCTCCTTTGTCATAGATTAGTTGACTTAGGTGCGTGGGTTTATCTCTGGACTTTCTATCCTGTTCCATTGATCTGTATTTCTGTTTATTTGCCAATACCATATTGTGTTTATTACTGTAGCTCTGTAGTATAGTCTTAAGTCAGGGAGTCTGATTCCTCCAGGTCCATTTCTTTCCCTCAAGACTGCTTTGGCTGTTGTGGGTCTTTTGTGTCTCCATACAAATTTTAAGCTTTTTTGTTCCAGTTCTGTAAAAAATGCCACTGGTAATTTGATAGGAATTGCATTGAATCTGTAGATTCCTTTGGGTAGTATAATCATTTTCACAATATTGCTTCCTCTAATCCAAGAACGTGGTATATCTCTCCATCTGTTTTTATTATCTTTGATTTCTTTTATCAGTATCATAGTTTTCTGAGTACAGGTCTTTTACCACCTTAGGTAGGTTTATTCCTAGGTATTTTATTCTTTTTTTTGCAATGGTGAATGGGATTGTTTCCTTAATTTCTCTTTCTGATCTTTCATTGTTAGTGTATAGGAATGCAAGAGATTTCTGTGCATTAATTTTGTATCCTGCTACTTTACCAAATTCATTGATTAGCTCTAGTAGTTTTCTGGTGACATCTTTAGGATTCTCTATGTATAGTATCATGTCATCTGCAAACAGTGACAGTTTTACTTCTTCTTTTCTAATCTGTATTCCTTTAACTTCTTTCTCTTCTGTGATTGCTGTGGCTAGGACTTCCGAAACTATGTTGAATAATAGTGGCGAGAGTGGACATCCTTGTCTTATTCCTGATCTTAGAGGAAATGCTTTCAGTTTTTCACCATTGAGAATTATGTTTGCTGTGGGTTTGTCATATATAGCCTTTATTATGTTGAGGTAGGTTTCCTCTATGCCCACTTTATTTATCATAAATGGGTGTTGAATTTTGTTAAAAGCTGTTCCTGCATCTATTGAGATGATCATATGGTTTTTAGTCTACAGTTTGTTAATATGATGTATCACATTGTTTGAGTTGTGTATATTGAGGAATCCTTGCATCCCTGGGGTAAACCACACTTGATCATGGTGTATGATCCTTTTACTGTGTTGTTGGATTCTGTTTGCTAGTATTTTGTTGAGGATTTTTGTATCTCTACTCATCAGTGATATTGGTCTGTAATTTTCTTATAGTATCTTTGTCTGGTTTTGGTATCAGGGTGATGGTGGCCTCATAGAATGAGTCTGGGAGTGTTCCTTCCCCTGCAATTTTTTGGAAGCGTTTGAGAAAGACGGGTGTTAGCTATTCTCTAAATTTTTGATAGAATTCACCTGTGAAGCCATTTGGTCCTGGACTTTAGTTTGTTGGAAGATTTTTAAGCACAGTTTCAATTTCTTGTGATTGGTCTGTTCATATTTTCTATTTCTTCCTGGTTCAGTCTTGGAAGCTTATACCTTTCTAAGAATTTGTCCATTTCTTCCAGGTTGTCCATTTTATTGGCAGAGAGTTGTGTATAGAAGTCTCTTAGGATGCTTTGTATTTCTGTGGTGTCCGTTGTAACTTCTCCTTTTTCATTTCTAATTTTATTGATTTGAGTCCTCTCCCTCTTTTTCTTGATGAGTCTGGCTGAAGGTTTACGATTTTTGTTTATCTTCTCAAAGAACCAGCTTTTTGTTTTATTGATATTTGCTATTGTTTGCTTTGTTTCTGTTTCATTTATTTCTGCTCTGATCTGTATGATTCCTTCTACTAACTTTGGGTTTTTTCCTTCTTTCTTTAGTTCCTTTAGGTGTAAGGTTATATTGTTTATTTGAGATTTTTATTGTTTCTTGATGTAGGCTTGTATTGCTGTAACTTTCCGCCTTAGAACTGCTTTTGCTGCATCCCATAGGTTTTGGATCATCATGTTTTTGTTGTCATTTGTCTCTAGGTATTTTTTGATTTCCTCTTTGATGTCTTCAGTGATCTCTTGCTTATTTAGTAACATATTGTTTAGCCTCCATGTGTTTGTGTTTTTTACGTTTTTTTCCCTGTAATTGATTTCTAATCTCATAGCGTTGTGGTCGGAACAGATGCTTGATATGATTTCAGTTTTCTTAAATTTACTGAAGCTTGGTTTGTGACCCAAGATGTGATCTGTCCTGGAGAATGTTCCATGTGCACTTGAGAAGAAAGTGTAATCTGCTGATTTGGGATGGAATGTCCTATAAATATCAATTAAATCTGTCTGTTCTATTGTGTCATTTAAAGCTTGTGTTTGGATTTTAATTTTCTGTCTCGATCTCCAGTGATGTAAGTGAGTTGTTAAAGTCCCATGCTATTATTGTGTTACTCTCAATTTCCTCTTTTATAGCTGTTAGTAATTGCCTTATGTATTGAGGTGCTCCTATGTTGGGTGCATATATATTTATAATTGTTATATCTTCTTCTTGGATTGATCCCTTGATCATTATGTAGTGTCCTTCCTTGTCTCTTGTAACATTCTTTATTTTAAAGTCTACTTTTTCTTTTTTTTTTAAATTTATGTATGGAGTTTTCCATTTTTAATATTTGGTTAAACAAAATACATCTTTTGTAAACAAACCCAGCACAAGGCCAACAAAAAGGAATAAAAGCCAGAAAAACAAAAAGCCTAGGATTGCCCCTTACTGGGCATCAGGGTCTGGACTGCCCCCTTTCTTAAAGGAAGTGGGGCTTTTTGCCTTTGGGCATCAGCATAGGTCCCTGTTCCTAAGCACCAGAATTGGATATGAACAGAGAAACCAGCCCTGAAATGTTTAAGCGTCTGTGCATATATCCCACTGGCTCATGGAGTCCAAGTGCATGGCGACTCCTTTGAAGTGCCATTTGCACAGGCCCAAGCAGATTGGTGGTGAGGAGTTTCCTTCTCCTCCCAGGAAATGTCTTACATCCCTGACAGTGCCAATGGACCCAAGGTCCTGCTTGTGACAATCAGCAACGTTGGCTGTAACTTCTGCCTGGTGGTGGTTGGAATGTCATTGTGCAGTGGTGAAGAGCTCCCTGTGGTGCCAAGCAGGTCTAGTGTAGAAAATGGTGCAGAAGAGAATGCGGCCACTTGCTGAGAGGGTGTAATGCAGTTGCCGCTTGGTGGCCTCTGTTACTCAGCATAAAAAATGGCCTTGTTGGATTGAAGATACATGTGCAGAAAAAGTGCTGGTGTACACATGCACTCCAGTCACAGTGGGGAGAGAGCCTCAGCTTCATCCCGTTAAGCTTGCCCAGGCTGGACATGCAAGCCCCAGGCTGGCTCTGCTATTGGAGAGGTCTGGCCAGTGGGGCAGCTCTCAGACCTGCCGAAAACACTGACCTGTGAGGGCTGGACAGGCCATCCTTGCCTGCCCGCCTGCCCTGAGAAAACCACAGCCCCTGTGGTTACAGGTGGTGTAGTATGACCCTTACTTCTCCTTTTGTTTTCCCAAGTTACGGGGAGAAAAGTGGCCTACAACTATTTAAAGAGGTAGGGGGCAGGTCCATTCTCAGTTGATCTGTAAAGGAAGCTACAGAGAGATGACAAAGCGTAATGCACATATCCACCCGACGTGAGGGCTCTGCTTCTTGTCACTATAGTGACTCCAAGCCTAGGATTTCTACCCATTCTGTCTGCTCCAAGTCTCTGAAGGCTTATCTTCCCAATACTTTCCTTGCCCAACTCTGTCTCAAACTAGTAGAATTTGATGTCAAAGGCAGTCTTATTTTTTTTCTGATTTTTGCCAGAGTGGGTCAGCTGGAAAAACTGCCCTTTTGCCTATCTTGTGCCCCAAAGCCTCCTAAACCAATGCAGTGCAGTGAAGTGGGAGGGATGATGATGGAGTGAGGCAGACAAGCTGCCCATGCCTGCCCCAGCCTGGTTCTGGTCACATCCTCTTAGGTATCTATCGCACCCTGTCACACTAGACTGTCGCAGGATTCAACCACCCGGCATGGAATATTAGAGAACTTTTCATTATAAAACTCCAAGGATGGCCATAAACCACTCTTAAAAATGGGGTAAGGACTGCATTAAGTGTTGGAGACAGCATGCTGTACTGCTGCTGCAGTTTTGGAGATGGTTTCCTAAGAGGCCTTTTTGCTCTAAGTCCTTCAAACCTGTCAACATGGGCTTTGCCTGTACTGTGTCTTCAGATCCACTGGTTGCCAGGAAAGGGGAATTGAAGGCAACATCTCCAGGTGAGTCAGAGTAGCAGTGAACTCCAGCAGAGTCTCTGCCAAGTCCTCAGAGAAAGGGGGAAATAAGCTAAGACCCACCTTTCTTTCTCCTCTCTTAAATAAAACAAAAGTCTTCCATAACTTGCCCTAAGCACACAGAGCTCCCACTTTCCTTTCCCAGAACAAGTTAACACTGGTTGGTTCTGTAACAGTCTACACGTCTGTCCTATTGCACTGTCAAACCTGAGGGGAAAAACCCGTTGAGATGTTTGGGGATGTGGCAAGGGCAGTCCCACTGGAGAGGCCACAGCACATCACAGAGGATTTCGGGGGTTGAGGTGAGGGAAGTCTGGGTAGAACTGTGTTACACATCAGCCCTCCAACTCTGATGGGCCTCCACCTCTTCTGGTACCACCAGCAAGAGTTCACAGTTGTTTCCTCGCACATGGTGTTTTAGAAATTTCCTGAGCTCGCCCTCGCCTCCAATCCATTCAGGTGTCTTCAGTTTGGAGTCGAGGTTGTAATAGGCACCTCCCACCTTTCGAACACAGATCCAATGCTGCCTTTTGAGTGGCAACTTCAGTGGACCCCAACACAGGCTGGAGGGCAGATTCATGATGAAGCCCATAACGTTAGTGAGAGCAATGGCGCCGACATCCCTGAGCTTGTCCCACCAAACAGCTTCATAGCCTTTGGTTTGAAGTGCTGCCATAATGACGTTCACATCGTAGTTCCCATTTCCCAGCATGCTCTTCTTGTGGGGGGTCATCACCACGGTGTTTGGAGACAACCTCTGGAAAATCTCTTGCAGCTTTTCCCGGGTAAAGGCATTGATGTCCTGGAAGATGTTACTGAGGGCGTGCAGAGCACAAAGCTCCCTGCGCTGTTTCTCATGGTAGATTTGTAGGGGTGCAGCCTGGGGCAGCTCCAATGATTCGGATTTGGCCTTGTCTCCTTTCCATGGCACGCAACTCATGTTTTTCGTTTTAGGTTCCAGAGAGGGCTAAAAACACCCCACTCTTCCCTCCTGAGGAGGAACGTAAGCTTCTCAGTCTTTGCAGGATTCCTGAGGTCTACCTTATTTTCTGGTGTCCATGATTTATGCTTTGTCATGGGGAGAAAAGGTTGTAATCAAAAGGAACAATAATCCTGCTCTTCTCAAAACAAAGATAACTTTTGGATTTAGTGTATTTTGCCACCACTGTCGAAGTGCAGAAGTTTAAAAAAATCATATAAAATCTAAGACCTTGTTTTCCTTCTTCCACCCTCCTCTTCTACCCCTTCCAAAAAAACACGATTTTCTTGCTGTATTTTCCTTACTGCAAATGCCAACCAGTCCTCAAGGCAGGAGGACCGAACGGAGTTCGTCACATCGCTCCTTTTCTTCCATTTCTTTGGAACCACAACGCCACTGACTCACGAGACAAGGCCTGGGTGGTGGATAAAACGCAAATTTCGAGCAGCTAGCGAAGGCCGGCCAGCGTGGGATCGTGGGCCCTGCTGGGGCGTCGGGGGAGGCTCTCCATCCTCTCGGGTGCGGTGGGACCCCACGGGGCCGAGGACGGCGCAGCTCCCTCGGAAAGCATGGACTCTCACCCTCTCGCCACGGCCCGCTGCGGGCCGCCCCAGCCCGGCGCGTGCTCCGAAAATGCCCTCCTTCGCCGTCCCAGCTCCTGCCGCGCCGCGGCATCCCCTCTGATGTCGGCCTGATGTCAGCCGCGCCGGCTTTGGGGCCGCGGCTGCCGTGCGCCTGTTGCGCGGGTGCAGGCTGCGTTGGGCCCCCTGGCGGCGGCTGTAGCAGCGACTCGCCGCAGGTAGAGATAGTGCCCGGCTCCTTGGCTGGTGCCCGGATCCTCTGCTCTCTCCCGCCGGGGCTGGGCAGGGCGGACGGAGTCCCGCCCCTATGCCTGTCCCACCCCTCTCCTCCCCCGGGGCGTCGGCTCAGTTCCCAGTCTATTTTTTCTGATATGAGTGTTGCTACTCCAGCTTTCTTTTGATTTCCATTTGCATGGAATATCTTTTTCCATCCCCTCACTTTCAGTATGTATGCGTCCCTACGTCTGAAGTGGGTCTCTTCTAGACAGCATGTATATGGGTCTTCTTTTTGTATCCATCCAGCAAGCCTACGTCTTTTGGTTGGAGCATTTAATCCATTCACGTTTAAGATAATTATCCATATGTATGTTCCTATTACCATTTTCTTAATTGTTATGGGTTTCTTTTTGTAGGTCCTTTTCTTCTCTTGTTTCCTACTTAGAGAAGTTCCTTTAGCATTTGTTGTAGAGCTGGTTTGGTGGTGCTGAATTTTCTTAGTTTTTGCTTGTCTGTAAAATTTTGATTTCTCCATCAAATCTGAATGAGATCCTTGCTGGGTAGAGCAGTCTTGGTTGTAGATTCTTCCCTTTCATCACTTTAAATATATCATGCCACTCCCTTCTGGCTTGTAGAGTTTCTGCTGAGAAATCAGCTGGTAACCTTATATTATTTGTCGTTTTTCCCTTGTTGCTTTCAATAATTTTTCTTTGTCTTTAATTTTTGTCAGTTTGATTACTATGTGTCTCGGTATGTTTCTCCTTGCGTTTATCCTGCCTGAGACTCTCTGTGCTTCCTGGACTTGGGTGGCTGTTTCCTTTCCCATGTTAGGTAAGTTTTCAACTATATTTGCTTCAAATATTTTTTCGGGTCCTTTCTCTCTCTCTTTTCCTTCTGGGACCCCTATAATGGGAATGTTGTTGCATTTAATGTTGTCCCAGAGGTCTCTTAGGCTGTCTTAATTTCTTTTCATTCCTTTTTCTTTATTCTGTTCTGCAGCAGTGAATTCCACGATTCTGTCTTCCAGGTCACTTATCTGTTCTTCTGCCTCAGTTATTCTGCTATTGATTCCTTCTAGTGTAATTTTCATTTCACTTATTGTATTGTTCATCTCTGTTTGTTTGTTCTTTAATTCTTCTAGGTCTTTGTTAAACATTTATTGCATCTTCTTGATCTTTGCCTCTATTCTTTTTCCAAAGTCCTGGATCATCTTCACTATCATTATTCAAGGTTGCCTATCTCCACCTCATTTAGTTGTTTCTCTGGGGTTTTATCTTGTTCCTTCATCTGGTACAAAGTCCTCTGCCTTTTCATTTTGTCTATCTTTCTGTGAATGTGTTTTTTCTTCCACAGGCTGCAGAATTTTAGTTCTTCTTCTGCTGTCTGCCCTCTGGTGGATGAGGCTATCTAAGAGGCTTGTGCAAGCTTCCTGATGGGAGGGACTGGTGGTGGGTAGAGCTGGGTGTTGCTCTGGTGGGCAGAGCTCAATAAAACTTATTCTGCTTGTCTGCTGATGTGTGGGGCTGGGTTCCCTCCCTGTTGGTTGTTTGGCCTGAAGCGACCCAGCACTGGAGCCTACCTGGCTCTTTGGTGGGGCTAATGGCAGACACTGGGAGGGCTCACTCCAAGGGGTACTTCCCAGAACTTCTGCTGCCAGTGTCCTTGGCCCCATGGTGAGCCACAGCCACCCCCTGCCTCTCCAGGAGACCCTCTCACACTAGCAGGTAGGTCTGGTTCAGTCTCCCCTAGGGTCACTGCTCCTTCCCCTGGGTCCCAAGGTACACACTACTTTGTGTGTGCCCTCCAAGAGTGGAGTCTCTGTTTCCCCCAGTCCTGTCAGAGTCCTGCAATCAAATCCCACTAGCCTTCTAAGTCTGATCCTCTATGAATTCCTCCTCCCGTGGCCAGAACCCCAGGTCGGGAAGCATGATGTAGGGCTCAGAACCTTCACTCCAGTGGGTGGACATCTGTAGTATAATTGTTCTCCAGTTTGTGAGTCACCCACCCAACAGTTATGGGATTTGACTTTACTGTGATTGTGCCCCTCCTACCATCTCATTGTGGCTTCTCCTTTGTCTTTGGATGTGGGGTACCTTATTTGGTGAGTTCCAGTGTCTTCCTTTCGATGATTGTTCAGCAGTTAGTTGTGATTCCGGTGCTCTCGCAAGTGGGAGTGAGCGCACGTCCTTCTACTCTGCTATCTTGAACCAATCTCCACTGGTGAGTTCTTCATTAGCAGTATGAATGGTATTGTTAAAGGTCTTGAATCAGGATCGAAATACTTACCCCCCACACGTACAGGTGTAAGAACCTGGGGAGGCCGCGTGCAGATAGCACCCTTAGGGCTTCCGACTTGACCCCTCAACACTCTGGTGTCCAGCCACTGCTTTAGGATTTCTGGGGGCCCAATACTGACTTTAAGGGTTCCATAATCCAGCCTCTGTCTGCCTTTAGTGAGACCCACATTTCCAGGATCCTACAGAGCAGGGTCTGTGTGACTGTTCTGTGGCTTCTCTAACAAATGACCACAAGCTGAGTGGTTTAAAACAACAAGAATTCATTCTCCCCCAGTCCTGGAGATCAGACATCTGAGATCAAGGTGTTGTAGGACTGAAGTCCCTCCAGAGGCTCCAGGATAGGGTTCTTCCTGCCTTATCCAGATTCTGGGCGCTCCATGCATCCTCAGGCTTTTGGCTGTATCCCTCCCACCTCTGCCTCTGTCTTCACGTGGCTTCTCCTGTGTCTGGGTCTCTCCTCTTTTGTCTCTTGCGAGGATGCTGTCACTGGATTGGGGGCCACCCTAACCCAAAATGACCTCACCTCGAGGTCCTTAAGTACATATATGAAGACCCTTTTCCGAGATATGGTCATTTTCACGTGTTCTGGGGGGACACATCTTTTGGGGTCACCATTCAACCCATTATCTGTGTATAAAATAACCCTAATTTTAGGAGTTTACCAAGCTCTCAAACAGATTGGCACAGACAACAGCCATGTGGGTGGGGGTCTGGTGATGATGAGGACTCTAGAATCACCTGGAAAGGATCAAGGCCTGGCTTCATCAGAAAGTGAGCTCTTCCACCATGGGGTCCGTGGAAACAGCCACTCCTCTCTTTCCATGGAAGGAGACACAGTGCTAAGTCCAGAAGTGGTTACATTGCAAAGCTGGCTCATCTGGGATTTCCTCATCAATAGCATTATGTAACCAATAACTGTGGGCTTGGAGAAATCGCTTTCTGGTACGTGATGACAGCACTGTCACTTTAGGTGCAGCAAGCTTAGAGTAGGAATGTTTGAAGGAGAAGAATCTGGGAGATTGTGAAGCTTGTTTGTTAAGGAAACTGAGCGGATTTTTCAAGGTTGTCAAAGAAACTTCTCTCTTAAACTGAAGGCAGGGCTGAGAGAGCTGAACTCCAGGGATCTTGTAAAGGGGCTGCTCTGAAGCACCATCACCTAAGTGGTGGTCTCAGCATGAGCTGGGGTTTGCGAAAAGTGTGATGAGATTAGCCTGACTTTATGTGACAGGTGGGGAGGGGTTTGCAAAGCACCTTGGCTTTTAGAGTAAAGGTTTGTTGCTGGAACAAAGTGTCTCCCCAAAATGGGCCGAAGCTGAAGATGCCTCTGTCCCCCTCCTTGTGAAAGTCCAGGGAAGGTGGGTGTCAGGGCCCAGGCTTTTTTCCCCTTGTTTCTCCTCCCTGCTTCCAGGTGAGGGCTCTAACCAGCAGGGTGGGGTGACCACGGGGGCATCGTTCCTTCCGTCCTAGGATGCAGGCTGGCCAAGCCCCTCACCACCTCCCCCCTTCCCCTTGGTAACACAGGACACTGTGTCCCAGCTGCGAGGGGTGGGAAGGCTGGGGGGTGTAGGGTAGCCATAAACAGGAAAAAGGGAAATGGGTTCTGATGGGCAGCTGGGCGGCTCTCCTGTGAGGGTCACCTGGACGCTAGTGTGGTCCTGTGAAGCTTTGATGCTTTGTGGTTCTGGGAATCCTACAGGAGATGGTCCACAGCAGGTGAAGCTATTGCTGTCAGTGGAGGTGGTGAAGCCAAAGATCCACAGTCCAGACTAAAGGTGCCGATGTACATACAGGACAAAACCATCTCATGTGAACGTAGTTCAGGCACGTTTAACATGAATGCAGTCGTGTTAATGCCTAACATCTTCTATCTTGTGCCTCCCCTCCAGGACCCCCTCCTCAGTTCCTGAGGCTCCTGTAACTCATGTACAGGGGAATGGAGAGTGAGCTCTGTCCAGTCTGAGCCCTGAGTTATCCTGTGTGTGAGTCAATTTGGGGCTGCCGTAACTAATACCACAGACAGGACAGCTTAAACAACAGACATCTCCCAGTCCTGGATGCTGTCTGAGATCAAGGTGTTTCTTCTCAGGCTTCTCTCTTTGGCATGTAGACAGCCGTCTTCTCCCCATGTCCTCATATGGTCTCCCCCTGTTCCTACCTGTGTCCTAATCTCTTCTTGTAGGGACATCAGTTTTTTGGATTAGGATCCACCCTAGTGACCTCATTTTTACCTTGATCACCTCTTTAAAAACCCCGTCTCCAAATACAGCCACATCCTGGGGTCCTGGGTTTTAGGGATTCAACATGTGAATTTGTGGGGGACATGGCTGAGCCCACACCATCCTGCTTAGGAACCAACATGTGCCTCAGTCCCTGCTTCCCTCAAGTCCCACGGGGATCATGCGATGGCTCAGGGAGAGTCTGGGCAGCGTTTGTGTCCCGGCTAGGGAGCCCTTCTCTGCTCTCTTTGATCATGCAGTGGCAGTGCATTGCTAGCCCCATTCTGAGGTGAGCAGTTCTGGGGTTTTGTGCCGTGTCGCCTAGCCTGCTGAGATGCTCATTGTCAGGGGACGCAGGAGCCAGCAGCCTAGTGGGGATGCCAGGGACTCTCAGGGCCATGATGGACGCCTCTCCCACCAGACACCCAGGCAAAAGTGGGGACACTTTGCGGGGGTGTACAGGTGGGAGAGAGTCAAAGTCTCATTTATGCTTCAGAAAGACCACTCTTTGGGGTGGGATTTGAGATGCACTTTGGGGGCAGCGAGCTTTGTCAGGGCCTAATGGAGGGATCGGGCTTGGGCCAGGTCTGTGGGTGTAGAGGTGATATAGTGTGGAGACTGGCCACAGACTCTGGAGCAGGAGCTGCCAGTCACTGGGGCACAGGGAGAGTGAGAGGCTGGGAGGCCCCAGTGTTACTGAACCAAACTTGGGTCCCCTTGCCCAAGCGCAGTAAAGCCAATCTACTGACACCGGTTGTGGTGAAGGAAAGCAGAGCTTTAATTGTAAAAGTGCTGATACATGGAGGACAGGTGGCTTTTGCTCTAAAACCCCGAACTCCCTGAGAGATTTCAGCAAAGCATTTTAAAGGCCAGTTTAAGAAGGGAGGTCACAGGGTATGTGATCAGCTGGTGCACAACCCTCTGGCTGATGGTGAGGTAACAGGGCAGTTAACATTGTAAATTCCTAGGCACCAGAAGCTCTGGGGCTACCTGTTCATGATCATCAAGTAGTTAATTTCTTCCACTTGGTGGTAGTTTTAACATCTGTAAACAACTCAGGAAGCGTACATCAGATACTGTTATCCAGGTACTTCAGAGAGGAGCTACAGCAGAGCATGTGGGGGAGGGGTCTGTCCTGGGTAGGCCCCATAGGGTCCTGCTCGGTTACACCTGGTGCCTGGGCTCGGCAACCTGGGAAGGTGGGGCTG
Organism: Lipotes vexillifer; assembly: GCF_000442215.2. Taxonomy (NCBI): domain Eukaryota; kingdom Metazoa; phylum Chordata; class Mammalia; order Artiodactyla; family Lipotidae; genus Lipotes; species Lipotes vexillifer. The sequence goes on along the minus strand of NW_006796833.1, from coordinate 59,151 downwards.
CTCCTGGGTGTGGGGAGCTGCAGGATCACAGTCCTCTGAGGGGCCTGGTAACCCCCAAGGTGAGATGGGGATGCAGTGGCTGGACAGAGGCATCTGGCCTAGGAGAGAGGTCCAGGCTAGAAATGTCACTGGAGTCATCGCAGGGAGGGAGAGGAAAGGCCAATGAGGGCATGTAGGTCACAGCAGACTACGTGCAGGTAATGACTGCGGTCCTGATGGAAACACCTCAGAGCCAGAAAGGAGTGGCCGTCAGGGACTCAGCTTCATTCTCTTGTTCCTTTGTAAAACCACTGTGTCAGAGTTTGAGTCACTGCCAGGAGACTTCTGAGCCCAGTGCTGCCATGGCTTCATCAAAGGGCCCAGGTGGAACACAGAACCACTGCAGGCCCCGCCCATGTCCCCACAGGGAATGAATCCCATCAGGGCACCAGGCCTCACAGACATCAGGGAACCTCTGTCCTCAGGACCGGTCTTCCTCCTTCCTCTCACCTGCTGGTCAGAGGCCCAGGAACCCCCAATCTGGCTCCACCCCCAGGGCCTGGATTCTGGGACAGCTTAGGGGTAAGCAAGACCCTTAGGCTCTGTTATCTGCCTAGTGGTGAGGATGTCTTAAAAGCTACAATTGACTGATTATGCAGGACTGAGTGTTTCCAGCAGGTATGGATGGAAAGATGGGGTGTGAAGTTCCTATGCCTGCAGGGTCTTCCCAGCATGAAGATCTGTGCATTTCCCCCAGCCAGTCAGCATCCTCCCAGTAAGCCCAGATCCAGGATTATGAGGGCAGAGGCTCTCCCCTTGCTTACTTGTAACTTCCCACTCGCACACCAAGGAGCCTGACTCCTACCATCTGCCATTTATCTATGCATTGCTCCTTTCCAGGTTACATGTGCCAAGGTTTCAGAATTGTTAGCTACTACACCCTGGAAAGAACTTCATAAAATAAAGCCCACTGTTTATGCGCGGTCAACTTTACCTTTAGTCTACAGATTCTGTTCATTTCCAAAGGTTACTTAGGTCAGCACCTTTTGCCCTATCCCCTACCCCTACTGTGAGTTTTTTCCATACCTTTCTTTCTTTTTGGGGGGAGGGGTTGCGTTGGGTCTTCGTTGCTGTGCATGGGCTTTCTCTAGTTGCGGTGAGCGGGGGCTACTCTTCGTTGTGGTGCGTGGGCTTCTCATTGTGGTGGCTTCTCGTGTTGCAGAGCATGGGCTCTAGGCTCGTGGGCTTCAGTAGTTGTGTTGCGCAGGCTCAGTAGTTATGGCGCACGGGCTTAGTCACACTGCAGCATGTGGGATCTTCCTGGACCAGGGCTCGAACCGTGTCCCCTGCATTGGCAGGTAGATTCTTAACCACTGAGCCACCAGAGAAGCCCCTTCTATACATTTCTAATGCAGTTACATTCTGACACATTATGTATTCCATCCTGCTACACTCCTACATTCTAAATAACTAAAGTTGAATAGATTATGATTTACCCCTTGGGCTATACAAATCTATGGGCTTAGACAAATGCATAGTGACAGGTATCCATCCTAGAGTATCACATGGAATACTTCAAACCCCCACCCCAGGATCTGCTTATCTATGTAGCTTTGTCTTTCCTAGTGTGTCATAAATGGGGTCATACTGGGTGCAGCCTCTTCAGACTGGGTCCTTTCACTTAGCAGTATATACTGAAGATTTATCCGTGTGTTTCCATAGGTTGCTGGTGCACTCCTTTCTACTGCTGAGTAGTATTCCATTGCACGTGTATGGGAGGAAAAACAATTTTCCCTCTACTTTTCTAGGTTCTTGGTTGAGACGCCCCCCTGCCCCCCAATAATAAAAGACAGGAGGAAAAACAGAAGTTTAATAACATGTATACCCCGCTGTATACAGGGGAGATACCAAGGAAAACTGACTCACTCCCTGAAATGACCAAAGCCATCACCTTAAATACCATCTTCAGCTAAAAACAGAAGAAAGATGTTGGGGGAAGGGGGAAGCCAGTTATGGCAGGTTATCATGCAAAGCACAGCAAACAAACGTATGATTGTTGGCACATTTAAGTCAGGACTTCTTCACTGATAACAGTTACTTGAGATTTCATTATCCTTTCTGGTGCAAAGAGGGACATACCCTTATAAATGGAGACTTCTATATTATAAATGTCCTTCACAAAAGAGAAATCTCTACTCAGTTTTCTGAGATTCCTTTTTTTTTTTTTTTTTTTAAGCAGACTGAAATAAACCTTATGCCAGAGAGGCATATTTTGGGGTGGCATATTCTACTTACCTTGACATGGATGTACCCCAGTTTGCTTAGGCATTCATGTATTGAAGGACATTCTGATTTCCTCAGGTTTTTAGCCACTTATGAGTAGAGCTGCTGTGCATAATTGCATCTTTGTTTGCATTTGGACATAGATTTTCAAAGCAGTTGTCTAAATACTGAAAGCACGATTGCTGGACCCCAAGGTGAGACTTGTTTAGCTTTGGAAAGAAGTGACAAACTGTCTTACAAAGTGGCTGTACATGCATCCCACCAGTAAGCAGGGAGAGTTCTTGTTGTTCCTCACCCTCTAGCAATTGGTGTTGTCATTATTTTGAGTTTGGCAGTCATTATTTTGAGTTTGGCAGTCCTGATTTTGGAGAGGCAGCAGCGAGTGGTGGTGTGAAGTGAGATCTTAATTCCCTGCCCAGGAATTGAACCTGGGTAGCCTGGATGAAAACTAGGAATGCTAGCCACCACACCCCCTGGCTCTTGCCCCCAGTGAAAAATGCATTTCTTACAGAGGCAAAACTGTAAAAACAGGTACAAAGTTTATTATTAGAGACATAGCACAACAACAAGTGGGAAAGCACACAGAGAAACAGTTTGTTTAGTTAAGACAGAAGCAAGGCAGAGATGCACACCCGGAGAGAAAGCGTGTGGGCACCCCCCCCCAGTGAGAAGGAGTGCAGTAAAGAGGTGGTTAAGTCACTTATATAGGGCAGTTCTTCCAGGTCTCTGTTTACCTCTGGCCGATTATCTGGTTTCTTTTTCCGCACCTGCCCTGCCCTAGGACCCTCCCCAACATGCGTGTGCAACTTTTTTCCAAGATGGATTATAGCCCAAGAGACCTATGGGACGTCCTTAGCATCACCTATTTTGGGGTGGTGCCCCTTCCTTTTTGATCCCCAAGGAGGCTTTCTGTGCATGTGCAATGTCTCCCTTGCCCCAAGGATGAGAAATGTATGACCTCTTGATCTTTTAACAGGGTTTAGTCCCACTCTGTCCTTGCCATAAAAATGTCCAATGTCCAGTTACTTACCCTGTTTCTGTTGCTGGTTTTTGTATCGAGGTGCAGATCTCTAAATATAGACAGGAGTCCAGTCATAAACATGTAGTCCTGGAGCCCATTTGTCTCTTGCTTCAGGAAATGTAAACAGGGGGCTGCTAATGAATGTCTGGCCTGGAGCCCATCTTCTCACCCCAGGAAGTGTGAACAGGAGGCCAGTTGTAAATGTGTATCCTGGAGCCCATCTATCTCCTGCCTCAGTCCTAATAGGTGTTCTGTGGTATCTCATGATTTTAATTTGTAATTCCCTAACGGTGTATGATGTTGACCATGTTTTTGTATGACTTTTACTATCTTTATATGTTTTTTGGCTGGGTGTCTGTTCAGATCCTAACCCATTTTTTACGGGGTTGTTTTAGAGGTCTTTGTCTATTTTGAGTCCAAATCCTTTATCAGATACAAGTTTTGCAAATATTTTTCTCCCAGTTTGTGACTTGTCTCTTGATTTTCTGAATAAGGTCTTTGAGAGTAGAAATTTTTAATTTCATAAAGCCCATAAGATTACTTTTTTCTTTTGTGCATTGACATTTGTGTTGTGTGTTAAAACTCAAAGCTCATGATCTCCAGACCAAACCCAAGGTCATATAGATTTTCTATGTTTATCTCTGTAATTTTTATAGTTTCACATTTTAAATGTCTGTTAATAAATTTGAATGAGTTTGGCGTAAGTTTTAAAGTTTGTGTCTACAGTCATTTCATTTCATACAGTTGCCAGTTAATTGTTCCTTAACTATTTTGGAGAAGTCATGGGATACTTGACTATTTCAGTTTGAATTTTCACAGTTTATCGGATGCAACAGAAGTGCCCTTAAAGGGCGGGGCCTCCACTGAACTGGGAGGTGGCTTGGTTTGCACGTTTCCATTGGCTGGCAGGGAACGTGAACCCGCCTTCCTGACCCTCGGCAGGACCGCGCATTTTGCCTGCGGACTTGGCTCCCCGCCCCGCCGACGGGAGCTCCGTCTCCTCAGGACCCGCTGGGGCTTTGGCTTCTGGAACACGCGGGGCTGAGTCCATGCTGACGGCCAGGTTTCAGGACAACCCAGGGTCGAGTCCACACTAACGGAAGCCGGGTCTCCTCAGGACCCACGGGGCCTTCAGCTTTGGGACATTGTGGGGTCCATTTCTCTCTGACAGGAGCCTGGTCTCCACAGGACCTGCCGGGAGGTGATGCCGCTGAGGGAAAAGTGGGGAGAAGGTTCCTGTGTGTGGCTGACCACTGAAGGTGCCTGTCTTCAGAGGAGCCAGGAGAGGAAGGGCTTGATGTGGAAAACTGGGTTTGGGGCCACTTTTGTAGTGTTGTTCTTTGGCGTGTGGCGTCTGGTTTCCCCAGCACCATTTATTGAGGGGACTGTCCTTTCCCAGGTGTATGTTCTTGGCTCCTTTCTTGTGGATTAACTGACCACATACCTGTAGGTTTATTCCTGGACTCTCTGTTCTGTTCCTCTGGTCTGTGTGCCTGTTTTTGTGCCAATTCCACACATTTTGGGGACTGTAGCTTTGTAATGTAGTGTGAAATCAGGGAGTGAGATGCCTCCAGCCGGTTCTCCTTCCTCAGGGTCGCTTTGGCTCTTCTGGGTCTTTTGTGGCTCCACACAAATGTTAAGATTGTTTGTTTTGTTTCTATGAAATGTCATTGAAATTTTGGTAGTGGTCACATGTATGTGTACATTCCTTTGGGTAGCATGGACATTTTCACAATATTTTCACCCATGTGCACAGGATACCTTTCCATTGATTTGTATCTGTTCAGTTTCTTTCATCAATGTCTTAGTTTTCAGTGTGCAGGTCTTTCAAGTCCTTGGTTAAATTTATTCCGAGTTTTTTGGGGGATGAAATTATAAATGGAATTGTTTTCTTAATTCTTCTTTCTGATAGTTCATGATTAGTGTATAGAATCACAAATGATCCTGCAGTTTTACTGAATTCATTTTTTTAGTTCTGACAATGTTTTTTGGTGGTTTTATGTGAAAACCTAGTATTCAGAAATCCCACTGTTTTCCACTACACCCAGGTCATCCACAGCACCCAAGACCTAGTGAATCCTAATATTATCTTCCCACAGTGCCTCTTAATACCATGTGGAGAAAGTGATTAGCATCACCACTTTGGTTGAATTTGGTCTGGGTAAGTCTTGGCCTCTCTAGCAATGTTTGATGTCATCGCTGATTTTCTGGCATGTTACTGACATGGTTGTATTGAAAAGTATTTTCTAGTAAATTTCAAATGCTTAAACTTTAAATAGCATTACAAAGTTTTCTACATTCACACCAAATACTGCAGTATGTTTTGGCCAAAACAGGGCCAGTCTCCCAGGGAACCAGGACATAACCCCCAAATGAGGGATAATTATGGTTTCCACATTATAATCCTATCCACAGGACCCAGCTGCCTCAACTTTGTGGAAATGTCTTTCTCCATTCGAATCCAGTTTTCTTTTTCTGGAACCATCACTGGGGCTTTCCCTCATTTTAAAAACCTTCATGGATTTTAAGTGTACAAGATGAGTATGATCTGGGTGGCTTTTCCTGTATGGCTTCTTTCACTTAGGATGTTTTCAGTTTATCCATGTTTTTAAAAACCTTCATGGATTTTAAGTGTACAAGATGAGTATGATCTGGGTGGCTTTTCCTGTATGGCTTCTTTCACTTAGGATGTTTTCAGTGTTTATCCATGTTGTAACATGTATCATTTTTTTCATTGTGATTGAAAACACATAACATTTATCATTTAAGTCATTTTAAGTATACGCTTCTATAGCATTAATACATTCACATTGTTGTAAAAACATCCTCACCATCTGTCTCCAGAACTTTTTCCTTTTCCCCAAGTGAAACTGTAACCGTTAAACACTTATTCCCCTCAACCCCTGGCAAACATTCTACTTTTTGGCTTTGAATTTGACTTATCTGGATACCTCATACTAGTGGAATCATAGAATGTTTGTCCTTTTGTGTCTGGCTTGTTTCACTTAGCATAATGACTTCAAGGTTCAGACACATTGCAACCTGTGTGAGAATTACCTTAGTTTTAAAGGTTGAATCATATTCCATTGTGTATATACTACACTGTATTTATGCATTCATCTGTTGAAGGACACTTGTGTTGCTTCCACCTTTTGGCTATTGTGAATAATGTTGCTATGAATATGGGGTACAGATATCTGTTCCAGTGCTTGCTTTCTAATATTTTGGGTGTATGCCCTGGAGCGGAATTGAGGGATCACACGTTAATTCCATGTTTAAGTTTTTGAGGAGCCGCCATACTGTTTTCCACAGCAGCAGCACAATTTTACTTTATTTCTTTATATGACAGAATAATGCAGCTTATGGATCTACCTTATTTTGCTTATCCATTCACCCATTGGTGGACATTTTAATTGTTTCTACCTTGGGCTATTGTGAACATTGCTGCTATGAATATTGATGTATAAGTTTTTATTTGAACACGTGTTAACAGTTCTTTGGGTGTATATCTAGGAGTAGAGTTGTTGAAAATATGATAATTATATTTGTGAGAAAATGCCAAAGTTTTGTACCCATAGATTGCACCATTTTACATTTCCATAAGTAAAGTTTAAGGGTTTCGATTTCCCTACATTGTTGCCCACATTTGTTATTTTTATTTATTTTTAATATAACCATTCTAGTGTGTGTGAAGGGGTATCACATTGTGGTTTTAACTTGCATTTCCATCATGACTACTGATGCATGACATCTTTTCATGTGCTTGTTGACCATTTGTATGCCTTGTCTGGAGAACAGTCTATGCAAGTCCTTTGTGCATTTCAAAAATTGGGTTGCTCTTTTATTGAGTGGTAAAAATTCTTGATATATTCTGGATAAAGACTCTTAATCAGATATATAATGTGCCTAAATTTTCTTCCATTCTGTGGGCTGTCTTTTTACTTTTTGGATAGCCTCTTTTGATGTACAAAAGTTTGTAATTTTGAGGAACTCCAAATTATCTGTTTTTTTTTCTTTCATTGCTTGTGTTTTAGTGCCAGATCTGAGAAACTGTTGTTAAATGCAGGGTCATGAATCCCTTGGTTTATTCCAGAGTACCATCATCCCTCTATATCCACTGGGCTAGGGTTTAGGTCTGGGGTTTGAGTCAGGTCATGGGGGTCAGGGTTATGGGTCAGGGTTTGAGAGTCAGGGTAGAGGGTCTAGGGTTCTGGGGTTAGGGTGTTAGGGTTAGAGGTTAGGGTTCTCTAGGGTTAGGGTTAGGTTTAAGCATAACTGCCCCCCATTACCCTTCCTTTCTCCTCTCTGAGGTCTCCAGGATGGATAGCATTTGCCCAGGATCACACATGAGTCAGGGAGTTGAGCTGGACCACTGTATATCTACCCCCCAGTCCTGGGCTCTGAGAGAAGATTGAAATGTCTGTACTGTCTCTGTTTCAAATCGAACTTGATGTCAGTCATGGGTTGTGGAGGGTGTCAGGAGTCATGCATGGTTGCTTCCTGCCCTCCCATCTGGGAAAGGTGGTGCTGGCCTACTCTGCCTGAGCAGCCTCAGTTCCAGCAGAGTGCCCAGAGAGGAGGGCACTCAGTGGACATGTGTGGATTAATGCAGGACTGGGTGTAGCAACGTGCCAGCCCCCTGCCTACTTGAGGGCTGGTCGGGCCCTCCTGGGACTGCAGGCATGCTTTGTCCCATCTGAGTGGGTATCAATAGACAATCAAGTCTCAGGCAGGACAGTCCTTGACCTCCGACCATCCAGGGAGGCATCTGTGGTCCTCTAGCTCAGTTCAGCCTGGGCCCTGTCAAGACCCTGTGGACAATTAGTGAGCTGACCATGGTGGTGAGCAATGGAATAGCCATGTGGGCAATGTAGCCTTTCCTTTGAGATGTTTCAACTACCAACATGCATGTGGTTGAGATAAGGGCCTCCCCTTCACAGCCTTCACATCCTCCACAGCCTCATAGCCTTCTAAGAGAGGTAATAACCCTCTAAATATTTGAGTGTGTCCCTGACACAACAACCATACAGCAGACCATGGCCCTGCAATCCTTTGTCCTTTTAGTTGTTAGAAATTTTGACATTCATATTCATTAAGAGTCAAAGTTATGGGAGTAACTGGGCCTCCCAATGGGAGGTTCACACTGAGACTGCATTGTCTTGGAGAGCCATGTGCATCCATGTGGCCTCTGGAAAGCCTGCCAATTATGGGTTCCATGGCATGGAATAATTCTTGAGCCTCCCATTACTTCATTGCACAAGAGTTTCCTTACCACCCTAGCATTTGGTTTCTTCCCTTAGTAAAGAAGACAGAAGAAACTGGAAAAGGAGCAGTATTGTTTTTCAGGGATGGGTAATTAATATGGCGAGGGGGATGGCATTACTTAAGGGCTCCCACCTCTCAGGGGCAGGAATGAGGTCTGTGTGTCTTCTGAGGGCACATGGGCTGTTCTGGGCCAGCCTCTGAGATGTGAGGACCTGATGCCCAAGGCAGGAGACTTGAGTTTACCAACAACAATGATCCTGCCTTTTCAGCAAGTCAAAGAACTTCTTGCAGTCTTGGGAAGACAGTAAAAGCACTGGATGAGTAGCTGCAGCCCCTGACCCTAAGTGAACCCCTTTCTTCCTTTTGTGTCAGATTGTGTGCTATGCTGTGAGCTGTCATTGACATAGAATCTGCTGCTTTCTCGCAGCCGGCATCTGTTCTCATGCCCAAGTCTAGTGCCTCAGTTTTCCTTTGGGAATTACATCTCACCTGCTTCCAGTCCAAATAGTTCCAGAAGAATGAGCCCATGTTCCACCCAGCTCGAAGATGGGTTTACAACCCACATCTAGCTGGTCCCATTTTCCATCTTCTGGTGATGGGTCAAGGATGAGAATGAAACCCAAGCCAGGCCAAAGGTATTCAAAACCATGACTTTTCTTAGAACCCAAGAAAAGGAGAAACTTTTTATCAGAAATAGGATGGTGAGTGGTTGTCAGCCTAGAGTTGCTGTTGGCCCGAGGGCAGTGAGAGAGACTGTGCCTGTGAATGGGGTCCCCCAAAGGCACTGAGCAGGACAAAGGTTTGGTGAGAAACAAGGTCACACAGAGAGTGTGAGACACTGGACCTGCCAGGTCCAAACCCATTCTTAAACTTGCCACTTGCAAGTATTAATTTATTTCTACCCTTATAATAAATACTAATTTATTTTACTTCAGTAAGTGTGTCCAGTTCCTGGGAATAAAAAAAGTCCTAGTTGACACATCCAAATCAATAATTCCTGATCCATCCTCAGGTGTCCTCACTGGGTAGGTGTGGCTGGGCGAGATGAAGACACTGGCTGGGGTCATATACCAGGGGAGCTGCCAAACAGCTCTTTTCCTGTCCTGGGAGAGGAAAACCCTGGAACAGTGATAGGATAACCAATAGGGGAAGAGGTTCCTCAGTGGTTAATTAGTGTTTTTGTATTTTCCTTAATTTAGGGTTATTTTGGTAATGTGTTTTTACAAAGAAATCACCTGTTTCCTCTAGATTTACAGTTTGTTACAATAGGTTTCTCTTATTTGACTTTTAATTTTTCCAGTCTAATTTTCTACAGAATCATCACAAATAATGAACAAATATTGATACTTTATTATTAACTTAAGTCTCTTTTCATGTTTCCTTTGTTATACCTTTCCTTGTTCCAGAGTCTCAAAGGACATGGGGTCATCATGTCTGTTTAGTCTCTTCTGGGCTTTGACAGTTGCTCAGACTCTCCTTGTTTCCATGACCTTGACAGTGTGGAGGAGGACTGGTCAGGTATTGTGTAAGCTGCCCTGCACTGGAATTTGCTTGGTGTTTTTGTTGTAATTAGACTTGGCTTTGAAAAAGCAGATCACAGAGGTAAAGTGCTTCCTCTTCACTGTATATCAAGAGAACAGGCTCTTAAGGGAACTGCTCACTTACATTATTAACTTTGGTCACCAGGCTGAGGTAGTGTTTGTGAAGTTTTCCCACAGTGCAATTAATTTTTTCCCATGTCCATCCTGTGTGTCTTATTTAGGAGGAAGTCATAACGCAGAAGCCACACTTGAGGAGAGAGGGGTTAGCTTCACATCCTTGATGGACAGCTGATGTCCATCCTTGATGGGCAGCTAGAGTTGCTTAGTCTATATGAATTGTTTAGAAGCTTTCTGCCTAGGATATTTCTCTTTAACATCATTCATCAAAAACTATGTAACTTATTTTTACCAGTTTGTACACATGAATAATTATTGTAAACTTTTGGTTATAATCCAGCAATACATTATTAGACTGCTTAGTTCATTCTTGCTTTGGCTGTTGAGAGCATTTTCTATTTGCTCCTGTTTTCATTTTACATAATTTTTCTTTTGTGGGTTTTTAAAATTTTTGGTACTTCTTTACTCTCTGATATTTTAAGATTATCCTGCTTCATATATTTACTGTCTCAGTCCTAGCATCAGCCCTTTCTTCAAAGAGCCCTTATTCCTTTTATTAGAGAATGGTGTTAAAAACTTACATGTGGGAGCTAAATATGCTCAGCTGACAGTGCATGGAAATATATGCATGTATCCCAGCCTATGAATATACACATAATTATAAAGATTTCCATGTGGAACTATGTGTATCTCTATTAGCCTAAAGATAGTTCATACTGATGCCTCCTACCTGATCTGTTATGACATGGATATTGTAACCTTCTCCCTTTGTTTGTCTGTGACTTCCCACTCCAGTGGTAAGAAACCTGGCTTCCACCATTTGTCATTAAATTCAGCGCTTGTTCCATTCGATTACTGATATAGTAGTTTCAGTACTGTTAGCTACTACTCCCCATGGGAAAGAACTTATAGAGTCCACTGTGTATGTACAGCTTATTTTGCCTTTGGCCTACAGAGCCTGCTCATTTCCAAAGTTAACTTAGGTCAGCCCATTTTGTCCCACCACCAACAGTGAGTTTTTTCATGCCTTTCTAAATCAGTTAGATTGTTTGTTACATTCTGTATGCCAGTCTTTGACACTCCCATATCCTAAGTAAATAATTTGGATAGATTATAATTTATTTGTTGGGTTGCAAAAAATCTGTGGGTGTAGACAAATGCACAGTGACAGGTATTCACCACTAAAGTATCATACAGACCTTTTCAACTACATAGACCATAAACTGTTTACCATGTCTGTTTTGCCTTTTCTAGAATGTCATATAAATGAGGTCATACAGTGTGTAGCACTTCAGACTGGATTCTTTCACTTAGCAATGTAAGTGTTAGATTCATCTATTTTTTTTTTTTTTGCACGGATTGATGATTCATTCCTTTATATCTCTGAATACTATTGCGTTGCATTTATATGAGAGGAAAAATAATTTTCCCTCTACCCTTCTATGTTCTTCATTGAGATCCCCCTTGTAATGAAAGGGAGATGAACTGGAGAAAAACAATCAGAAGTTTAATATATACCATGCATACCTCCTGTATTCTTGAAAGATACCCAGGAAAACTTAGTCTGGCCCAAGCCATTACCTTAAAGGCTACCTTCAGCTAAGAACAGAAGAAAGATATTAGGGAATGAAGGAAGCCATTTAAGGAAGGTTGTTAGGCAAAGCACAGTAAACAAGGGTATGGTTGTTATGCAGATTTACATCTAGACCTATTTCATTGACAAGCTTTTTTTTTTTTAATATTTATTTATTTGGCTGTGCCAGGTGTTAGTTGCGTTATGTGGGATCTAGTTCCCTGACCAGGGATCGAACCCAGGCCCCCTGTATTGGGAGTGTGGAGTCTTAACCACTGGACGACCAGTGAAGTCCCGACAAGTTTTTCTTGATATTTAGTCATCATTCAATTCCTGGTCCAGAGAGGGACATACCCTAATAAATGGAGATATCCTCAATAAATGTAAATTTACCTCATAAAAGGGCATTTTCTACTTGGTTTTCAAAGATTCTCCTGGGTCTGCTGTTTTTTAAATTAATCAGTCCAAAATAATCCTTTTGTCTAATGAGCATATTTTGGGGTGGTGTATTCTGCTCCCCTTGACATGTATGTGCCCTAATTTGCTTATGATTTCATCTACAGAAGGACATTGTGATATCTTTAAGTTTTTAGCCATTATGAATAGAGCTGCTGTGCATTACTTGATGCTAGTTTTTGTTTGAACACAGGTTTTCAAAGCACTTGTCTAAATACAAGAGGTATGCTTCTTGGATCCTAAGGTGAGACTATTTAGACTTGGCAAAAACTGCCAAACTGTCTTCCAAAGTTGGTTGTACATGCATTCCACCAGCATTTTGAGTATATTCCTGTATGCTTATTTAGTATCTGTTTATCTTCTTTGGCCAGGTGTGTGTTTCAATCTTTACCAAATTTTAATGGCATTGTTTGGTATAATTTGGGTACAAACCCTTTATCAGATATGTGTTTTGGAAATATTTTATTCCAGTTTGTGGTTTGTCTTTTGGTTTTCTGAATAAGTTCTTTCATAGAGTAGAAATTTTTAATTTTATAAAGTCCACATTATCAATTATTTTTCTTTTGTTGATAGACTTTTGGTGTTGTGTGTTAAAAACGCATCACCAGACCCAAGGTCATGTAGATTTTCTTTCTTTTTTAAAATAAATTTATTTATTTACTTATTTTTGGCGTTAGGCGTTACTTATTTTGGCGTTAGGTCTTCGTTGCTGCAAGCAGGCTTTCTCTAGTTGCGGCGAGCAGGGGCTACTCTTTGTTGCCATGAGTGGGCTTCTCATTGCGGTGGCTTCTCTAGTTGTGGAGCATGGGCTCTAGGTGCGCGGGCTTCAATAGTTGTGGCATGTGTGCTCAGTAGTTGTGGTGCGTGGGCTCTAGAGTGCAGGCTCTGTAGTTGTGATGCACGGGCTTAGTTGCTCTTTGGCATGTGGGATCTTTCCGGACCAGGGCTTGAACCTGTGTCCCCTGCATTGGCAGGCGGATTCTTAACCACTGCACCACCAGGGAAGTCCTAGATTTTCTTTTTTCTTCTAGAACTTTTATAGTTTGTTAATTTAAACTTGTCTATAGGCACTTTTGAGTGAATTTCGGTTTACATTGTAAAGTTTGTGTCTACATTCATTTCATTACATATGCTTTCTAATTAATTGTTCCTTAACCATGTTTTGAGAAGATACAGAGAGATACTTGTCTCCATTTCAGTTTGGATTTCCAAACTTAGTATATACAGCAGAACAGCATTCAGGATGAGGCTTCTGGGTTTGTGAGTGTGGCGCTCCCAGCACTTTTCTGATGTCCCACAGGGGGCGCTGTCTGACCCTGGGGTCACAGGTGCATCCGGCCCACAGACTTTGCTCTGTGACAAGCAGACAGCAACTTTGACTCCTGTCAGGGGTTAGGTTTCTGGACCATGGGGCAGTGTCTACACTGACTGGAGCTGGCTTTTCTCAGGACCCATTGGTGAGGAGATGCCACGAGAGGAAAAAATGAGAAAGTGTGGAGAATCTTCCTGTGCAGCTGACTGCTGGGTGGGTGGGGTGCATCTTCATGGGACTCAGGAGAGAAAGGGTTAAATGTGGAATACTGTGCGCTTTTAGTTAGTTTTATGTGCAGTGTAGATGGTGACCAGTGTTGTTCTTTGGAGCCTGGTGTCTAGTTTTCCTGGCACTATTTGTTGATGGCTTTGGGTAGAATAAACATTTTAATAATAGTCATTTTTCTGATGCATGAGCATGGAATATTTTTTCTATTGTGTCTTCAATTTCTTTATCAATACTTTATAGTTTTCTGAGTATAGGTCTTTCATGTCCTTGGTTAAATTTATTCCTAAATAGTTTGTTCTTTTTGATGGAGTTGCAAATGGGATTGTTTTCTTAATTTTTCTTTCTGATGGTTCGTTTTAAGTGTATAGAAACAAAACTGATTTGTGCATAATGATTCCATATTTTGCAACTTTACTGAATTTACTTTTTTTAACATTTTTTTGAAGTAATGTGAAAAATTGTAATGCTAAAATCTCACTGTTTCTACTGCATCCCAGGTAATCCATAGGACCCAAGACATGGTAGCTACTAATGTACTCCTCTCACAGTGCCTTTTTTTTAAAAATTTATTTATTTTATTTATTTTTGGCTGTGTTGGGTCTTCATTGCTGCGCACGGGCTTTCTGTAGTTGCGGCAGCGGAAGCTACTCTTTGCTGCAGTACGTGGGCTTCTCATTGCAGTGACTTCTCTTGTTGTGGAGCATGGGTTCTAGGCGCCTGGGCTCAGTAGTTGTGATGCATGGGCTTAGTTTCTCCACAGCACGTGGGATCTTCCCGGACCAGGGTTTGAACCCATGTTCCCTGCATTGGCAGACTGATTCTTAACCACTGTGCCACCAGGGAAGTCCCTCCCATGCCTCTTAATACCATGTGGACCCCTACAAAGGAAATAACAATCACAACTTTGGTTGAACTTTGTCTGGGTAAGTCTTGGCCTCTATAACAAAGTTTGATGGCTGTCTTATCTGATTTTCTGGCATGGTACTGACATAGTTTTGAAAAGTAAGTTACTTGCCAGTAATTTAAAATGTACAGAAAAGTACTCACATTTGCCACTTCATACAAAATGCTCAGTGTGTTTTACCCAAAACAGGCACACTTTCCTGAGGAATCAGCATATAACCCCTAAATGAGGTTAGGGGTTAAATGAGGAAATCATGATGTCTACATTATAATTTAATATAATTTAATTATAAATTATATTAAATGTATAATTATAATGTATAATTTAATATACAGGCCCACTTCAACTTTCGCCTGTTGTCCCAACTGTATGAAAATGTATTTTTCCATTCTGATCCAGTTTTCTTTTTCTGGAACCATTACTGAGTTTTTTCCTCATTTGGACAACCTTGATAGATTTAAAGCAGACAAGATGAGTATGGGGTCTGGGTGGCCTTTTCTGTATGGCTTTTTTCACTAAGGATGTTTTTAATGTACATTTATGTTGTAAGAAATATCAGCAGTACACTTTTTTTTTCATTGTCATTAAAAATACAAAACATGACATTTACCATTTAATTCATTTTACATACACACTTTTGTGGTATCGACAGCCTTCGTATACTTGCACAAACAAGTTAACTAACATGTGTACCTCCTGTGTGCATGGGAGATACACAGGAAATTGAGTAACACCCTGAAATGGCCCAAGACATCACCTTAAATACTGTCTTCATCTCAAAGGGAAAAAAAGGAAGGGTATGGTTGTTTCTGTCTACATTCATTTGATTGCATATGGTTTCCAATTGATTGTCGTATAACTAGTTTTGGAGAAGTCATGGGATAGTTGGCTTCATTTCAGTTTGAATTTCCAAATTTAGTGGATTCTGCAGGCTTGATACAAGGTTTACAAATTTGATATTGGATCAGGACATCCCATGGTATAATCGGTATTAATGGTTTTTTCAACAATTAAAGTTCTGTGTGATATGAGTTCAGACTGGAGTAATCCTGGTTAGTTTCTATCTGTTATACATTTGTCCCAGGATGAAAGGAAAAGAAAAACAAGGCCTACTTTATAAAAGTGCCTTCAAACTAATTGATGGTATAATCTCCCCCTAATTTTTTTTTTTTTTTTTTGCGGTACGCGGGCCTCTCACTACTGTGGCCTCTCCCGTCGCGGAGCACAGCCTCCGGATGCACAGGCTCAGCGGCCATGGCTCACGGGCCCAGCTGCTCCGCGGCATGTGGGATCTTCCCGGACCGGGGTACGAACCCGTGTCCCCTGCATCGACAGGCGGGCTCTCAACCACTGCACCACCAGGGAAGCCCTCTCCACCTAATTTTTTAAAAATTTATTTCATTGAAGTATAGTTGACTTACAATGTTGTGTTAATTTCTGCTGTACAAGTGATTCAGATATATATATATATATATATATATATATATATACACACACACATATATATATACACACACACACACAAACATACTGTTTATTACATATATACATATGATTTACTACAGGGTATTGAATATAGCTTCCTGTGCTATACAGTAAGACTTTATTGTTTATCCATCCTATATATAATAGTTTGCATCTGCTAATCCCAAACTACCAATCCATCTCTCCCCCGTCTTCCCCTTGGCAGCCACAAGTCTGTTTTCTGTATCTGTGAGTCGGTTTCTGTTTTGTAGATTCATTTGTCTCATTTTAGATTTCACATATAAGTGATATCATATGGTATTTGTCGTTCTCTGTCTGACTTTACTTACTATGATAATTGCTAGGTCCATCCATGTAGATGCAAATGGCATTATTTCACTCTGTTTTATCACTGAGTAATATCCCATTGTATATATTTATCACATCTTTATCCATTCATCTGTTGATGGACATTCAGGTTGCTTTCATGTCTTGGCTATTGTGAATAGTGGTGCTATGAACATAGTGATGCATGTATCTTTTCAAATTATAGTTTTGTATGGATATGTGCCCAGGAGTGGGATTGCTGGTTCATATGGCAATTCTATTTTTATTTTATTTATATTTTTATAAATTTATTTATTTTATTATTTTTATTTTTGGCTGTGTTGGGTCTTCAGTGCTGTGTGCGGGCTTTCTCTGGTTACGGCGAGTGGGGGCTACTCTTCATTGCGGTGCTCGGGCTTCTCATTGCGGTGGCTTCTCTTGTTGGGATCACGGGCTCTGGGCACGTGGGCTTCAGTAGTTGTGTCATGTGGACTCAGTAGTTGTGGCTTGCGGGCTCTAGGGCACAGGCTTAGTAGTTGTTGCTCACGGGCTTAGTTACTCCACAGTATTTGGGATCTTCCCGGGCCAGGGCTCGAACCCGTGTCCCTTGCATTGGCAGGCGGATTCTTAACCACTGCACCACCAGGGAAGTCTCAGTAGCTCTATTTATAGTTTTTTGAGGAACCTCCATACTGTTTTTCATAGTGGCTGCACCAATTTACGTTCTGACCAACAGCATAGGAGGGTTTCCTTTTCTCCACACACCCTCCAGCGTTTATTTGTAGACTTTTTATTGATGGGTATTCTGACCACTATGAGGGGATACCTCACTGTAGTTTTGATTTGCATTGTTCTAATAATTAGCGACGTGGAGCATCTTTTCATGTGCCTATTGGCCATCTGTATGTCTTCTTTGGAGAAATGTCTATTTAGACCTTGTGCCCACTTTTTGATTTTGTTTTTTGAGTTGTATGAGCTGTTTGTATATTTTAGAAATTAGGCCCTTGTTGGTCACCTCATCTGCAAATATTTTCTCCCAAACAGTTAGCACAGGTGCTGGGACAGCTGGATACTGACACACAAAAGAAGAAAGTTGGACCCTTACCTTCCCCCCATCCCATAAACAAAATCAACACAAAATGGATCAAAGGCCTGTATGTAAGAACCAAAATTATAAAACTCATAGAAGAAAACATGAGAGTAAATCTTCATGACCTCGGATTTGGGTATGATTTCTTAGATCTGCTACCAAAAGCACAAGCAACAAAAGATAAAATAGATGAATTGGACTTCCTCAAAATGAAAAAGACATTGTTTATAAAAGGAGCAAGGAATAAGATAATCCACCATCCGAAATGGCACAGGATGTTTGCAAACCATGTATCTGATAAAGGACTGTAGCCCACCAGCCAAGCCCCTGGTGGTCCAGTGGAGTGTCTGTGTGGCCCCTCCCATCCTAGGTGATCAGGAGATTTCAGGCCCCACAGCACCCAAGGGGTGGGCACTGGTCATCCTCAGCACCCTCAAGGAGTGAGTGCCGCATTGTTTTGAGCCCATATTCCCTCCCATTACTGCCCTCAAAGGCTGAAGGCTTCAGCATGCCTCCAGAAGGACACAGAGTATTTGCAAGTCTTTGAGAACCAAGAGAAGAGTCTTTACTTTTTGGAAAAAGGCATCTTATTATTTCACAACATGAACATTTTCAGTCTGACTCCCAGGGGCGCCCTCCCACCTTCTTTATTTCTCTGAAAGTGGGCATGGTGGTTTGGATGTCCTCAATCCCCACACCAGGTGACAAGGCCAGTGGGGCCAGCTCCTAGTGGTTCTTAACTTCGTTGGAGATTAACCCAGACTCTCAGCCTGAGATTGCACATGGACACCCTTGCTTCTCCCCATCACCGATTCTCATCTCCTGCCCTGTCTCTTTTCCTCTTGCTTTTCAGAATCAGATTTACCTGATGGTTACCACTCACAGTTCCCTCAGAATCCAGATATTTCTCCTCGAAGGAAAGGTTATGGAAGAATCAGAGGGATAAATAAAGAATGCAGCTGATTCCGGCCTTGTGCTGATGCCTAAGAGGGTGATGAGAATGAGTGTTTTCATTAGAATTTTAAATCCTCAAAGTAATAGATCCTTGGGGGGGGCATCCTGTGTCTTCCTGCTCATTCTAATAATGTCATTCCTGAATTTTAATGTGGCAAATAATTTATATTATAAATATGCCGAGGGGGAGATCCATTTAAAAAATGTTAGAGGTAACTCCAGGGGTTTTACAACAAACAAGGACACAGAACCGTGTCCAGACACTGGCTGAGTGATTCCTACCCTGAGCCGCAGTCCCCTGGAGGGCGGAGTAGCCATGACCCTCCTCCCGCAGGTCAGCTTATTCAGGCATATC
This sequence comes from Lipotes vexillifer, assembly GCF_000442215.2. NCBI lineage: Eukaryota > Metazoa > Chordata > Mammalia > Artiodactyla > Lipotidae > Lipotes > Lipotes vexillifer. The sequence continues at coordinate 40,282 of NW_006796833.1, read as the reverse complement.
CCACATGGGACCACTGCCTCGTAGAATCTTAGAGTGGCCAATGGCAGGCAGCTGGCTAGAGATGCGGACAAGAGAAAACTGCCCATCAGCCTGGGACAACCCCGGGGTGAGGCCTTAGTAAGGGTCAGTATCATGTCATTAGTTAGGGCCAGCATCAGGGCCAAAGTTAAGACCATTCTCAGGGCATTAGTGAGGGATATAATTAGGGTGTTAGTTAGGTAAAGAGTCAGGTCATTAGTTACAGACAGTGGCAGGGCCACAGGTAGAGACTTCGACAAGGCCTTAGTTAAGAAGAGCATTGGAGCTTCACCGATGTTAGGGACAGCATCAGGACATTAGTTAGGGCCAGCCTCAAGGCCTCAGTTAGGCATAGTGTCAGGACCTCAGAGAAAACTTGAGGGCCTTAATATAAGATAGTTCAGGCTGTTAGTTAGGGGCACATCAGAGACTTTCTTAGGGACATATTCAGGGTCTTAGTAATGGTCAGGATCGGGGTGTTATTTAGTGACAGTAAATGCTACGAGGGACAGCTTCAGGGCCATGGTGAGGGACAGCGTCAGGGCCTCAGAGATAACTCAGGGCCTTAGTAAAGAGAGTTCAGGCCGTTAGTTAGGGACATTGTAAGAGACTTTCTCAGGGACATATTCAGGCCGTTAGTTAGGGACATTGTAAGAGACTTTCTCAGGGACATATTCAGGGCCTTAGTTATGGACAGGATCAGGGTGATAGTGTCAGATATCTCAGTCTATTAGGGTCACCGTCAGGGACTTAGTTAGAAATAGTTCAGGCTGTTCTTTAGGTATATTCTCATAGACTTAAATAATGCCAGAATCAGAGCTGTAGATAGGGCGAGTGTCAGGGTATTATTGTGGGATGTCTGCAGCTATTAGGGACGTCATCAGGGTATTAGGAAAAGAGGCAGGCCATTATTGTAGACAGTGTCAGGGCCTCAGGTAGAGACAGCGTCAAGGCCTTAGGAAGAGCATCAGGGCCTTAGTGTCAGGACCTCAGAGAAAACTTGAGGGCCTTAGTAAGAGATAGCTAGGGACACCTCACTGACTTTTTTAGGGACATATTTAGGACCAGGGCATTATTTAGTGACCACTTAGGCTCTGAGAGCATCAGGACCTAAGTTGGGGAGAGTATCAGGGTCCTAGGGACAGGGTTAAGGACTTTGTAAGTTCTAGTTCAGACCATTAGCTTGGGACAGCATCAGGGGCTTCGTTAGGGAGAATGTCAAGGCTTCAGTTACAGATAATTTGCGGGCCTTATTTGGACACAGTTCAGGCTGTTACTTAGGGACATCTTCAGAGCCTCAGTTAGGGACAGCATCAGTGTGTTAGTTAGGGAAGGAGTCGGGCCATTATTATAGACAGTGTCAGTGCCTCAGGTAGAGAGTGCATCAGGGCCTTAGGGATAGCATCAGAGACTTACTTAGGGACATATTTAGGGCCTTAGTTGTAGACGGAATCAGGGCATTATTGAGAGGTATATGAGGCTATTAGGGACAGCATCAGTGTGTTAGTTAGGGAAGGAGTCGGGCCATTATTATAGACAGTGTTAGTGCCTTAGGTAGAGACATCATCACAACCTGAGTTAGGAAGAGGGTCAGGGCCTTGGTTAGGGACAGGGTCAGGCCAACAGTGAGGGCATCTAAGGCTATGAGGGACATCGTTAAAACCTTAGATTGGGTCAACATCAGGGCTGTTGTGTCGACCAGTGTCAGTGCATTAATGGGGGACAAAA